>NW_003852644.1:1281254-1283558 GCF_000181295.1 Otolemur garnettii | reverse complement strand
GCCTCCCAAGTAGCTGGGACCACAGGCGCCCGCCACAACGCCTGGCCATTTCCTGGTCGCAGCCATCATTGTTGTTTGGCGGGTCCGGGCTGGGGACCCGAACCCTCCACCTTAGATGTACGTGGCTGGCGCCCTAGCCGGTTGAGCTATAGGCGCCGAGCCACCTTTCTTTTTTCTTGAGACAGAGTCTTGAGCTTTCGCCCTGGGTTGAGTGCCATAATGTCACATCTCACAGCAACCTCAATCTCTCAGGCTTAAGTGATTCTCTTGCCTTAGCCTCCCAAGTAGCTGGAACTACAGGTGCCTGCCACAGTGCCCAGCTATTTTTTGGTTGTAGTTGTCACTGTTGTTTGGTAGGCCCAGGTTGGATTCAAACCCTCCAGCTCTAGTGTATGTGGCTGGCGCCCCAGCTGCTTGAGCTACAGGCACCAAGCTGACCCCTCACCTTTCTGAAACACAGCAGCCCACTCCTGCCTCAGGTCCTTTACACTGGCATTTTCCTTTCTAGTGCTCTCTTCTGACTCACTGAAATGTTACCCCTTCAGCAATGCTGTCCTGGCCACCCTACTTAAAACTCCATCTCACCTCTCCACTACATTACTTTATAGGTGTGGGGGTAAGACCTTAGTACATACACCACGATGGGAGCTACAATATGAACAAGAAAGTGCTAGGTTTTAAGGCGTCTGGGCACAATTGAAGCCACTGAAGGACTTTGAACAACAGTGCAGTGACACCATCCGATCCACCCTGTATCCTAACAGGATCTCTCTGCCTCCAATGCTGAGAATAGGCTGGAGGGAGCCAGGGCAAGAGCAGGGAGACTGGCATCCAGGTAGGAGGTGAGGGCACCTGAGATCTGGGTCAGGCAGTGGAGGTGAGGATGAGGGAGCTGATTCTGAAGACGTGGAAGGTAGAACCACAAGGATTTGCTGATAGCCTGGGTGTGGCCCTGAACCTCCTCAAATCCTCAGGGGCCATACAACAAGTTCCCTTTTCTCCCATAGTAGGGATCCAGCTCATCCAGGGTCCAACAGGTCTGCCCACCTGTCCCAGAGACGAGAGAGATGAGGCCAAATGCTGACTCCATTTTCCCCAACATTTAATTAGGAAAACACACTCCATGGAGACAAAAACTCATGCCACTAAAGAGAGAACTGGGGGTCCGGGATTGTGAGATGGGGCCAGATTCCTCAGGGGAGGCAGAAGACAGGGAGCAGTAAGGCACTGCTGCCTCGGCCCCTCAGGGAGGGTGCAGGGTGGGGCAGCTGAGGAACAGGGGTCCAGGGCAAGTGCAGAAGACACAGGAAGTTTGGCGGTAGGGCAGGGAGGAGTGTCTGGAACCCCTAGACCCAAGTCAGGCCCGGCACAAGCCTGGTTACACAGAGCATTCCAGGTGCTCAGGGAGAACAGGGACCCATGGGAATGTAGAGTTGGACCCCCAAGATGTTTGAGGGGGACACTGTGGCACAGCCTGGCACAGCCAGTGTGAAGATAACTTTGGATGCATCAGCCCTGACCCAATTGCTGCTGGTGCTGAGAACCTATCTCAGGACAGGTAGGGCCAGCGTGGAAAGGGTGAGATGCCAGGGGCTGGGCCAAGGCTGGTAATATTACAAAGGAAACAGAGCAGGTGGTGGGGCCTGGAACTCAGGAGAGGAAGGACAGTGAGACTGGCAGCATCCCATGGGGGACACTTATTTACAGATGGAGAACAACAGGGAGTTCAATAAATAGGTATTTGGGACATAAATAGCAGGAGGGCAGGGTATTCCAATACGTGGGCACAAGGAGGAGGGGTATTGCTGCTGCCAGGGTGAGGGTTTGGTCCTGTCACCCCCCTCCCCTTACAGGGCCCAAAGCAAGGCACTAATAAAGGGGGCCTGGGTGTGCTGGGGCATCTTGTCCTAGAAACCTTCCACACAAGACCCAATCCAGGGCTCAGCCCAGCGGCCCAGTCTTGAGCCAGCAGCTCCCCTTGCCAGGAGGATGGCTGAGGACTGAGAAACCCCCTCCTCACCAATGCCACCACCTTTAGCTGTTGCTGGACATGAGGCTGATGATCTGCTCCAGCTTCTGGCGCAACTTATGCTTCCGACAAGAGACATCTCGGTCCAGAGCAGTAAGAATCTGGGAAAGAAGGATGCCCTGGAGCTAGACTCTCAGGGAGGGGCCAGCCCCTCCTGTACGAAGCACCCACTTCCCAGCTGGGCTCCTCTCTCCTCCCTGAGACCCAATGCACAGCTGAAGCTCCATCACCTCTGAACAAACTCACAGGCTTTTCCTTTTTTTTTTTTTTTTTTT
>NW_003852644.1:1270399-1280893 GCF_000181295.1 Otolemur garnettii | reverse complement strand
AAAAAAAAAAAAAAAAAACTCTTGGGTTTATGCAATTCTCCTGCCTCAGCCTCCCAAGTAGCTGGGACTACAGGCTCCCACCACACTGCCCAGCTATTTTTGTTGTTTTTGTTGCAGTTGTCATTGTTGTTTAGCAGGCCTGGGCCGGGCTCAAACCTTGGTGCATATGGCCGGTGCCCTAACTACTGAGCTATAGGGGCCGAGCCCATCAGCTTCTCCTTAACCTCAGGTCTCCCTCCAACCACAGAACATTCTCTTCTCCCCCTCTGCAGCTAGAGTGGGGCCCCTCCCAAGAGTGGTCTAGACTCAGAGTTTGACTCCTTCTACCCACACCTCTCTTGTCTAGTGTCTGTGACTCTGCCAGACCCAGCCAGCATCCATTGTCCTTGCTCAGCAGCAGCACCTAATGGAGTTGATCACTCCCTACTCCTTTATCCTTGTAGGATGTCCCCAGGCATTCAGGTTCCCTTCCAGCCCTCTGCCAGCTCCTCTTCTTCCCTTTGACTTCCAAGTGGGGGGCCCCTCTCCCTCCTTGCCTCTTGGCTTCCTGTGTGAGCTCACCAGGCTCAGACTTCAGTGCCATCTGCTGGCTCACAGCTGTGTATTTCTAGCCAAGAATCCATTCTGAAGTCCTTGCCTCTGTCTCCTACAGACACCTCCAATAACAAATCTTACAGGCCCTAAAAGTGGCTGCCCCTGCGCACTTTCTGGCCCAGGCCCATGTGCCGCAGCCCATCCCTGCCAGTGCTGAGGCCCCTTAATGTCTCCTGAGTCCCTCAAATCTCAGGATCTACAGAGAGTGTCACCCATGCTGGCTCTGGAGCCTATACAGGGAAGGACTGAACAATCCATGTCCCCTCTGTCCCCTATACTTTGTCATTGCCTGCACCCTCAGGGCCAAGCAACTGGGGGTCTGCGGAGCAGCACGCACCTCCTGGCGGTACTTGGTGACATAGAAATAGAGCTCACTGAGTGCACTTAGGACATTGAATTCACTGGCATGGAGGCGGGACTGCTCCACCAAGTAGGCATCCATGTCCTGGTCACTGATCAATGCCATCTTTGCAATGTCTCGGTAGTACCTGTTGGGACCCTGAGTAGGTCATTTGAGCAGATATCACAAAAGCCCAAACTCCTGTTCTCACTGCCAGGCCAGCCTCAGAGAGACGGCCCAGGGAGAGCAGCTCCTGCCCCCATCACCCCCAGCAGGGCGAAGCCCACCTCTCCACCCAGCTCTTGTAGTTGGGGATATCCTTGGCATAGAGCAGCTTGTTGGAGGGTGAGTCCTTGCCCAGGCGGTGCTCAGATGTGGAACAGGAGTCCATGAAGGTCTGGGCCACCACCGACAAGCAGGCGTCTGTGATGCTGTTCTTGTGGATGTCAAACACAAACTGCGGGTTCTTAATCACATTCACCCAGAAGCGCAGGGGCAAGCTGGCCAGAAGGACACATGCCTGAGGCTCCCTAGTCAGCCCTGTGGGGCCCCTCCCACGTGTGCTCCCTGTCATATCTTATTCCTGGCTGGCCAGCTTACATCTTGTCCAGATGTGGCAAGAGTGAAAAGTTTAAGGTTAACAGCCATTTCTCTAAATTTCTGCTAAACTTCTGTCCTCAGCTGGTCTCATCCCCTCTGCAGCTTTTACGGTCACAACTATCACCACTTGCACCAAGGCACCAGCATCTCTACTAGGCGCAAAGTCCTGGAGGGCAAAGAGCCACACCTTACTGCAGGCCTCACTGCCACCATCCTACCTTGGATGCCCAGCAGAGTTCACCTCCATCACCATAAAAGTTGGCTCTAGGCCAGTGTGCCACCCTCTCCTGCCTAACAACTCCAGCCCTGCCATCAGCCTTCCCCTACAGGTCCTGGGTCTTGGCAAAGCCCTCAGCTCCTTCCAGCCCCCCAGCCCCCCACCCCCAGAGGAGGCAGCAGCTCAGAACAGGGTGGTACCAGTTGCTCTTCCAGGTGTGACGCACGTCAGGGTCACTGATCTGGCGCTGGTCAGCCTGTTCATCCAGGAAGTCGAACATGTACTTGATGGCCAGGGGCAGAGCTGAGCCCCGGTGGGCTGTGCTGAACACAGTTTCAAAGAGGTCATCCACAAACTTCTGCAATGTACCCTGTTGGTGGAACGGCCAGAGAGGGTATAGGCTAGGATGGAGCCAAGTCAGGATATCCCCAAAGGTGGGGCAGAAAGGTTTAGCAAAGAGCAGGGCTTCCCTGTAGGGCCAGGACCTCTGAGACAGAGTCAGCCTTGACCTCAGGCTGGGAGTTCCTATAGCAAAGGCCCACTGGATCCAAATAATCCAGTCTCCCCAGCCCCTCCCGAGTAGGCCAGGCCAACCACAGGCCAAGACCAGGCTAGAAGGCATCTGTGCGGAGGCCAAGGTTGCAAGAGGCAGGCCCACACCTTGGTGGCCAGTAGTCGTGTCAGGTAGATCTCTGAGACCATCTTACTGCCACGGTCCCCTTCTCGGTGGTCAACATGGTCATGGTTCTTCACCAGGTGCCACAGCTTGGTGCCTGTCTCCTGGTCAGGTGTGATCATGGGTGCCCGTGAGCGGAGGCTATCAGGGCTGCTAGCTGTGCGGAGCAAGCTCTCTGGAGCAGAGCACAGGTGTGCGCTTAGGCCACTGGAGACACTAGTATCATCCTACCTCTTGCTAGTCTCCACCTTCTCCCAGAAGCCCAGCAGCCTGGGGGAATCCATCTGTACTCGCTGGCCCACCCTATGTCTAGAACTACAGAACTGAAGAACACCCAAGGGCACGGCCTAGGAAGGCTCCTGGAGCTGCCTAGACAGGGGTTCCCCAGGAGGACTTGCACAGCCTCAAAAGGCTACTGTGCTAAGCATACCTACCATAGCGGCTGAGGGAGCGGGTGAAGGTGAAGGAGTTGGCCATGTTATAGGCAGACACTTGTTTGGGCACCAGTGCCACCGAAGAACCATCAGTCACCTGGAGGTCCCAGAGGGGGGGTAGTGCATGAAGTCAAGAAGCCAACAGGCCACCACCCACACAGACCCTTCAGTGTGTACATGGGTGGCACCCGAGGCCCCATGAGTAGAGCTTATGAGTGGAAGAACAAGGGCAGGGAGGAGCCAGGACCACCACTATTCCTGTGCCTTGCTGTGGCTCAGGGCAGAGTCCCAGTTTCCAGATGACCCTGGCAGTGAATGGGCCTTCAGACCCTTACCTGGTAGTGGGCCAGTGAGTTGACCCTCTTCCAGTCACACTCAATCTTGGTAGTGACATCCTCATCCTGGAGGATGATGCGGGCCATGCGACCCTGGCGCCATTCTGTGGGCCACAGACAGTACTTAAGGTTGTGCCTGGTGTCCCCTGAGACCCTGGGCCCAGTCCTCCTAGAGAACAGAGCTCAGGTGGGGTACAGGAAAGCCATGAGAGCCAGCTGAGGTTATACGGCTATAGGCGCTGCAAGCCCCCTGAGAGGGTGTGAGCAGGGGCCTCACCCAGATCCATATCCTCAGCTTTGGGGCGCTGGGAGTATGGGATGCCCTTGTACACGGTATCCAGCAGCTTGTCTTTGGCCTGGGTGATGCTGTCACAGTTGAGAACTTTCACCGGGACCTGAGCACTGCCCTCACTCTCTGGGCACACACAGTATAGGGTCTAAAGGTATAGGGGACCCAAGAGTCAGTGCAGATGAGGCCTCTCCCCACTGCACACCTCTTACCCACAGGATCCACACTCACCAGTGTCTTGTAGTCAATCTGCTGCCGGATAAGCTTGTCCTCACTCAGGGAGTAGCGCGCCTCACCTGTGATAGCATCAATGGGGCCCTTCTCCATCTGCTGCTTGATGGCACAGTATAAGAGGAAGAGCGGCTCTCCCGCACACTCCTGTAGCCAGGGTCAGGCACACAGCTTGCCACCTGCCTGGCCGCCAAGCCAGCTGCTCCTCTGACATCACTTCCCCTGCCACCCAGCCCACCAAGCACACCTTCAGAAACTTATGCAGCAGGAATGTGAACCAGTTGGTAAGCATCTTCTCAGCCACTGACTCTGTCCTAGGGCAGGAGAAGTATGTTGGCCCTGACCTAGGAAGGGCAGGGCCTGGGAAGGAGGCAGGAGTGAGAGGAGCAGGGTGGGGTCAGGTACCTGCGCAAGAGCAACTTTGGGTGGTTCTTGCTCTCAAGGTTTTTCTCTATAAGGTCTGCCAGTAGTTGCTTGAGCAGCCCCGTAGCATAGTCAAGCCGGCTTTGCAGGGCCACCATGGTGAGTGAGGCCACAGTGCCACGGTCACGCATGGAGAAGCTGCTCTGGGCCTCCAACGTGTGGATGAAGGTGAGCACAAAGGCACGGCTGTGCAGCAGCTGCCCAAAAAGGTGCAGGGCCTTCTCGACGTTGGGGGGGGTCTGTGGACAGCAGGGAGTCTCAGGGTGGGGGTGCTGGGGGGTGGGCAGAGCAGAGAAGGGGGCATGGGCAGGCCGAGCAGGGGCTCACATCTAGCTCCTTGAGCACTGGGTGGGCCTCAATGCCAGGGAAGAGCACGCGCACAGCATAGGTCCGGTAGTCCAGGAAAGGGATCTGCACCCCATCCATGTGGTTTGTTAGCTCATTGATGTCAGTCTGCAGCTCTGCGAAGGCTAGGGAGGTGCAGAGAGGAAGAGACAGTTAAGCAGGAGAAGGAGGACCCATGCCCATGGCCCCATAACATCATCTGCCTCAGGCACCTTCCTTGCATTCCAGGGCCACTCGTGACTCCAGGTTGTCCATCTGCAGCTGGAGCCGCTTGAGTGTGCGATCTGCATCCTGAGTCTTGCGCTTGTAGGCAACCAGCACTGCAGTAATGGCCAACAGCAGGAGCCCACCCCCTGTAGCCAGCCCCACCATGGCTGGCAGGGTCAGTGCCCGCTCAGCTGTGATGTGCAGAGTGCCCAGCCAGAACTCCAGGCCACCTACCAGTACCTGCAGGGACAGGCCTGAGGTGAGCTGGCCCTCCTGCCCACCTCAAACCATCCTGGTGGTGTCCCCACCCCCACCCACCATGACAGGCTGCCGGCCAGTCTGGCTGGGTGAGTCGCACAGGAGCTGCGTATCTGAAACGGTGAGTGCACATGGCTGGCCCCCAATCAGCACTGTGTAGTTGAGGCGGGAGCTGCCAGCTGCCGCAGGGATCAGGTTCTTGCCCTGGGAGTGAAGGATAGGCTCAGCCCAGGGTCTCCACCTCCCTGGCCCTCCCTCCACCTGCCCTGCTGCACCTTCAGCACCACGTGGGAGCCAGGTTTGACGTCCAGCACACCAGAGGGGCCAAGCGGCTCAAAGCTGGGGTCAGGGTAGTAGGTGAAAGAGGAGCGGTTGAGGGAGCGCGCTGTCTGCACATGGTCCAGCACGAAGCCAAACTCATCAGGGTGCTCGCCTTGGGCCCGTGGTTGGGGCCGCCCGAGGAAGATCCCGGGGGCCTTACACAGCATGGCAGTGTCATTGATCACCTGGCACGTCTGTGAGGACAAAGGTGGGCAGCCCAGCACATGAGGCCACAGGCAGCAGGGGCAGGGGATGGGCAGCTGATACTCACATTAGTGGTCTCAATGCCACGGTACTTGGCCCGGACTCGAGGCTCCTGAACTGTCAGAAGGTGGGTCCCACTCACAGTGATGGCGGTGCTTCCACTAGGGTCAGGGGTGAGGGACCTCAGGCTTCTTCCCTGATTGTCCCCCATTCAACCCTGGAGATTTATCAAGGCTGCTTTGGGAGCCCAGGGTCTCCCTGACCTGGATCATCCGGTGGGGACCAGGTACCAGGTACTGCAGCCAGGACACCTCTACCCTCCACCGATGAGGGCTTGGCTCAAAGGAGGTAGGAGGTGATGCCCAAGGCCTCAGTCACTGGCCTGACCCCTGCACACCGCCCAGAGTCTTACTTGATGATGCTCCACGTGGGTTCCAGGTGTGTGACTGTGGGGTCTTGAGTGTAAGTATAGATGACTCCAGGGCTAGACACATTGGCACGGTCAATGGCAAGGGTGATGGGGGCCTGGCTGGGGCCCAGAGTGGAGACAGGCGTGATACACACAATTGCCTCAGCATCCCTCCTATGTTGGTAAGCAGGTACTTAGAGGTGGTAGCCCAGGGCCACCAGCCGCCAACCCCCACAAACCCTACCCAGTGCTTAGCCTGAGGCTGGCAGGGCCCTGGCCCACCTCACGAACTGGCACTCGCCATCTCTCACAGTCACTGTGACCCTGCTGCCGGCATCTAGGGAACTGCCAAAGATGGTAAGCCGCGAGCCCCCTGAAGCTGGGCCCCGACTGGGACTCACACGGTCAAACATTGGGCTCTGTGGGAGAAGCAGCCAGCCCTAAGGGGAGGAAGGAGCCAGCACAGGTGGGGCGAAGGGCGAAGAGGGGAAGGGCTATGGCCACATACCACAAAGCTGTAGAGCTGCTCTGACTGCGTGCGGAAGTCAGCAGAACAGTCGCCTATGCAGAGCTCCACAGGCCCCGGTAGTGGGCTGGGCACCAAAGACTCCTCCATCTCACACACAATCCTGAGGATTGAAGGGTGTCAGAGACAGCTGGGTCAGGCAGACACCTGGGCACCCACAAGGCCAGACTCACCTCTCAGCACTGACATACTCAGCTGGGATAGAATTGCAACGCACGCCAGCCACCCGCAGGCCTAGCTCTCGGGAGGCAAGACCCAGGTTCTCTCCCAGAATGGTGACCTGGGTGCCTCCCTCCTTGGGCCCCATGAGAGGGTGGATCTGCAGAAGAGGATGAGAAGCAAGAAGGTCAGTCCAGACTCATGGGTGACCAGCATGTGGTGGGCAGGCAGAAAGAGAAACTCACCTGGGTGATGCGGGGGTGGCTGCACCGGGCACCTTTCTGGCTGGGGTGTATCCAGTTGGTCTTAGGGGCAGGGCAGTGGGCCCGCAGCTGGCACCTGTGCTCTGAGATGCACCAGCCACAGCTGAAGCGGGGGTCAGCCTTGAGGCAGAGGCCACAGTTGGGCCGCTGAGCCCAACACTTGTACAGGAGGGCTGTGGGCACAGGGGTACTGCTGATGGAGGAGGCAGTGGCAGAAAAGTGGGGAGGACAAAGGCCTCCCAACCAGCCCCAGCAGTGCCGATTCAGCCTTGGGGAACAGACTCCCTGGCCCAGCACCACCCCTCACCTCGAAAAGTAGGAGGCTTGTCAATGGGGAAGTCTCCATCCCAGACCACAGAGAAGTCCAGCTCAGTGTCACCATACTCATCGCCTTCATAGGAGTACTGGGGTGAGAGGGACCAATGTAACCCCAGGTAGGACATGCAAAGTTGCCCCTGCCCCATCAAGATTCTTGCCACCACCCCTCCCCCAGGCTCAGAACCCCCAACAGGAGACTCAGAAGGTGCCCTTCCCAAGCTACCTGAGGCTACCAGCCCCCGTCACACCACTGCTGGGTCCCCAGGCCTCACCGAGGCATTCTGGCACTGTATGCTGCTGCTGTTGAAGCGCACAGCAGGCACCCGCTGCTGCCGGCCCCACACCCGCACCACACACTCATAGTTCTTCTGGCCGGATTGCGGCTGAGGTAGGTTCTTAGCCCGTAGGGTGAGAGGTTGCATGACGCCAACGGGGATCAGAAGGTCCCCACTGGGCAAGATCTCAGGGCAGCCCTGTTGGGAAAACACCTGTCAGCTACACACTAGACCACCACCCTTCTCCAGGCCCAGCTGGCCCTTCCCAGCCTCAAGGAGGTTCAAAGAAACTAAGAAGCCAAACAGAAAAGCCAAGGCCAGCCCGCACCACGGAGCCCAGTCCCCTTGCACACGCGGCCCGCCTCACCTCAGGGCTGTGGACCCTGCCCTCCTGGAAGGAGCATTCGTGGGGGTGGCTGGTACACACATGGCGGTACTTACACCAGTGGCAGGGGTAAGGGCTGCCAACACATGACATGCACCTGGGAGGGTGGGACAGCTTCAGAAATAATAGAGGCCAGACTTCCCCTCCCCCAGGACATAGCTCAGGGGATTCACAGCTACGGAGACAGAGGTAAACCCCCAGAAACACAAAGACAGCCAGTCTGCAGGTCTTTTATTTTTTTTTTTATTTTGAGACAAAGTCTTATTTTGTCATCCTCAGTAGAGTGCCATGGCATTTTAGCTCACAGCAACCTCAAACTCAGGTTTAAGTAATTCTCTTGCCTCACCCTCCCAAGTAGCTGGAACTATAGGCTCCTGCCACAATGCCTGGCTATTTTTAGACTCAGGGTCTCACTCTGGCTCAGGCTAGTCTTGAACTCATGAGCTCAGGCAATCCACCCGCCTGGGCCTCCCTAGGACAGGCATGAGCCACCACGCCTCCTCCTGGCCTGCAAATCTTGCTTGTCCCAGAGGCCTCTTCTATTCCTAGGGGTGGGACAGGTACCAAGCCAGGTACTCACGACTGGAGGACACTGCAGTTGTAGAAGACAAAGTCAGCCCCAGCAAACCTCACGCCTGTCTCCTTAGAGAGCAGCTGCAGCTGCACGGTTCGGGTGGACCCTGCAAGAAGCCCAGGGGTGGCCATGCACTATCTGGGGACAGGGGGTGGCTACCACCCCAGCCTAGGCAGTTCCTGCTTACTGACCATGCCCCCTGGTAAGAGCCTGCAGCTCCTGCAGAGATGGTGAAAGGCAGTGCAACTCGCCAGAGGGCAGCAGGACAGCCTCACTCTTCATCACCTCCTCAAAGACACAGCTCACACCCGCACTGAGGTCTGGCACATTGCGCACGGCCACAGTCAGCTGAGGAGGCAGAGGGCTCAGGGCAGGGCATGCCCCAGCACACATGCACAGGCCCCTACACCCTCTGCGCTACTCACCTGCACCCCAGGCGATGTCACTGACACATTGTTGGGCCGAACCCGCACCTGGACACACTTGCTCAGCTCTTCCACAAAGCTGTGTGGGGCAGAAGCACCAGGACAGGCCCCTTCACGGCAGCACCTACATGGAGTCAGTCCAGAGCCGGTCCCATACCTGCCCTGGGAGCACCCAGGGAGTGGATGAAAGTGGGACCCTGGGGGAAGGGAGGGTCCAGGGACACCTCATAGTACCAGGCAACAGCAAGCCTAAGCTATGTCCCCTGGGGTCCAAGGGACGTACGTCACTCACAGTAGAGATTCTGCTCATTAGCAGGAGAAAGTAGAGGAAGAAAGGGAGGCTACAAGGTCAGGGCAGGCATACCAGGTGTTACTGGCTCCTCCCTGGCCATCAAGGCCCTCACCTGTGCTGCAGCACACACCAGCCACAGTGTGGGTCTCCTGATCCCAGGCAGGCCGCACAGCTCAGATACTGCTCGCAGGTCTCCACGGGGAGCTGGCTCACCTGGGAACAGCTACATTAGCACTCAGTCTGCCTCTGCCCCTCCACCCACCGCCACCCACCATGGGCCCACCTGCTTCTCACTCAGCAGGTAGATGTGCCGGTGGTCAGGGCTGAAAAGCAGGTCTCGGAGTATGGGGCTTCCATCCACTACGGGAACTGTCTCATAAAGGTGGGTATCCTGGGAGCCATCAACCCGCACCTGAGCCACAACACCAGTCAGAGGAATGATGGACCAGCCTGATGCCACCATAGCATCAAGACAGGGACTTTCTAGGTGGTAGATGAGCTAAAGTATCCTGGGAACCCACCTGTGGCTGTCATGCCCATAGCCTTAGAGCCAGGAAAAGGGAGTACAAAGGCCAGAAAATGATCCCAGAAAATTTGGAGACAGAGAGGTTAAGGGGGTGGGGAAGGGGTGATAGTTATAGAGGAGGGCAATTTTTAGGGTGATAAAAATGTCCTGAAGGATGGGCACAGTGGCTCTAGCATGTAATCCCTGCATTCTGGGAGGTTGAGGCAGGAGGATCCCTTGAGCTCAGGAGTTTGAGACCAGTCTAAATAAGAGTGAGACCACGTCTCTACTAAAAATAGAAAAATGAGCCAGGCATTGTGGCAGGTGCCTGTAGTCCCAGCTGCTTGGGAGGCTGAGGCAGGAGAATCGTTTGAGCCCAGGCATTTGAGGTTGTTGTGAGCTAGGCTGAGGCCACAGCACTCTAGCCTGAATGACAGAGCAAAACTCCGTCTCAAAAAAACAAAAAATATTAGAGAAAATGTCCTGAAATGAGACATTGGTAATGGCTGCACAACTCTACAAATATCCTAAGAATTACGGAAGTGTACACTATGAGTGGGTGAATTCTGTAGTGTGTGTTTTAGTTCAATGCAGCTATGACAAATGATAAAAGGGTCACAGGAGCAGAGCAGGCTGGGTTTCAGGAGCTCAGCACCTCCCTTCACAAATCCTCCACTGTCTATCCCCAGACTGGGTAAACAAGATAAAACTCCCATAGCTGTCCTGAACCCTGTCTCTTAAGAACGTGTCTGAGGGCTTGGCGCCTACAGCTCAACCGGCTAAGGCGCCAGCCACGTACACCTAAGGTGTCAGGTTTGAATCCCCAGCCCGGACCCGCCAAACAACAATGATGGCTGCAACCAAAAAATAGCCGGGCGTTGTGGCGGGC
>NW_003852644.1:1264523-1270241 GCF_000181295.1 Otolemur garnettii | reverse complement strand
TAAAAAAAAAAAAAAAAAGAACGTGTCTGAGTGCCTGTGAGTTCGCCCACAGCCCCAGAATGGAAGCAGCTACAGCCCTGCCCTGTTTCCTATGGGTGAGCTGGTTAGGGTGGCCTAACCAGCACTGCCACCCCAGTGCCCACAAGGGGACCAGAGGCCAAAGGGAAAGGCCATCAGGGACAGGGCCCTCTTCGGGCTTTAGAGTGAGATAGAAAGGAGTTAGCCAGAAAGAGAGTACGTGGGCAGCAGGGATGGGGAGGCTCATGGGGCATGGGATGCACCCAGGCAGAGAGCACTGAGTTACGGTAACATCAGCTCCCTCATTTATTCAACTGAGGATCCAACAATGACAGCTCAGCCCCAGCCCCAGCCCCAGCTCTTGTGGCAGAGACTGCACAATAAGTCTGGCCTCTGTCCCCAGAGCCACAGGAAGCACTGGTGCTGGTGAGGGTAGGTGGCTGAGGGGCTCCTGGGGCCCAGCCTGGGAAGTCTCCCCCTACCAGCTGTGCCCTGTCTACAGTGTCTCAGGACTCATCCATGTATTCCCACTGCTATCCCTTGTCACATATCCCAGAGACTAGCCTCATGCCCACCTTCTTCAGACTTCCACTGCGTGTGCCAATGAACACCACAGAGTGCTGGTGGTAGGTGTAGGCAGCCACACTGGCCATACCATCGGTGTTGTCGGCCAGCAGGGGCAGCCCTTCGATCACATGTAGGCCACCCAGGGGCTGGTTCAACACCAGGCCACAGAAGTTTCCATTGATCTGCATGGGCTGGAGAAACAGAAGGGATGTGTGTAACACTCAGACCTCTGGGTGCAAGCACACAACACTGGCCAAGAGCCATCAGATCCCAATCGCAGAAAAGAACAGGATTTGGAACTCACTCCCCTCTGTCCCTATCTGACTACCTGCCCCGGGACCCTGCCAGAAATTGGAGCCTGAAGAGGGAGGTGAAATGGGAGAAATGGAGGAATGTGCTGGGAATGGACAAGGGCAGGGGGAGGAAGGTAGCAGTCTGCACAAAGCCCTGGGAAGGGCAGAGAAGACAGGGCTGAGAGAGGAACAAAAGGGGCAGGCATCCCCAAACGGGAGAAATGGGGGTCAGGGCATGGGGCCATTCTCAGGGCCATGCCAAGCCAAGTGTCAGCCTAGGCCGGACACTGGCCTGCGGACAGGTGAGGTGAGTGGGGGCTCACGGTATTGATGCAGGGCAGCTCCTTGTTCAGCAGCCAAGGCAGGGCCAGCGTGCCCTCTCCCCGGTAGCAGGACTGGATGCGATGCCGGATGTGGGCATTGATGTTACTGAGGGTAAAGAGGCAGAGGACAGTCTGCCTGGGAGGGCTGGCTCGGTTCTTCTGCCCCTGAGAGAAGATGGTGAAGAGGATGTCTTCGTCGGCCGGCACACCCAGGGCCTGGGCCAACAGTAGGCCGGGCTTGGCTAGGTGGGCGCTCTGCACCAGGCGGTACTCCACACCATGCCAGGAGCAGCCAATGGGGAACTCCACGTAGGAATAGAACTCTGAGTCCCCTGCGCACATGCGCACAATTTTGGAGGTGAAGAATTTTTCGCCTGCTGTGTCCAGCAGTGTCTGCTGGGTGTCCAGCTGCAGCGTCAGGAAATAAACGAAGGAGGCACTCACGAAGCCGTAAACATAATAGATGTCAAAGGCAGGGTATAAGGACAGTGTGTCTGAGGGGATCTTGATCTGAGAAGAAACAAACTCATCCTGGTACACCTGGGGAGGTCAAGGCAAGAGGACAGGATGAGGCCCTGAGCCACCCCCACCCCAGCTTCACCCATACCCCACCACAGTCCACTAGTGGCTTCCCCATCCCTGCCCAGATGACTGTTGGAGCCCATTCTGGAAAGGCTGCAGAGGGCAAGGTGACCAGCCTCCCTGAAGACAGGACCACATAGCTTGGGCTCAGCCCATCTTCCCACCCTCAGCTACAGTACTGTCTGCAGCACCTCAGGCAATGAAGAGCCAAGACTGTCCCTGTCAGACCAGCAATCTTCCATGAGGCAGAGCCAGGACCATGTGAAGGAGGGAGCAGGTGGGCAAGGCTCACCCACCAAGCTAAACATGTCCGCGCTGTCTTCATCGCTGATCAGCTTGCGGGAGCTCAGGGTGGGGAAGTACTCTGATTTGCCATCAACAGCGGTGCCCACAAACAGCTTGCTGGGCCCCTGGCCCTGCTCCACGATGACACCAGCCATGGAGTCAGGCTCCTGGGCCCCTGACAGGTAGTGCTCCTTCCGGTGGTGTGGCTCACCGAGCTTGAAGAGGTCATCCAGGCGCAGGAACTGGCAGATGCCCTGCCACGTGCTGCCACAGGCGACCAGGCGGTGGGCCGCATAGTCTATGAGCAGCAGTTTGTTCACATTATCCACAGGTGCCAGGTGGTGGGCACATGCACGCATGCTGGGAGGTGGGTAGCAGCGAGAATTATCCTCAACAGGCCCTGTGACATGGGCCCGCAGCTCAGTCAGATTGGGGGCCAGCTTGAAGACTCGGTTCACTGCACCCACAAACACCTCTCCAGTTACCCGGTGCACAGCCAGGTGCGTAAGCGTGGTGTCTGTCACCATGAAGGCACGGAAGGGCCTGCTGTTGCCCAGGGCCCCGCCCACAGTGAGGAGGAGCAGCTGGAGGAGGCAGACAGCAGGCATGGCCGGCAGCTGCACCTGGGGACAGGCCTGAGAGACACAGCAAGTGGAAGTCAGAGGCCTCAGGCCCAGGCCGCCTATCCTCCACCTGTGCTGTCTGGCCCAGGGCCCCCAGCAGGCTGAGCTCCATGCCACAGAAGGCCAGGCCACTCACCCACTGCCACACCAGAGCCCCAGAGGTGACTGCGGCTGGGAGAGAGGAGGGGCCTCCATAGGGCACATCAGTCACCTCTCATCCCCCACACTGGAGAGGAGCCAGGAGGCCTCATCTCAGCTGGGCCACACCCAAGGGGGCAGCACAGCCAGATGCTCAGAAAGGCAGGGCAGGAGACCCTCCTGGAAATGAGACCTCGAGCAAGTGACACATCCCAGAGCTGAGGATACCAGCTGCACAGAAGAGCAATTGCAAGAAAGCATCGGGCCACAGAGATGCCCCTTGCCTGAGCTAAGAGAAGGGGGTTGGGCAGGGAGAAAATAAGCACAACTGGGGGAGGGAAATGGGGGCAGGGATACCAGCCCAGAGAGGCACTGTCATCCAGGACAGAGGTCTGGGGCATCAAGGCCTGAAACTAGACCCAGTACTACCACCTCCCCTACAGGGGCCCAGCTGCCTCCTTGCCCCAAGGGCCTGCAACACAAAGCAGAGTCGTCTGCCCCCACAGCCACACACAGAAATAGTCAAGCTCTGCTCAGGCAAAGCCAGACAGTGCCCGACAGCCCCACGTGGCTCCAGACATTAGCTGAGGAGGGTGCAGTGCACTGGGGGCCCAGCCCACCCTCAGGAGTCCCAGGAGCCTTATGGAAGAGCAGCAACATCCCAAATACAGTTGAGGCCTTGGGGAGATGAGGCTGGGGCCATATGGACAGTGTTGACTCTGGTACTTAGTCCCGAGGCCACACCCAGCCAAACCCAGGCTGCAAAAACAGCAGAGCAGTGTCGTGGCAGCCAACAGGGCAGGGCTCAGCACCTCTCCATGCCCGGTCGTAAGGGAAACAGGAGGACCCAACCTAGGGATGCAGAGGAACCAAATCAAGGAGCCACAGATGAGAGAAAGGAATAGGTACATTCCCTAGAACAGGTGCAGGCCCGGCTTGAAACTGCAAAGTTTCAGCTTGAATTGATCATCTCTCCTCTTTTGTCAGGTCTTCATCCTGGACCTCTTATGCCACAATGAGAAGAAAGGAAGGCAAATGAGAAGAAAGGAAGGCAAAAGAGAAGAGAGGCAATATCCTGCCCTTCCTCCCCCTGCTCGCAGGAAGACAGGCTTAGAGACAGGGTGGGGACAGGTCAGCAAGGAGACCTGGAGAGGCAGGATTTGCAGCCCAAGACCTCACCCAAGCCCCCACTTGTAAGTGGCAACCTCGGGCGTCACAGATATTTCCACCCCTCTGCCACACGGTCCTGCCAGGAGAGAGCTCCAGCAAGGGGACAGCCTCACTCAGAGACTCGGATCCAGCGCTCCCCAATGCCTCCCTCTGTGCTGCTGGCACGGCTCACCCTACCCTGCCCGTGGCACGCTCAGCAGATGGCGGAGACCTGAGTGCATGTAAGTGCAGCGGCAATTCTCTGAGGGGTCGCTCCTCCGCGACAAAGGGTCTCCACTGGGCAGGGCAGCTGGGCTTGGGTTGGCAGTCCCTACCCTCGCAGAGCACCGAGGGCCAGGCTGGCCGGCGCCCGACGCGGAGGGCAAGGATCTGACCCCTGCAAGGCCGAAACGGACCCCTGGATGCCCGAAACCCCCGCCCCGCAGCAGGCTGGCCCCTCTCAGGCAGCGAGGATGGCGCCCACCTACCTGACCCTGAGCCTTCGCTGGTTCCGGGCGCCCGCCCGCCGGCCACGTGGACGCACCCCGGAGCCCACACCGCGGGTTCGCGCCCCACCGCAGCACCCCACGCCCCGAGCGCGCCACCGTCCGCACACTGGGCCGGCCCGCGGCCGCAGAGCCTTTTAAGCTCGGACCGTACCACAGCGCCGGGCGGGGGCGCCCAAGAAACTGGGCGGGCGCCTGAGCAACGGGGACCGTAGACCCAGACACTCCTGGCCGGGGCTGGGAACCCAGCACGCAGCCACTGCCCCCACGAGCCGCCCAGGGGCCCTGCCGGCAAGCCGACCCCCTTCACTCAGTGGCTGCGTCCGCGGCGCGCGCCTTCCCCACTCCCCTCCCCCGCTGCTCCCCGCCAGCTGCCTCAGGCAACTCTGGACCCCGCGCGCGCCCGCGCCACACCCCCTTACCCTCGGGGGCGCGCCTGGGGTCTCCAGGCACTTACCCCTCAGGTGCACCCGGGTACAGGGCTCACAGTCCCAGCTCTGGACGCTCCTCTGACAGTTCACGACGCCCAGGGCCTGCGGGTGGCGGCTTGGACAGTCCCAGCGCAAGGACTAGAGTCTGACAGCCATTTACACCTGATCCCTGCCCCAGCCGGCCACCGCCACCGCACCCCTGAATCAGGGGCTTTCCTTTCTTTGCTGTCTTTCTCCTCAGTTTTGCAACAGTTTGATTGAGATATGTCACCCGTTTAAAGTGCATAAATCAATAGCTTTTAGTATATTTAGAGTTGTGCAACCATTGCCACTGTCCAATTCCAAAACACTTTCATCATCCCAAAAGTAACTCTGTGCCCGTCGATTGGCACTCCCCATGCTCTAGCCCCCAACCCCCACTCTTCTACTTTCTGACTAGGATTTGCCTGTCCTGGACACCTCGCATAAATGGACTTGTACCATATACGTTTGTCTCTTTTGTATCCCGGTTCTTTCACTTAGCAAAATGTTTTCAAGTTTCCTTCATGTTCATCGCATGGCTGTATTTCATTTCTTCATCATTTAGACATTTGAGTTGTATCTGCTTTTTGGCTATTGTGAATAGTGGTGCTATAACTTTCATTTACAAGTTTTGGGGGGATTTTTTTTTTTTTTGAGACAGAGTCTCACTGTTGCCCAGGCTACAGTGCAGTGGCATCATAGCGCACAACAATTTCAAACTCTTTTTTTTGAGACAGAGCCTCAAGCTGTCCCCCTGGGTAGAGTGCTGTGGCATCACAGCT
>NW_003852644.1:1234061-1257747 GCF_000181295.1 Otolemur garnettii | reverse complement strand
GTTGTGGTGGGCACCTGTAGTCCCAGCTACTTGGGAGGCTGAGACAAGAGAATCACTTAAGCCCAAGAGTTTGAGGTTGCTGTAAGCTATGACGCCACGGCACTCTACCGAGGGTGACAAAGTAAGGCTATCTCAAAAAAAAAAAAAAGCTAGGATTTTGATAGGGACTAAACTGAATCTATCAATCATTTTGGAGAGTACTGCAATCTTTACAAAATTGAGCCTGCCAATCCATAAGCACAGGTGTATTTAATACAACACTCACGTAAGTGCTGTTGTATAGGTACTTTGTAGTGTGGTCAACACCTATAATCAATTGACTTTCAGTAAGCGATGACTCTCGATAATGCACTGGGACCTCAACCACATAGCCGAAGGCCTTAAAAACAAACACTGATGTTTCTCAGCAAAGTAGAAATTCTGCCTCAGGACCAACACAGAAATCCTGCCTGAGTTGCCAACCTACTGACCTGCCCTACAAATTTCCTGCTTGCCAACTTGTCAGCTTCAACAATTATGTAATCAAATCTTTAAAATAAATTGCATGTGTGTCCTGTTGGTTCTGTTTCTCTGAAGAACCATAATTAATACAGATGTCTTAGCATTTATTTAGGTCTTCTTTAATTTCTTTCAAAGATGTTTTGTAGTTTTTAGTGTACAAACTTATATTTCCTGTGTTTTTTGTTTGTTTGTTTTGAGATAAGGTCTTGCTCTATCACCCTGGCTAAAGCGCAGTGGTGTCAGCCCAGCTCACAACAACCTCAAACTCCTGGGCTCAAGCAATTCTGCCTCAGCCTCCCAAGTAGCTGGGACTACAGGCGCCTGCCACAATACCTGGCTAATTTTAGACGTGAGGTCTCTCTCTGACTCAGGCTGGTCTCAAACTCCTGAGCTCAGGCAATCCACCCACCTTGGCCTTCCAGAGTGTGTATTACAGGTGTGAGCCACTGTGCCTGACTCACCATCTTTCTTTTAATGAATGAGTAGTACTCCATGGTATACATATACCACATTTTATAAATCCACTCATGTAATCATGGGCACTTGAGTTGTTTCTACATCTTTATAATTGTGCAGTTAATAATTTCTGCTATAAACATTCAAGTGCAGGTGTCCTTTCTTTGTATATAAAATGTCCTTTTTCCTTTGGGTAAATACCCAGTAGTGGGACTGCTGGATCAAATAGTAGGTCTGCTTTTAGTTCTTTGAGGTATCTCCATACTACTTTCCATAGAGGTTGCACTAGCTTCCAGTCTCACCAATGTTCTTTTTTTTTGAGACAGTCTCATTATGTTACCCTCGGTAGAGTGCTGTGGCGAAGCAGCTCACAGCAACCTCAAACTCCTGGGCTCAAGCAATCCTGCCTCAGCCTCCCAAGTAGCTGGGACTACAGGCACCTGCTACAATACCCAGCTACCCACTAATGTTCTTATCTCTGCATTCATGCCAGCATTTTTTGTTTTGAAACTTTTAGATAAAAGCCATTTTCACGGGAGTAAGGTAATATCTCATTGTGGTTTTGATTTGAATTTCCCTGATGTTTAGAGATATTTAACATTTTTTCATGTGTTTGTTGGCCATTAGTCTATCTTCATTTGAAAAGCTTCTGTAGACTCTGTGCCTGTGGCTAAAGTGGCTAAGGCACCAGCCACATACACTTGAGCTTGTGGGTTCAAATCCAGCCCGGCCCGCCAAACAACAATGACAGCTGCAACCAAAAAATAGCCGGGCATTGTGGTGGGTGCCTATAGTCCCAGCTACATGGGAGGTGGAGGCAGGAGACTCGCTTGAGCCCAGGAGTTGGAGGTCGCTGTGAGCTGTGATGCCCCAGCACTCTACCCAAGGGGACAGCTTGAGGCTCTGTCTCAAAACACACACACACACACACTCACAGGGAGAGGCTGACAAGGTGCAGCTCTTCTGGAATCCTTGGTCCTTTCTGTTCATGTCTTCCGACCACTATTTTTTTTTTTAGACAGTCTCACTATGTCACCCTGGCTACAGTGCCGTGGCGTCATCATAGCTTACAGCAACCTCATACTCTTGGGCTCAAGCAATCCTCTTGCCTCAGCCTCCTGAGTAGCTGAGACTACAGGCGCCCACCACCATACCTGGCTAATTTTAGAGATGGGGTCTCACTCTTGCTCCAGCTGGTATCAAACTTCAGAGCTCAAGTATCCACCCACCTTGGCCTCCCAGAATGCTGGGATTATAGACAGGAGCCACTGTACATTTTTTTTAATTTTTTCTTTGTTGTTGTTGCAGTTTGGCCAGGGCTGGGTTTGAACCCACTACCCTCAGTATATGGGGCTGGCATCCTATTCACTGAGCAACAGATGCTGCCCCATTATTTATTTATTTATTTAATTTTTTAGATACTGTGTCTCACTTTCACCCAGGCTGGAGTGCAGTGGTGCAGTCACAGCTCAATGTAACCTCCAACTCCATCTCATGGTATCCTCCAGCCTTGGCCTCCCAAAGTGCTAGGACTACAGGCATGAGCCACCATGCCTGGCCTTGTACATATTTAAATTGTTAATGGCAAAGTTTATGTTACATGAATTTTTCCTTAGTCGAAAAATTTAAAATATAAATTAAAAATAAAAGGCCACACTGAGAAACCATATCAGCTTAGCATATGTCTCCCGGTAAGGAGTGACAACACTCTGTAGGTGAGGCTGGGGGAGCTGGTTCTCACACCTTTGGTTACGCTGTAAAATGAGTCAGGCCCTAGGGAAGGGGGTTGCCAATATCTGAGCTATTTACTATATAGCTTAAAGAAGAACAAGGACTCTATGCACAGATGTGGACAGATATGTAGAATGTGCAAATATATTGTGTTAAGTGACAGTGTGTTGCATAGTGTAGGGCAGGCTGCAAGTGTGACACCTTTTGTATAAGAAGGCGAGAAATGGATGGATCTTCACATGAGCTGGGAGGATGATAAGCAGGAGGGGAAGAAATGTGCTGTCTGGTGGGGGCACTGTGGGAAGGAACTGGCCCCTCCATGCTGCCGTTGTGAGCCACTGGAGCTGCTAAGCAGTTGAAGGCAAAACAGAGCAAAGAGCGACATCCACCCGTCCCCTCATCTCAGACCTTTCCACTTTCCCTCTGCTATAGCCAGGCACACTCCCAGCCAGCCCCACAGTGTCTTTGCACATGCTGTTCCCTCTGCCTGGAATGCTCTCACCCTGTGTTGGAATGGTTGACTTATTTAGATGTCAGCTTAAATGTCCCCATGCCAGAAAGCCCTCCTCAGTTTGCTTCTCACTTTTGCTACCCTCTTTGTTGTCTACACACACACACACACTCACAAGGAGAGGTGGACAAGGTTCAGCACTCCTGGAATCCTTGGTCCCTAGCCAATCCCTGGCACATGCTGGGCATTGGTGATCTTATCTCATTCCAGAACACCTAATAGCATCTGCCTGGACAGCTCCTCCCCTTCTCTCTGCAGACTTTAAAGCTCTCCTTGAGTCCACATTCATTTTGGACTCAAGGTCCCAAGTGACTCTGAGCCTGAGCCACATCTAGACGGTTGTCACTCCTCAGGGAGAAATCAGGGCCGCACCAGTCTCCAGAAGTAAAACTGAGGGCAGGGCAGGAGATCTGTGAGAAGCTGGCCTGTGCTCTCCCCACTCCCACTCTGCCTACCAGACTGCCACTCAGCTCTGTACTTAAGACAAGGGGCTCCTCCACCGGGGCCTCCACCATAGCACAGCCCTCACTGGCCACAGGGACATGGGTCTCCTTCTGTGACGGACCCCCAGCCCCAACCATCCTCCCAGGGTTTTAGGGCTCTTCCCAGAAAGTAGGTTCTCTCCTGCCAGGCCCTAAGATTGGCCCTAAAGGAGCCTGTTTTCCAGAAGCTGCAGGGCTAAAGGCAGCTCCCTTGGAAGCCATCTGCCATTGGGTGAGCAGGCTGAGAGGGGATTGTCTTTCTCAGGAAGCCTGATCTTCTGGTGGCTTCTCAAAGGAAAGGAAGGGGTTAGCACAGAGTACCAGACCATCTTCTCCAGGGCTTATAGGAGCCCAATAAAAGGCCTCCTTGAGGTCCTTAGGCTTGTCTCTCACATCCAACATGGAGTAAGGCTCCCCACCCCATCCTTGCTGTGTTCTGAGGTACCCTGGCCTACTCTACCCTCTTCTCCTCTCTAAGGGACCCCAAATGGCCCCACCCCAGAAATTGAGTCAGGAAGCCCCAGTGAGAGCTCCTAGCTGCAGCCAGGCCTCCTGGGTCATACTGAATGAGACACCACTGTCACATCTCCACATTTCTTAGGGACATGGGGCCAGTCACAGAGCTGGGGTGCTCTTGGCCAGTAAAGGGCTATCCCCTCTAGTTGGCTTCAGGCAAAGGAAGGGCAAGAGCAGGGAGCTGTCAGATGGCCTCCTCAGCCTCCTGCCTGCCTCAGCTTACCCAAGAGGAACTGGGGAAGCTGGCTGCTGAGGTTGAGGAGGCACATTCCACACCCTCAGCTGGATCCCATTCCTGGGGCTGTGACAGCCACCAGCCCCAGAGCAGTGCGAGCAGGGTTGGCCTAGGTAGGGCAGGCAAGTGGTGACTGCAGGACACCTAGAGCAGCCTTCCTTTACTGGGACTGAGGGAAGGAGCTGGGAGTACCCAGAGCCAGGAGATTTGCACAGGCATAAGACAGCTGCATCCCCATGGGAGGGGCAGCTAAGAGACACAAAAGGAGCCCAAGGGCCTGGGAGGGAGGCTCAGGAAGAACTCCCTTCTCACCCCCAAGACTCACTATGACCCAAGGATGGGTGCCCAGAATAAAGAAATGCAATGCCACGTAGGTGCCTCAGGGGTGTGTGGCTAGCCATGGGGACAGCTGGGCCCTCCCTCACAAATGCTCCCTTCTCCCTTCAGACTCAGGTTCCTGCTCATTCCCCTTCCACTTCCCCACACCTTCTCCCAGACAAATGAAACGTCCAGCATTGGCTGATCCATAGAGACAGAAAGTAGATTAGAGCTGCCTGGGCCTGTGTAGGATGGGGAGTGACTATTAGTGGCCATATGGTGTTTCTGGGTGATGAAAATGTTCTGAACTAGATAAAGGTGACAACTGCATAACAGTGTTAGTGTGCTAAATGCCACTGAATTATGTAGTTTAAAATGGACAAAATGATGAATTTTACACTGCACGAATTTCATCTCAATAATAAAAAATGCTTTTAAACAAATCACACTTTATTACAATACAAATGCTCTAGCTCTGACACGTGCATTTCTTTATTATACAAGAAGAAAGAGGGCAATGACAGTGCTGGGGCAGGCTATGGGCAGCTCCTATCCTCCCAGTGCACCCAACGTGGGCAGAGGGGAATGGGGCCCTGGGGTCCCAGAGACAGTATGAGCTGCACCAGGAGAGCTGAAGAGCGAAGGCCACACTGTGTCCCGGGTGCTCAGCGAATCTGGTGTGCAGATGTGGGGGACACAGGGTACAGAGGAAGCAGAGATATGAGCTACGGTCCTCTGAGAGCCAAGCTGGCCCCTACCCCAATCTTGAGCTGCCCAGTGTGGCACTAGGGCCACCTTGGAGGAGACTCTTTCTCACCGTGTACTTGTCCCACTTCTTCTCAGGATCATAAGGTTCCCAGCGGCTGGCAGGGAAGATGTGCTTGTTCTTCTCATACCAGCTCCTCAGCACCACTTTGCCTGCGTGCGACTAGGGAAGAGAGGAGGCCCTGGTCCCGCTGCTCTGGCCCGCTTGTCACCCTCCCTTGCCCTTGACTTCTCCACAGCTCAGTAGCCCTGGCACCATACCTCATCCTTCTCCACTGTGGCATCACTGAGCAGCCGTACATCATCATGAACATCAAAATTAAAGAGTGGCCCTGTAGGACAGACACAAACATCCTAATGTCATGCCGCTGCCCCTATAATATCAGCAGCAAGCTGCCATTGGGAGGCCGGGCCAGGAGCACTCACCACTCTTTCCTCGCGCTTTGGTGACGATGAAGTCGTAGAAGCTGTGATGCTAGGAGCCAAGGGCAGGAATAGTGATGGCTTGATGGCCCATCTTCACCTCTCCCACCCTTGTCCACAGGCCAGATTCCACACCCACCAGCCCAAGCCAAAGAACCCAAAGCAGAATGGGGACCCTTCTGCTAAAGTCCGGGGGTGTGGCAACTGTGTGACCCAGGGCTGAAGGTACTCACATGGGGGATGATTAAGTCCTCCTTGATGTACATGAGCTGCTCGACCCCTGCTGACCTGAGTGGAGAAAGGCAGGAAGGTACAGACGGTACCCTCTGCCCAGGGACAGAGGAAGCTGCCTGCCAAGGGGAGCCAGTGCTGAATGCTGTGACGTGGCAGCCACAGTGCTTTGGGGAAAGCTCCATAGTTTGGTGAGCCCAGGACTAGTGCCCCACTGTCCACCACCACCTTTGGGCTCAGAAACCACAGCTGACGCTCTCTCCTTAGCTCTCTAGGTAGGAGAGAGGGAAGAAGAGCCTGATCCTCCTCCCTTAGGAGTGCCACCCCCAGCACACACCTTCCTATGCTGGTAGCAGTCATGCCGGCTGTCTGGTGCCGAGGCAGGGACAGGTGCTGCACGCGCGCGCGCGCGCGCGCACACACACACACACACACACACACACCCATGCCCGCACCTGAGCTCACTGAAGTCTTTACGAAGGATCTCTAGCGCCTTCTGCAGGAATTGCTGCATCGTGTTGCCCTTTTTCATCTGTGCAAGCAGCCAAAGCCAGAACCCCGAGAAACAAGGGGTTGGGAAGGGAAGATAGAAGCCTGGAGAATGACTCTCCAGAAGGCCAAGGCCAAGGACACTGCTGAAGACTATAGAGCCTTCATATAGGTCTGAAGGGGCTGGGCCCTCCACCTTGCTACTCTCAGGATCCCCCAAAGCTTCCAAAGGCAGGATTGCCAGTTCCTCCCCTCTGAACCTAAGGCAGCCTGAGCCCCAGGGGAAAAGGAAACAGGCCCCTTGCTGCCTACCTTGACAGTCCGACGGTGCCCAGAGCCATCCCAGTAACTGAAGGTGATTTCAATCTCCTCACCTGCAAAGAAGATTGCCTTTTGGTCACAAGACCCAGGTGTCCAACCCTAAACTGGGAGCTTCCATAAGGTACTATGGCAGGAGGGACAGCCTGGGCCCCTGGCCTGGCCTCTAGGGCCCCAGTGCCAGGCCCTGTGCATCCAACGCCATGAGCACTCACTCTTGATCTTCTCCTGCTTGGCCTCCCACTCCTGCCGCAGCTCTTCCCGGAGCCGATTCTCCTCCTCCTGGGACAGGAACAGGCAGAGGAGTCAGGCCAGGGTTGCTTAGTCTCCCCTAGGCCCAGAGTTGGGGCCAGTACCAGGGCCAGGCAGCCTTTTACCTCACGGTCTCGGTCAGGCAAAAAGCTTGTGTCCACATCTGGGTTCTTCCCCAATTTCCTCTTCTTTGTGGTGATCTCTGGAGCAAAAGGAAGCAGAGAAGGTCATCTTAACAGTCTTAGCATTATTACAAAAATGGTTTGGGTTTCTCAACCCCCAAGGGTCTCCTGAGCACACTTTTGAGAACTACTGAATCAGACAACAAGCCTGATGCTCCAGGGCAGGGCTTCTGGAGCCTGGTGGCACATTAGAATCACAGGTAGAAAGCAGCACCCATAGCACAATGGTTAGGGCGCCAGCCACATACACCAAGGCTAGTGGGTTCAAACCCAGCCCAGGCCAGCTAAAACAATGAAAACTGCAACAACAACAAAAAAATATCTGGGCATTGTGGCGGATGCCTGTAGTCCCAGCTACTTGGGAGGCTGAGGCAAGAGAATCGCTTAAGCCCAAGAGTTTGAGGTTGCTGCGAGCTGTGACGCCATGGCACTCTACCGAGAGTGACATAGTAAGACTATGTCTCAAAAAAAAAAAAAAATCACAGGTAGAGCTTCAAAGAACTTTTTGTCAGGGTCCCATTGCTAGGGCCCCTAAAATGAAACCTTGGGAAGGAAGAGGCCACCAAGAAGTGTTTTGTCAAAGCCCCAGTGACACACAGTGAGGCTGACAACCTTCTCCCCAGGTCTGCATTGTCCAAATCACTACGCCAAGCACTGGCCATGTAGCTAGTGTGATGTGCCACAACGTGCCACTAACATGACTCCTGCTTCTGCTCATATGCTTTACTGTGGCTCCTGGAACACAGAGTGGAAACTGCACATGGCCAACAGGCTCTTCCTCTTGGTAGTGCAGCTACTGTCCCCAGAGCCTGTGGCCACAGCCACACAGCGCTGTCCCTAGCCTCAGCCCCCTCCCACCACGGCTCCTTAGAAATCACAATTTCTTTTTCTTTTTTGAGACAGACTCTCACTTTGTTGCCCAGGGTAGAGTGCCGTGGCTTCACAGCTGACAACAACCTCAAACTCTAAGGTTTAAGCAATTCTCTTGCCTCAGCCTCCCAAGTAGCTGGGACTACAGGCATGTGCCACCATGTCCAGCTAATTTTTCTATTTTAAGTAGAGATAGGGTCTTGCTCCTGCTCAGGCTGGTCTCGAACTCCTGAGCTCAAGCAATCTACCTACCTTGGCCTCCCAGAGTGCTTAGTATTACAAGTGTGAGCCACCATGCCAGCAGAATCACAATTTCTAAAATAGCCCAGGCCTGCCATCATGCCCTCCCCTGAGGCCTAGGACACAACTTGCTCCAAATCCTCCAATGTGTCCCCTCTTCCCTACTGTTTCAGTGCACACTGCATCTTGTGACTGCACACTTTCCCCGCTCATTCTGAAGGCCCAACTCAACTGTTCCCCCATGTGACACCTCCCCTGAGACGAGCAAGGCAGCAACCCTGAG
This sequence comes from Otolemur garnettii, assembly GCF_000181295.1. Classification (NCBI taxonomy): domain Eukaryota; kingdom Metazoa; phylum Chordata; class Mammalia; order Primates; family Galagidae; genus Otolemur; species Otolemur garnettii. The sequence goes on along the minus strand of NW_003852644.1, from coordinate 1,248,944 downwards.
TCTCCCTCAGGATGCTGACTTATGTGGCTTCACATAGGAGAGGGACAATGCCCTGTATACCCCTGGTTGGGCACAGCAGAGCTGTGTGGTACAAGGGTACCAGGTTTGGCCTTCTTGAGTTGTCCCTGATGGCCCCTCCTTTTCACAGGTGAGACCTATGGCATCAGACTAGTAGCCACCATTTATGTGACTGGGTAAGTTTATGTTGAAACTAATTAAATAAAATTAACAATCTACTGCCCCACCCACACATGCCACATTGCAAGTGCTGAGCGGCCACCTATGGTTGAGTGGTACCATATTGTATTTGGCAGCTCAGACACAAACATTTTCATCATAGAAAGTTCGGCCAACCAGCCTGGTCTAGACTATCTTCTCCCCTTGGACTATCCTACATGCTACCACCAAAGGACAGCTTCTGGAACCTTCTTGACTAGGCACCAGCCTTGCTGACAGCCTCTCTACTGGTGGCCCCTGCCCAGAGGCTGCAGGCTAGACTCACTCAAGCCTGGCCTCACCTTCCCTTTCCAGCTCCTCCTCATACATGGCCACCTCTTCCTCCTCCTCGCCTCCCTCTTCTTCTTCCTCCAGAGTGAAGGACAGGCTAGAGATCTTCCGCTTAGCCTCTTTCTTGCGTTCCTTCTCTCGAAGCTTCTCCAGCTTCCTATCAGAGCACAGATGACCGTCACACACCACGCTCCACCTTGACCTGGCACAGAGCCACCTACATACTCAGTGTGGGGCCCACTCAGCGCAGGCTGGGTCTTCCCAGCATGCTAGAGGGATTCTACTGCCTGGCTCCCTTCAAGCTCATAGGCAGGGCTCTGATTATTACACAGCACACACAGTAGGCCACTGAGGTCGTAAGAGGAATGGTAGCTGATGAAAGGAAAGGGCCCAGATAGGACTTAGCACCTTCACAGAGGAACAGAAAGGAAGACAAACCACAAAGGTCAGACTTCAGTGTGGGCCCAAAATGGCAAGAAAGAGAAATATAAATCCCAAGCTACATGCTACACCTGTTCCCAAAGCAGGGAATGGGGTTCCCCCAACAAGGTGCAAAAACAGCCTGAGCTGCTCCCAGGCCCCCCAAGCACTGGTTCTATGTGAGCCTGCTCGGGTAAGACCCACAGCTGCAGCTCCTTGGACTGTTCCTTCTTGGCCAGCTGCTTCTCCCGCTCCTTCACCAGTGCCTCCTGCTTGGCCTTCATGTCATTTAGGGTCACCAGACCTGGGAGGCAAGGAGACATGAGGGGAAGGGCCATTACCCTGGGCCAGGAAGAGGGTAGCATGCACGCCCCACTCACCCACGGTGCTGGACTTGAGCTCGGCCTCCACAGCATCATAGTGCGCAGAGAACTTCTTGTCAATGTTGGACTTCATTATGTTCTCCTGCCAGGCAGGAGAGCACCAATGAGGGCAGAGGCAGCTGCCTGGGTTCTAATCCTAGGTCTGCCCCTGACTAACTACAGTGTAACCCTGCAAAAGACATATCCTCATATCCCCTTTTTTCTGTCAATGGAAGGTCCGATGAGGCTAAAAGGGGCTCTTCCAGTGCCAAGGCAGCCGAATGGGATTCTGCTTTGTGATCACTGCAGTGTGCTGGCTCTTCCAGACCTCCTGCTGGGGACCAGTACTCCCTCAGTGGACTGGAGCCACAGGCCTTACTGACCTTTGGCTTTTTCTGGACTCAGCCTTTATTTATTTACTTATTTGTTTGAAACAAAGTCTGATTTTGTTGCCCTGGATACAGTGCCATAGTATCATCATAGCTCACAGCAATCTCAAACTCCTGAGCTCAAGCAATCCTCCTGCCTCAGCCTTCCAGAGTGCTGGGACTACAGATCTGAGCCACCACGCCCCCATCCTTTACCCAGCCTTTAAAATGAAGCTCCTGATGGCTCAGCACCCATAGCACAGTGGTTAGGGCGCCAGCCACATACACTGAGGCTGGCAGGTTTGAGCCTGGCCTGAGCCAGCTAAACAATGACAACTGCAACAAAAAATAGCCAGATGAGGGTGGCGCCTGTGGCTCAGTGAGTAGGGTGCCAGCCCCATATACCGAGAGTGGCGGGTTCAAACCCGGCCCTGGCCAAACTGCAACAAAAAATAGATGGGCGTTGTGGCAGGCACCTGTAGTCTCAACTACTCAGGAGGCTGAGGCAAGAGAATTGTTTAAGCCCAGGAGTTGGAAGTTGCTGTGAGTTGTGACACCACGACACTCTACCAAGGGCAATAAAGTGAGACTCTGTTTCTAAAAAAAAAAAAAAAATAGCCAGACATTGTAGCAGGCGCCTATAGTCCCAGCTACTTGGGAGGCTGAGGCAAGAGAATCGCTTAAGCCCAAGAGTTTGAGGTTACTGTGAGCTGTGATGCCATGGCACTCTACCGAGGGCAACATAGTGAGACTCTGTCTCAATAAAAATAAATAAATAAAAATAAAATGAAGCTTCTGAGACCTAAGCCAGGAGTGTCAGGGGAGGGCAGAAAAAGAAAGCATGGCTGGAGGTTGGCCCTCTCTGAGCAGTTTTCCTCCCTCTCATGCCTGATGTTGTCAACAACTTCCCATGAAGCCTCCTCTCTTCAGCCTCAGCCCTAGGCCACTTGGTACTAATAGATTTTTCTCCAACTGGTGGCCACCAAAGGAAGGGGTCAGCAGCGGAATACACCTTTAGCTTGCCAGAGAGTCCCCATTGAGACGGCAGGGCCAGAGCATGAGGAGCAACCTCAGGAGCAACCTGAGGTTCTGCAGGGCCTCAATGTGGAAGCTGTTTCCTTGGGCGTGGCTTCCCTACTTACTTGCGGGAGGAACCTGCTCTCCCTTCCAGCCCTGAGTCTGCTCTTCTGCTGAGTCTCCCCCAATGGCTCATCCTCCATACCTGACCACCCACTATCACAGGCCCTCACCAGAGTGCTGGGTGAACAGCTGGCATCCCAGACACTCCTGCCCACCTGCCCTTGTCACAGGTGCACTGGCCATACCTGGCTCCTGCCTCTCCTACAGGGACAGCCTGCCCTTCCCGGTAGCACTGGATCAGGGCAGAGGCCTGACTCTGAGGGCTGAGGGGCCAGGAGGAGCCCGACACCCATCCCCCATTGTCACCAAGAAGAAACACTAACTGTAGCTCCCTCCTGGTGGAGACTTATCACAATCTAGAGGTCTCAGCCTCTGAGAAGGCCCGATGCTGGGCTCATTTTACACGAGGGGACTATCGCCGGCTCACTTCTATCTCACACCCGAGGTCACCCACCAAGGCTCCCGCCTCCCTCTCGCAGTCAGCGCTCGGGATCGCTTAGGGCTAGAGTGTCGCGCCCGGGCAGCCAGGGGGCCTGAGCGGCGCGTGTGCTCTAAGGCGCCAGGGCCGGCCCGCACCTCCGCGATCCGCTGCTTCATCTGCTCCATTTGCTCGCGCTGCTTCTCCCGCTTCTTCATCAGGTGCATGGCGCGGCCCGCCTCGCTCGCGGCGCCCTTGTACTGAGCCATGGCGGCGGCGGCGGCGGCGGCGGCGGCTACAGCAACGGAGTCTTAGAAGCGCCGGCGGCGGCGGCAGCGGCGGCGACTGCAGTGCAGTCAGCTGACGCCCGCGCCGTGACGTCAGCTACTAGTAGACGCACGGGCGCCCCGCCCCGCGCCGGCTGTCCTGCGATGTGGCTGTCTCCCGCCCCGCCCCTCAGGACCAGGCGCCCTGTGCTTCCTCGACGTTAGCCCTACTGAAGCTGCGCCTCCACTTGCCTGACTCCCTCTTTTTGACCCCAAGGTTGGGCCACTCCCTCCACTTCACTAATGTTGACTCCAGCCCTACGCCTAACGCCTCGATCACCCAGCTTCCTCCCTGAGGCCTGGCCTGGGTTCTCACCGCAACCCCCCTTCTCTCCCCACCTTAAGTCGTTGCTCTGCTTCAACTTAATCCCCCATCCAAAGTGCTGGGCCTGGATCCCTTCTGCCTCCTACTTTTGATGCAGAGTCCTCTCTTCCCCCGCATTAACCACTGAGGGTCAAAGTCCTGGTGCCAGCATTACTCACTGGATGAAGAATGTGATCTTTAAGTCAGAAAGTGGCCAAATGAGAACCCCAACCCACAGAGCCAAAGCCCTGCCAAGTACTCAACTTTGGGGAAATAAACCAAAAGATCCAGGTTTAGTTTCAACAGTTTTATTGGGAGGTTTTGTTTCCTGTGAAGTACACTAGAGGTGGAAGAAGGGGCACATCCACTTCAGGAGCAGGAAAGGCAGGGGCGGGGCACAGCGGGTAGGGATCCATTTCCCACCTCCTTCTGCTATGCTCACACTTTCTCTCTCAACCAGGACCACAGAACACAAACACAAAGAGGAGAAGCAAAAACAGCAAAAGCAACCTCCAAGGGGCCACACCCAAGCCTTCTCCCTTCCCCAGGCTGACTAGGGCTGAGAGGGGAAGGGCTGCACACACTCAGACAGGGCAGGGCTAAGTTAATAAATTAGAATAAATTAGGGGGAAGAATGCAATTTTGTGCTAGGAGGGCCCCTTCTCTCCGACACACACCATGTGAGAGTTGGTGGGGGGAGGCAGGGGGCATCTCCAAAGGCCACTACAGTGGGAGTAAGAGCGATAGGGGCAGAGTCAGCTATTCCTCCACATTCTTCCCAGAGCAGAAGAATTAGGGGTGGGGGGAAGACACACACAAGGAGAGGAACCCTCTTTTCCTAGGATAAGGGAGGGCCAAGAAAGAAGATGCTACCTCCCAACTCCCAAACCACTGCTAACGTTAAGGATTTGGTCAGTGAATCAATAAGGTGGGTGATGGGAATGTGATGGGGGAAGAGGAGGATGCTGGAAACAGGGGTGTCCAGCCACACCATCTCCCCAGCCCTCGAGCAGAACAGACACAGGTGGGAGGAGGGCAGCAGGGGCTGGGGCAGGGGCAGCAATCACTGGTCAGCTTCTCCAAAGACGTCATTCTGTTTGCGCTTCATGTTCTCAAAGTCAAAGGCTGAACCAGCCATGCGTTTGTAGATGTCTTTAATGTCATTGCAGGTTGTCTCAAAGTGTGTGGTGGCATCATAGGAGCACGAACAGAACACCTGGAAACAGCCAGAGCCCGGGACCTGGTGTGAGTTGGGCAGGGGCCCTGGGTGGACAGCCAGGAACTAGGGTCTGGACAGGCTGCTTACCTGACTCTCGGAACCATCATCAATGGGCTCATACAAGTCACTGATAGCCACAAACCTGAGGAACAGATGGAGAGGAGACAGACTTCACTAGAGGCCTTGCCTCTCTTTGTCGTCAGCCACAGTTCCTGGCCTTCCACCCCCTCTCCCTTTGGGGCTCATCCCAGTCCCTCACTTCTGGTCAATAGGCTCCAGCAGCTCCAGCGCTGGCTCCACCTCCTTTTCAGGCTCCGTGGTCTCCACTGTAGTACTGGCAATGGCAATGTACTTGCCTTGCGCCGCCACATTGTGTGCATAGGAAATCATGCACACGTAGATGTCTGGCCAGAGGAAGCACCATGTTAATGCAGACCAGAGGCACTTGCCACATGCAGAGACGGCTTCTAGGCACCAGACACAATTCTGGCCTGCCTGCCCCTCTGCAGCCCCACATAGTAGCCAGCATCCAACATGTCACGTTCACAGAGAAGAGTTCAAGCCACCCAAACCCTAGGGCTCTAAGTTGTGACTACAACATGGGTTCCATTTTTTTCTGTGGAGGTATCAGGCAGGGTGCCCCAAGGCTTATGGGGAGGGGCAGAGCTACCCCAAGGAGAACACACCAGAGGAGTCAGTTACACCGTGGTCTGGCTACCTGACTTCCTGTTGACCTGGTTCTGGGGGATGATGATTTGGCAGGAGTTGGCATCATTGGTGTTCTTGATGGGGTGGCTAAGGATACATATGATGCGGATAACCTGGCCAGCCTTCCGCACGCGGTCTGGTACGTAACTGGGGTCACAGATCAGCTGCTTGCAGCGGGCCACCTGTTAAGGGACGAGAAGGCCTTGCTCTTGTCAGATCATTCTCCTCAGTGCCTGTGGGGCTGGGCCCACAGTGAGGGTGGGCAGCTCTGACAGTCAGGGTGCTCTAATCTGTCACCTCTGCCCCTCCTATAGCACACAACCCTACCCTACAGTTCAGGAAAGTGGGCCCCAACACACAGAGCTGGGCAACCCCCCATGCAGAGACACTTTAACCAAGAATAGTTTCTGGACCACAGATATAGCATATGGCTTTTTTTTTTTTTTTGAGACAGAGTCTTACTTAGTAACCCTAGGTAGAGTGCTATGGCATCATAACTCACAACCTCAAACTTTGGGCTCAAGCGATCCCCTTGCCTCAGCCTCCCAAGTAGCTGAAACTATAGGCACCTACCACAACACCCGACTAGTTTTTTTTTGTTTGTTTGTTTGTTTGGTTTTTTTTGACAAGGTCTCGCTTTTGCTCAGTCTGGTCTTGAACTCCTAAGCTCAACCAATCCACCTGCCTCAGTCTCCCAGAGTACTGGGATTATAGGCATGAGCCACCACACCTGGCCCAGCATATGGCCTTTTTTTTTCTTTGAGACAGAGTCTCACTTTATCACCCTCAGTAGAGTGCCGTGGCATCACAGCTCACAGCAACCTCCAACTCCTGAGCTTAGGTGATTCTCTTGCCTTAGCCTCCTGAGTAGCTGGGACTATAGGCACCCACCACAATGCCTGGCTATTTTTTTTTTGTTGTTGTTTTTGTTGCAGTTTGGCCAAGGTCAGGGTTGAACCTGCCACCCTCGATATATGGGGCCAGCACTCTATCCACTGAGCCACAGGCACTGCCCCAGCATATGGCCTTTGAAAGAGATCTCTCGCCAACAGTCATGGCTCCATATACTTCTTTTGGACCCCGATTCCCAGCTCCAAAGTTCTCAGAGTCAAGCTTTTTGGGAACAGAGGCCCTAAGGTAGCCAAGCCAGGCCCCCACCATGGTGACCATACTACATAGGGGAGACTCACCTCTCCCTCAGACTTCACACCCACCACCTTGCCATTCTCCATGATAATATCGTCCACAGGCTTATTCAGCATATATGTCCCTCCGTAGATGGCACTCAACCTGTAGGGAGGAGGATGATGGTGAAGGCCCCTTCCCAGGATAAATGGGGACCAGTTCTACTGTACTGGTCTACCAGCACAGTGCAGAGGCTTCCCCAGGCAGGCAGAAATCAGGTGACCCTGTGATTCATCCCAGCTCTTATCACTGCTACAAACTCTGGCCCATCTCAGCTTGCTCCTTTTTCTCTAGAGCTGCCCTCATGAGTGTGGCATGAGGTAACAGTTAGCTCCACACAGAAAGAACCTAGGGGACCAAAATGAAAGACTCTGGAGAATGGCCAGTTCCCAGCTAAGCCCTGACTCAAGGTTCCCCAGGCCCTGGGCCCAGTTCTGGTGCTGCAAGGAGCTGAGCAAACCACATTTGTGAAGACCTGGTTCTCTGACTTGCCCTTAGCACATTGGGGTTCTACCCCTAGTACCCTCAAATGACGTGAAGTAAATGAAGATCATAGATTAGAAAGTATGAAGTTATACAGAAATGCTCAATAGGGTGATTTCTGTTTTAGGTCTTAGTCCAAATCAGTCAGTAATGCCAACTCAAAAAGGCTATGTTCTCACCTTGCAAACCCCTGAGGCAGCTCACCCAAGCCATAGAGAGGGTATAAATATGGGCTCTTGCCATACCGAGCCAGGGACTCGCTGTACAACTTGATGCGGTTAATTGTCTCAAGACAGGGCTGGTCCAGGTAGCTGGGGGACAGGATCAGGTGAGATACTCCAACAGCAGTACCCTTGGCTCACTCCCACCCACCCAGGCACTGGGCCAGCCTTCCCACCACCCTGAATGGCCTGGGGAAGATGTGAGTCAAATGTAGAGAGACATGCTGGGTAGGCGGAGGGAGCTGTAGGCAGAGAGAATAGTAGGCAGATGTAGGGAGGGTGGGGGCAGGCCAGGTGAGGGGGCTGCCGCCACATCAGCTTCCCCTCACTCATCAGTGCGGTACAGCGCCAGGGCATGACCAGTGAAATCGATGACATCTTGGCCCAGGTCAAACTTCCGGTAGACATCACGCATGCTAGTAGTCTGGGGGTCGACACCCTCAAAGGTCTTGGGGTCATTCTCATCAAAGTTTGCCACAAACACCAAGAACTTGCGGAAGCGCCGTTTCTCAAACATGCCCATCAGATCTGAGGAAGGTGGTATGAGGAGACCATTGATACCAGTAGAACATGAAAGTCTCTTTCCCAAGAGAGCAGACCAAAAAGCAGGTACCCTAGCTCCCACCTGAGCTATCACGTAACCTGAGGTCAATCCCTGTACCCTCTCAGCCTCGGTTTCCCCACCTGGAGGTTGGACTAGACAGGCTCTGAAGATCCTCCTGGCTCTAAGACACAGGGATGTCTTGGGGGTCCAGAGAGGCCCTGCCAAAGGCTGAAGTCTTTCAAAAAGTAATCCCCCTCTGGGTGGCACCCGTTACTGAGTGGGTAGGGCGCCAGCCACATACATACAGGCTGGCAGGTTCGAACCTGGCCTGGGCCAGCTAAGAAAAAAAGCAACAATGACAACTGCAACAAAAAAATAGCCAGGCTACTTGGAGGCTCAGGCAAGAGACTCACTTAAGCCCAAGAGTTTGAGGTTGCTGTGAGCTGTGATGCCCTGGCACTCTACCCAGGGTGACGACTTGAAACTCCGTCTCAAAAAAAAAAATTAATCCCCATCCATACCCCTGCTATATGTAGATTTCCCTCTTGGTACCCAGACATAAGGTACCATGGTCCTGTATGAGAAATATGACTTTGGGCAAGGGGGTACCCTACTCTGGACAAGCTACCTTGCTAACTGTTCTGAGAGGGGTCTGCTTCCCCCACTCCACGATTCTGTGGCTCAGGGAATCCATACTCACTGGAAGCCAAGGCCTCAGTCTCAGTAGATGGCACTTTATAGATCTTGCCCCCCTTATAGACAAAGCTGCCCTCTACCACCTTGAAATCCAGGTAGCGAGTCACCTCTGTATACAGTAGCATCTTTACCAGCTGCCCTGTGGGAGAGTAGGGGCACCATCAGCACAGCTTTCCCCAGAAGCTCTAGCTGACCTGGCTGCCACATCTCTGGAGCCGGACCATCCCCTCGTCTTCCCAATCACTCTCAACAATCCTTCCTTCATCCCACTCACCATTGGCCATGAGGAATTTAGGGATCAGGTCAACATTCCAGTCTCGGCCCCGGCCCATGGACTCAGGGGGACCCTCCAGCAACTGGAAACGCTTATATAGCTGTAAGCAGAAGGGAGAGAAATAGACATGCCTCAAAGGACTCCCCCTCCCTCCATCGCCCTCCTGCCCTGAAAATCTGGGAATCTGCTTCAACCCTATGCCCCCATGCAAGAGGTTAACCAGGATGGGTCCGGACAATCTCACCTCCTCCAGAGGTGTGATGGAGGAGCTCTCACCCCCATAGTAGGGGTTCCGGTCCATGTGCAGCACCTTCTTCCCATTCACAGACATGATTCCTGACAGGATGCATTCCTGCGGAGGGGGCAACATTTGCTGCACTCCCACCTGCCCACGTTCCCACCAGCAGCCATGATCTGTTCCCCACAGCACACATGCCCCAATGGACACCTCCATCTACCCCAAGCTGGTCCCCTAATCTAAAATTGAGGGCCACAGCTTTGTGTGACCACAATCTCCTTTCTAACCTTGCTGGGCAAATAAGTGAACAAGGAGGAGAGAGGCTTTGAGGGAGGCAGAGCATCCAGTGCCAACGTGCCAAGAAAGTCATCTATCTCCGCAGAACACACAAAAAGGCGGACAAGACACAATGAGCCATAGAGAAGACCCAAATACATGGCAAAAAGCACCCAAAGGGAAGCTAAGAAAGGCTTAGCACCGTCCTTGAAATCTCAGGCCCCACCCTGGGCTGCTCTTTCTTCAAACAGCAGGAACCCCTGACCCTCCGCCGCCATGTTCACGGGAGGGGCGTCTAGGCCTGGACTGAGAAAGAAGAGTCTCTCAGATGAACCCGCCAATGCGGTTTGGGGGGAAAGGGAAAGATGAACACCCTCACTGTCACTAGCCCAAGGACAAAAGCTGTAGATACTACTACGCCTGCGGTCTCCATGGGAAACTGGGGTGGGGTAGAGGGAATGCAGTCACTGCCCTCACTGTTGCTTCTTCAGGAACATTCCCTGGGTCCCCTAGCCCCACAAGAAATCTGACAGGCAGGATGAGGGCTCACCCTGGGGAAGCCCCTGGACCTCAGGCCCTTGTACTTCATCCTTACCGGGAATATCACAAGATGGAGGGGATGCTGGGCAAGTGATGGTTGGGGGCTGAATGGGCGGGGTCGGGGTTACCGGCCCAAGCTGGGGTGCGTTTTCCGGCCCACCACGCAGGGGTAGGTAAGATCGGAGAGGACCAGGATCCGGGGGGTCGAGGGGGAGGGTATAAGGGGGACCCCTTCGGGGAGACAGAGCGATAGCAGCGAGGAGAGACGACGTCGCGGGGGAGGGGGAATGGCGAGGTGGGCACGGCGCTGGCTTTTCGGGACCCGAATGCAGAAGACGGCAGTGATGAGAGGATGGGGGCGGCGGCTGCATCATCGCAGAGGGTAAGGAGGGCACAATGCAAGGCCAAGACCGCACTTACAGTGAGGCCGGTCCCCAGCACGATCACGTCGTATTCCTCGTCCATGGTTAGGGCTCGATGTCAGCGCCCGCTGGGCTCCTCCTCCTCCTTCCACAGCAGTCGCTGCCGCCGCCGCAGCCGCCGCACTGGACCAAAGATGGCGGCGCGACCGACGCTGCCCGACCCCTCCGCCGCGTCAAAGAGTCCCGCCCCCTTCCACTGCCCTGTCGCGCCCGGCTGGTGCCACTGCCTTCCCGGCCCTCCTTTTGGTAGACCTACCAGGGTCCCAGCCACAGCAACAGTACGCCTCCGTGGGCGACCTGCTCGCCAAGAGCCTAAAGAAGAGCAGGGCGGGGCGGGGCCGGTGGCTGGTGCTGCGGCCCGAAAGGGATCCGTGCGCGGGAGCTGCGCGCGCCCTGCCCCGCCCCACCCCAGGGAGGCTCGCGCGCGTCGCTGCAGCAACCGGGAGCGGCACCCCCACGGACCCGAAAGCTGCTTTTGTCACCAAGGAGCTAAAGCAAAGCACCACATTGCCCTGACCGCCCCTTTCCTATTCTAACCGGTTAGGGGCTCAGTTCGCTAAACACCTCCCCGGCCCTCTGGATCTCAGAGATGCCTTCCCAGTCTCCCATGCTTGGCCTGGCTGGGCCACATCTGCTGCTTCTTCCCACATCCCTCAGGCCAAAATGAGTGGCATGAAACCCAACACATGGCAATCCATCTTTATTTTATTAGGAAGGAAAAAACTGAGCACCCCAGTCTCTTGCTAACATGCCAGAAACCCAGGGAGCACACCCTGCCCACCTGTCCTGGTGGTCCCTTCCCTCTCAGGCCACAGAAATAAACCTCAGGGTATTGCTTGTTAGCACAACATCACAAAAAACGATAAGCAACTTGGGGCAGAGTTTAGTACTTCCACATCCCCTAAACTCAGGGAGCCCCATAAACCTCAAGGAGGTAGCATCTGCTACACAAAGCACTATAAACAGCAATAGATAAGTGGTGGAGAGATAAGAATAAATAAGGAAAAAGGCAGAGGGAAAAAACTGGACTGAGAAACAATGTCCTCCACTCCTCACAATGACTGGGCCTGGGAGATGTGTCTACTATCTATGCAGAGTATGTACACCTTGTTGGTAAGGAGGCAGCCCCGGAGAAGACCTTCAGTGGGCTGATGAGGGAGCAAGACTGACTGAAGGGAACTTGAGGTTCATGCTATGGTAGGAAGAGGGGAAACTCTTCAGTCCAGGGTGCCATAGGTGGGAAAATGACAACCTGGACACCATCATGCCCCCAACCCTTCCCCTACTGGCACAGGGTCACACAATCTGGGTCAAAGAGATGGTGGAGCCCTTGTGGTCATCAAAGCGATCCATGGTCTTGAGGCTGAGGATCATGTGCAGGCCATAGGTGAAAATGAAGAGCATGAACAGTGAGGTGAGCAGCCCCATCCAGATGCCTGGAGAGAAGAAGCCTGCACAGTCGCTGGCGTAGGAAAACTGCTCACCGGTCACATTGAAAGCCTGGATCTGGGAACACACAGATGCAGGTCAGAAAAGACCATGTGGCCCCACAGACAGAAGGTCCAGCAAGGACTGAGACAGGGAAGCACAGCCCAAGTGATGCAACCATTCTTTAGGCCTCTCCTCCCCTCGCTACTGGGGCTCTGCTCCCATCACCCCGGCTCCCCCACCTGAAGCTGAGCCCTTCCTGCTTCACACCTGGAAGTCGTGAAGAGTCACTTCCCAGGATGAGGGCTGTGTGCGAGCCACAAGGAGGCTGCCTTTCTTGCTATCACTGCTGACATACTTGCAGTGGAAGGAGTATATGCTGGGCCCTGTGACCTGAGAAGCATTGAAGTAGACAACAGAGCCATTGCTGTGGATTTCGAGGTGCTCCATGGTAAACCATTTCCGGGCAGACACTGGGTAGAAGCGGTTGGCCAGAACGAACCTGGGGAAGGAGGCAGGGGTATAAGATAAGCTCAGGACAGTGGAGCCACACCAGCCCACCCACATCTGAACCACCTCCAGGACTCACTTGAATGTCACTGTAGTACCAAAGAGCTGTTCATAGGTCAGCGAGAGCCTGTAGGGCAAGAGTAAGAGACACACTGTCAGGCTGAGGGCCTTGAGTGCTTTAGAGGAGCAGGTCCCTTGAGTCTGCTCCTAACTAAGCTTCCCCAGGTCCTTGCACCCTCTAGAAGAGGCAGTGTCCTCACTTGACAGGAAAACTGAGGATTCAGTCACATTACAGGTCAGGAACAGAGCTGGGTGCAGCACCTAGCTCTGGGGTGCAGGATCTCCCCACTTTAGGGCTCCTTTCTCTGAGCTTACTGCACCTCCTTTGTCTTCCTCTTAGAATTACTGAGGTGCGGCTCGGCGTCTGTGGCTCAAGTGGCTAAGGCGCCAGCCACATATACCTAAGGTGGCGGGTTTGAATCCCCAGCCCGGGCCCGCCAAACAACAATGACGGCTGCAACCAAAAAATGGCCGGGCGTTGTGGCAGGCGCCTGTGGTCCCAGCTACTTGGGAGGCAGAGGCAGGAGACTCGCTTGAGCCCAGGAGTTGGAGGTTGCTGTGAGCGTGATGCCATGGCACTCTACCCAGGGGGATAGCTTGAGGCTCCGTCTCAAAAAAAAAAAAAGAATTACTGAGGTGCCTAGACTGGGCATTGGAGGTGAAGGCAAAAAGGAAGGCATGGGAGCCCTAGCAGTTGCCCACGTGTAGTCCCAGAGGTTTTGCTCAAGGGGGACGTGACAGGTTCTCAAGTAACTATGAGGTCCCAAGCAAAACCCAGCAAGCACAGGAAGGCAGAGCTCTGAGTAACACCCTCTCCAATAGCCTACTAGTGGCCCTATGCCATGATGTGGTACCACAGGCATTTCAGGGTGACTATACCCCACCAAGATCACAGCTATCCCTTTCCCCAAAACACATACCTGATCCCAGCCCCCCACCTTGAGCCCAACCCACATTGGCAGGAAGGTAACCTGTGGTGGTACAGTACTCCCTAGCCTAATGCCCTTACCTGGCAATGGAGTCATTCCAGAAGGAGCCAGTCAGGTTGAGATCCTGCACCCCAAAGGTGAGGGACGTCAGGTCCTCCAAATGGCCCTTGTACATTACAGAGAAGTTTTGGGCCCAGAATAGGATGCGGGGGGCAGTGTCATTATAACTCACAGGGGGATGGATCACATCTGGTGCAGGCTGTTTTTGTAGCAGCTGGCGTCCTAACCCCCCAGCCACCATGGCTACATCACGGGCCACCTATGGAAACACCCAACAAGCCCTTCCTCAACAGCAAGCCCTGACCCAACTGTCATATCCTCCCTCCCCTCCCTACCAGCACTTTGTCTATCATCTAGAAGTCTCAGTGGTCAAAGGCAGCCCTTCCTCCAGGAAGCTTTCTCTGCTAGCCCCTAAGCCCTGATGATATCCCAGTCCCTCAAACTTGGGATCACTTGGACTTAGTGTCCAAGTATGCCACCGACATGGCTCACAGGGTGAGACAGAAGCTTCCCCAGAAGGAAAAAGCAGTACCTCACTGCTCATCCTAGTCCTCTCCAGAGTCAGCCCCAAAGAATTGCTCCACAGGGGTCCTCTGCCTGCTATTTCCCCTACTCTGGAAACCCCAGGGGGACCTTGACTATGGCATGCCCCTCTACCTCTAAGCACTCACCACAATGCCTCTCCCCACTGTTTAAGAGTCCCTGTCATAAGAGCACATACCCTGGAAGGGCGGATCGCCGTGAGGGCCGCTGTATATGGGACATCTTCGGACTTGAGTGTGCTCAGCACCTGCCCAATGACCTCATCTGAAGGATGGGGAAAGCAGACACCCAGGTCAACAGATAGCTCGCTTAAAGGAATACTCCCCACCATGTGCTTTTATTTATTTTTTGAGACAGTGTCTCACTATGTTGTCCTCAGTAGAGTGCCATGGCATCACAGCTCACAGCAACCTCCAACTCTTGGGCTTAAGCAATTCTCCTACCTCAGCCTCCCAAATAGCTGGGACTACAGGCACCTGACACAACACCCGGCTCTGCTTTTATTGATTGATTGATTGATTGAGATAGAGTCTCACTCTCTCGCCCAGGCTAGAGTGCCATGGCATCAGACTTACTCACAGCAACCTCAGACTCCTGGGCTCAGGTGATTCTCCCACCTGGGCCTCCCAGAGTGCTGGGACTACACTGTGAGCCACCTTGCCCAGCCCCCACCATCTGTGTTACAAATCTTTTTTTTTTTTT
>NW_003852644.1:1228480-1233778 GCF_000181295.1 Otolemur garnettii | reverse complement strand
GTCTTGCTCTGTTGCCTGGACTAGAGCGCTGTGGCCTTGTCATACCTCACTACAACCTTAAACTCCTTGGCTCAGCCTCTGAAGTAGCTGGTGGGACTACAGGTACATGCCATTATGCCCAGCAAATTTTCCTTCCTTTTTTTTTTTTTTTTTTTGAGACAGAGCCTCAAGCTGTCGCCCTGGGTAGAGTGCTGTGGCATCACAGCTCATAGCAACGTCCAACTCCTGGGCTCAAGCGAGTCTCCTGCCACAGCCTCCCAAGTAGCTGGGACCAAAGGCGCCCGCCCAGCTATTTTTTGGTTGCAGCCATTATAGTTGTTTGGCGGGCCCAGGCTGGATTCGAACCCGCCACCTTAGGTGTATGTGGTTGTCACCATAGCCACTTGAGCCACAGGTGCCGAGCCTCTTTTTTTTAAGAGATGAGGTTTTACCATGTTGTTCGGGTTGATCTCTAACTGCTGGCCTCAAGTGATACTCCTGCCTCAGCCTCCCAAAGTGCTAGGAATACAGGCATGAGCCACCACACTATTTGAAAGCAGTGCTTTTAGGTCAGGTGTGGTGCCTCACGCCTGTAATTCCAGCACTCTGGAAGGCCCGAGAGGGAGTAGCACTTGAGGCTAGAAGTTTGAGGTTGCTGTGAGATGGGCTGATGACATGGCACTCTAGACTGGGCAGGAGAGTGAGATTCTGACAAGAAAGAATAAATAAAAAAGAAAGACAAAAACAAAGAGGAAGTACTTTTAGGAACTAAAAGAAACCTATTGAGGTTCCTTAAGAGCAGCTATTTCTCATCCCACCCTTTCCCCCAGCTTCTCTTGGGATCACTGTCATCACCTTAGGTGGTGAAATAAGGAAATATATATATAGAAAATGCCATATCCACCCACAGAAGGTTTCTAACTACCTTTCCATGGCAATGACTGTCTTTTATGGCAAAAAGTCCTCAGAATTGTTTATTGATGCTGTCTGAGGAGAAACTACCTCTCTAAGCTCCCACAGTAGGCTACATCTGCCAGCTGGACAGGAGTACAGCCAAGGACCCCACAGAGCTGCCCAGGAGTGAAAAGAGGCCACAGAGCTGTGGGCCAGCTCTCTATGGCCCCAGCCCAAGGGCTGGATAAGGATGTGCATCCTCCCTGACTCACTCACCATTGCCTGTGAGAACTTCCCTAGGTGCCATCAGACCGGAGCTATGGAAGAGACAGAGTGTCAGAGACTTTAGGTGGCCTGGGCCAGCTCTTTAGTGCCCACCACCCTTCTGTCCCTCCTCCCCAGCTTCTCCTCCTTGGCCCCACTAACAGCCAGCATGCTCACCCAGGGCCATGTTCAGCCTTCTTGCACCTTTGCTTACCCCAGCACTCCTGCCTGGGAAGCCTGTAACTGTTCTCCCCAAGCTCTGTGCACTGGGCCTACCCCCTCCTCGTCTCTGGAGGGCCACGAGGCCCAGCTCGGTGCTTGGCACCTACTCCTGAGTCACAGACTAGCAGGAGATCCTTCCTGCCTCTTCCTGCATATAGGAAATATGGAAGAGCTTCAAGGTGGTGATGAACACTGTCATCTGTGGCTGAACTGTGCCACCAGAGCCCAGAGCCTCACAGTTCACTGAACCTCAAAGCAGGAAGCTGGGCCATGTGCACAATACCTAGCTGTGTAGGGCAGGCGGATGAGCAGCAAGGCTGGGAGGCTGGCATTGAGTTTCAGCTCCCGCAGGGTAGCCAGATCCACGTGCAACGGGCTGGCCCCAAGCTTCTCCTGCAGGTAAGTGGTCAGAGTGCTGACCGCATACCAGTCGACAGCAGGAAGCACCAGTGAAGAGGGGGCCAGGTCCAGGGCACTCTAGGGGCAGGAGAGAGGCAAAGGTTGAGTTACCCAGGGACCCAGGGACCAGAGGCCTGGCAGAGTCCCCTAAACCTCTGGCAGCTCTCCTCTGGAAAGCCACACCAGGGTCTCCTCCTGGGACAGAAAGAAAATTTCCCACATCCTTGGCCCCGGACACTCAGGTGCCAGACCTCTCTACTCCAAAGCCAGCATCTTTGTTTCCTAAGAACATAGTTCTTAACGTGCTGGGAGAATAGGCACAGACTGGATCCATGGTCTGGGGCTAGGAGGACTCTTACCTCCAGATTAGAGAAGGCGCTGTCCTGCTTATTTCCAAACACACCACCATATGCCGTGAAATCCTCAATGCTTAGCTAATAGGGAGACAGAGTAGACATCTCAGGAGGTTTGGCAAATAACGGGGCCAGGGCAGGGGACAGTTACCTTCCCTATGCATTCTCAGGGCCAGCAAAATCTCAGTTAAGAGTCTGATTTGGTCTGGTGGAGTATGTTTGGTGGGGGCAGCAGTACAAGGGTGGCTCTCTTCCCTTCCATACTCTCAGGGCAGGATGAGAAGACACAAAAGGTAGTCACGATGTCATGAAGAGATCTGCAGGCAGCTGACTTGTGGTAACCTCCGAAGTAAGAGTCAGCTGCTTTGCCTGAACATAAGAGGAACTGGGGAGGGAAGAGGGAAGCTGGGGGTGGAGGGGCTGGGGGCACAACTTCTGGGAAGGAGTTAGAGAAAAGGAGAGCTGCCTATGTCTGGTTTAGATAGGATTTTTTTTTTTTTGAGATAGCGCCTCAAGCTGTCCCCCTGGGTAGAGTGCCGTGGCATCACAGCTCAAAGCAACCTCCAAATCTTGGGCTCAAGCGAGTCTCCTGCCTCAGCCTCCCAAGTAGCTGGGACCACAGGCGCCCACCACAATGCCTGACAATTTTTTTTTGGTTGCAGCCGTCATTGTTGTTTGGCAGGCCCACGCCACCTTAGATGTATGTAGCCGGCGCCTTAGCCACTTGAGCCACAGGTGCCAAGGTTAGACAGGATTTTTTTTGTTCTTGTTTTTTTGAGACAGTCTCACTCGGTTACCCAAGCTAGAGTGCTGTAGCGTCATAGCTCACAGCAACCCCAAAATCCTAGCCTCAAGCAATGATCGTCCTGCCTCAGCCTCGCAAGTAGCTGGGACAACAGGCACCTCGTCACCATGCCCCGCTTATTTTTCTATTTTTAGTAGAGACCGGGTCTTTCTTTTATTCAGACTGGTCTCAAATTCCTGAGCTCAAGAGATCCTCCCACCTCAGCCTCACAGAGTATGAGGATTACAGACATGAGCCATCATGCCTAGTCTGTACAGAACCGTTTTTGAGGAGAGTGAGAAGTCCCCACCCCACCTGTTTTTGGTAGACAGGGAGAGAAGTAAAGATAACAGAGCAGTCTGGAGAAACCGTGTAAGTCTTAGAGCTCTCAGGACTGTAGTAAACCCAACCATATCCCTACAACTTCATCTCTACAACCTACAAATGTTCTGTAACTCCTGCCCTCCACCCACCCAAGACCCAGCTCCCTCTGGCTTTTCCCAGTTAGGCCCAGAGACAGATTTTAATCAGCCTTCCTAACTTCACACTGTTTGGTATATACACTTGCCCAGCCTCCCTCCCTCTGAGCAGGAACCTTGACTTTGTTTGGTTGCCTGGGTTCCAAGTCTGAAAGCACTAGAAGTGCTTCTGGGTCTGTGGGCTTCCTTTAATCAAGAGATCACACACTCCCTGCTCCACAGAGCCCAAGACGTTCTTACACATTTCCAACTGCAACTGACCTCCCCAATCCTCATTCCCTGCAGACCACCTCCTGCATCTCTTACCCTTTTCTCTCTCACTCTGCTCTAACCACAGCAGCTCTTCCTTGAGCTCACCAAGAGCACACCTTGCTCAGGGCCCTTGTACCTGCTGTTCCCATCAGGAATCTTCTTCCACCAAAAGCCACATGGCGCTCTCTCTCTCTCTCTCTCTCTCCCTCCCTCCCTCCACTGACATCTCTACACAGATATTACTTCCTCAGTGAGGTCTTGTCTGATCACCATTATTAAAAACAGCATCCCCAGTTATTGTCTACTCAGCCTGCTTCCTTCTTAAAGGACCATAGCACTGGGCAGTGCCTGTGGCTCAGTGAGTAGGCTGCTGGCTCCATATACTGAGGGTGGCAGGTTCAAGTCCGGCCCCAGCCAAACTGCAACAACAACAAAAAAATAGCCAGGCATTGTGGTGGGCACCTGTACTCCCAGCTACTCGGGAGGCTGAGGCAAGAGAATTGCCTAAGCCCAAGAGGTGGAGGTTGCTGTGAGCTGTGATGCTACAGCATTCTACCTAAGGCAACAAACTAAGACTGTGTCTCTAAAAAAATAATAATAATAATAAAAGACCACAGCACTGACACTGTATCATCATAAACTGACTTAGTATTTACTAGTCACCCTCACAAAAATGTCAGTTTCCTAAAGGTGGTGGGGCTTGGGTTATTCTGCTCATTGCTATATCCTCAACACTTAATACCTGGCACATAGTAGGCACTCTGTATTTGACAAAGCAATGAATGTCCTATAAGTGGGGGACCCTGGATGGAAGTTTTATGTGGATTGTAAGAATTACTCCTCACAGCATGCTAATGTAGGGTGGTGTCATTATTTTACAATGTAGAATTATTTTATAATTCATAAGGATTAGTCCACGCACCCAAAGAATGCTTTAGTAGAACTGGGACTGAGTTCCAGTCTGACTATATGATTTACCCACTCCTGTAAAGACCATACGCCAGTATCACCACCTGTCCACAAAGCAACTGAGTGAGACCATGAGGGGAACGAGCCATATAGCCTACCAAGGAGAAAGAGACAAGTAGAGGTTTGACAGCCTCCCAAACACCAATCCTTTGCTGTCCTGGAATCTTTCCATGTTCTATACACCTGCTTTGGGGACAGAGAAGTATGGATAGAAGAGAAAAGAGCATCCTAGTTAAGAATACAAACTGTGTGGTGTGGGTGTGGGGAACCTGAAGTACTCAGGTTGGAACCAATGCAGTGTCTAAAAACCGTGGAACTTAAGCAAATCATTGCACCCCTACAAAATTTAAGTTTCCTTGGCAGTAAAACCAAAATGACATCAGATTAACATGGTGCCTGTGAAGTACTAAATAAGTAATCATTTTCCAATTATCCCTACTATGATCACCACAGTTAGAATTACAACTCTGGGGCGGCGCCTGTGGCTCAGTGGGTAGGGCACGGGTCCCACATACGGAGGGTGGTGGGTTTGAACCCCGCCGGCCAAACTGCAACTAAAAATAGCCAGGCGTTGTGGCAGGTGCCAGCTACTCGGGAGGCTGAGTCCAGAGAATCACCTAAGCCCAGAAGTTGGAGGTTGCTGTGAGCTGTGATGCCATAGCACTCTACCGAGGGTGATAAAGTGAGACTCTGTCTCAAAAAA
>NW_003852644.1:1225636-1228205 GCF_000181295.1 Otolemur garnettii | reverse complement strand
GGACAGCTTGAGGCTCTGTCTAAAAAAAAAAAAAAAAAAAAACTCTGCCACCTATTAGCTGTATGACCTTGGGCAAGTCACTTCTCCAGCATCAATCTTTCCATCTATAAACAAGGATGATAATCCCCACAATAACTAGAGTGAGATAATATCTAAAGTTCCTAGGACTTAGCAGGCATCTGGCCTCTAACCCTTGCTCCCTCCAGTCCAGTTGGTGACATTTCCGTCACTTACACTATTTCCCCTGAAGCTTCT
Organism: Otolemur garnettii; assembly: GCF_000181295.1. NCBI lineage: Eukaryota > Metazoa > Chordata > Mammalia > Primates > Galagidae > Otolemur > Otolemur garnettii. The sequence continues at coordinate 1,227,950 of NW_003852644.1, read as the reverse complement.
CCTACAGGCCTTCCCAAGAGACAAGCCAAACCTCCCTACAGTTGGGACAAGGTCACACTGAAGCTTCCCTCAGCGAATGGGCGTCAGTGTCGTGGGGGAGGGGAGAGGTCCTGCCTGACGGGGAAGAACCGACTGGGGCAGGCGCACCTTGTCCTGCAAGAACAGCAGCACATTCCGGGGGCCCAGCTCCAGGGCGGGGTCTAAGTAGGTAAACAGCTGCAAGTCGCTGGTGATGTGGCCCTCATGACTGTCCGCCGCAGGAGCCCACAAGTCCCTAACAGGGGGCAGAAAAGGTGATGTCAGATAGAGGTGCACAGCTCAAGACCATGGGCCTGATGAACCGAGGCCGGAGCTCTATCGCTAGCCGACTCACTGCAAAAGCCTGAGCAAGGAAGGAACAATCCGCCTCTGGGCCTCCCCACCTCTCACCGAGGACGGCCCCGAAGTGGGGCGAGGGTGCCTCAGCTGCCACGGCGCGGAGCACAGCCCACCCCAGCCTGCTCACCGGTCACTCGACCACAGCACCAGCGGCACCTGCTGTTCTGCCCCTGCCACCGCTGCTACCAGCAACAGCGGCAGCCACAGCGTCCCCATCCACACCCGAGCAGCCGCCGCCATCATAGTCTCAGCCTCCACTGCCTCTGCCCCCGCTGCCCCAGAGGATCAGGTGACCGCCGGCCCTCCCCAGGGCCACAGGTAATTGGACCAAGCCTATGCCACTCGCGGCCACTCCTGTTCACTGGTTGGCTGGACGTGCCTCCAGCCGCGCATGCTCCAGTGGGACAAGGGGGCGGGGCTGAGCGCGACCTACTCCAGCCAGACTCTGCGGTTTAACTAGGTTCGTGGGCGGGAGTTTCGCCCGTCTCTTTTATATTTTTATTTTTGTTTTTATTCTTACCTTATTTTTTTTTTTTGAGACAGGAACCTCAAGCTGTCCCCCCAAGTTGCCACAGCTCACAGCAACATCCAACTCCTGGGTTTAAGCGAGTCTCCTGCCTCAGCCTCCCAAGTAGCTGGGACTACAGGTGCCCGCCACAACGCCTGGCTATTTTTTGGTTGCAGCCATCATTGTTGTTTGGTGGGCCCGGGCTGGATTCGAACCCGCCACCTTGGGTGTATGTGGCTGGCGCCTTAGCCACTTGAGCCACAGGCGCTGAGCCTTTTCACCTTATTTTTATTTAATTTTTTGGTAGAGACGGAATCTCACTATGTTGTCCAGGCTGGTCTTGAACTCCTACGCTCAAGCGAGCGTCTCGGCTCGCCCTTCTATCTTTTTGTTTAAAATAGCATCCTGTATTCTGACGCTCTCTAATGCAGGTGAAAGGAGAGTGTGATGAGAGGGAGGAGAGAACAGGACCAAGGATAGCATCCAGAGGAACACCAGGACTTCCATTGGGCAGGAAGGCAGGTCCAGAAAAGAGATCTGAGAAGGAGCATCCAAAGAGGTAGGGTAAACCCCAGATAGAAGCCTGATTTCAAGGACACTGTGACTAACAACATCAATGTCAGCTGCTGCCAAAAGATAGGTAAGATGAGGAACAAAAAATATTTTTTGGACTTAGCAACAATGTAGAGTCTGGCAAGAGCGACCCCAGTGTGAGAAAGTGGAAATACTGTATAAGATTGTCTTTTCTGGAAATTTACCATGAAGGGAAGACAGAGTAACAACTAGAATTCGAAAATGGGAGACTACCCCAAAAGAATTGGTAGGCTTTTTATCTTTTTCTGTGCCATTTTTGATTTCTCAAACTGGTAATCATTATAAACAAAATAACAGCAACCAAATCCTGAACTTTACTTAGGGAAATGTATAAATGTATTAATTTAGGAGGAAGTGAACTAATGTCTGCAACTTACCTTGAAATGCATCAAAATAAAATGGAAAAAGAATGGTATGTGATAAGTATGTGATAAAGCAAGGATACTAAACTATTAATGGCAGAATCTAGGGAATGGGTAGATATAGGTGCATCTCATTGGCAGAATTCAGTCTGTTTCCAGAGCCCTAGAAGTGAAGCAGTGGGGGCTGGGGACTTGTCCTTTTCCAACCACTGCAGTGCAGGAAGGCATACCAGATGGAGGCAGGACTAGTTGCCAGGAGCCACCACACCATGGACATAATGACTCCAGCCCAGCCCTATTGTCTGAACACAGCCCCATTAGCTCACAGCCTATTGATCACCTCCACGTATGAGAGAAATTTCTTATAAGATTGTAGTCATGGCTCGACGCCAGCCACATACACCTAAGGTGGCAGGTTCGAATCCAGCCTGGGCCCACCAAAACAACAATGACGGCTGCAACCAAAAAAAAA
>NW_003852644.1:1219617-1224422 GCF_000181295.1 Otolemur garnettii | reverse complement strand
CCACCTCTAGCACATGGGGCTGGTGCCCTACTCCTTTGAGCCACAGGTGCTGCCCCTAAGGTGAGAAGTTTTTTTGTTTGTTTGTTTTGCAGGTTTTGGCCAGGGCTGGGTTTGAACCCGCCACTTCTGGCATATGGGGCTGGCACCCTACTCCTTTGAGCCACAGGCGCCACCTTGAGGTGAGAAGTTTTTTACTGGAACTTTACTTTGTCCCAGAAACCACTGTGAGGTTTTTTTTTTTTTTTTCTTTAAACAGAGTCTTACTCTGTCACCCTCGGTAGAGTGCTGTGGCATCACAGCTCACAGCAACCTCAAACTCTTGGGCTTAAGTGATTCTCTTGCCTTGGCCTCCCAAGTGGCTTGGACTACAGGTGCCCACCAACCACGATACCCAGTTATTTTTTGTTGTAGTTGTCGTTGTTTAGCTGGCCCGGGCTGGGTTCAAACCTGCCAAACTTGGTGTATGTGGCTGGTGCCATAACCACTGTGCTACAGGCACCAAGCCTGAGTTAGGTTTTAAGCCTTAGTGACATGAGTGACAAGAGGAACCCATGGTCATGGGTAAATCCTGCAAAAGAACCTAGCACACTGAAAAAGGAAAGCATGTCTGTTGTGTTTAGGAGCACAAATGTCTCTTTAAATAGTTTCAAGACAAAGACTTCCCAAATGTGATCTTGCTGGTCAGTATTCTGTTGCTGAGCTGCTTCCATATCCTTAGGGAAGAAACTTGCCTGTGGCTGCTTTTATTCTTTTTTTTTTTTTTTTTGAGACAGAGTCTCATTATGTCACCCTTGGTAGAGTGCGGTGGCATCACAGCTCACCGCAACCTCTAACTCTTGGGCTTAAGCGATTCTCTTGCCTCAACCTCCCAAGTAGCTGGGACTACAGGCACCTGCCACAATGCCTGGCTATTTTTGTTGTTGTTGCAGTTGTCATTGTTGTTTAGCTGGCCCGGGCCAGGTTTGAACCCACCAGACTTGGTATATGTGGCCGGCGCCCTACCCACTGAGCTACGAGTGGCGCCTTATTCTTATTTTTTAAATACAGCATATCACACTGTTGCTCCAGGCTAGAGTGCGTGGCATCATAGCTCGCAGCAACCACAAACTCCTGGGCTCAAGCAGTGATCATCTTGCCTTAGCCTCCCAAGTAGCTGGGACTACAAACACCTGCCACTGTGCTGGTCTAGTTTTTTCTGTTTATTTTTTCTTTCTTTTCTTTTAATAGAGGTGGGTCTTCCTCTTTCTCAGGCTGGTCTCCCAACTCCTAAGCTCAAGCAGTCCACCCACCTCAGCCTCCCAGCATGCTGGGATTATAGCAAGCTGCTTTTATTCTTCCCTGAATTGGCAGTGATCCTTAGAGGGTGACCCTCAAGCCTTCCTGAAGCACCTTCCTGAGCCAGATGCTGTGTCAAACTCAGACTCCACCCTACAACAAGTTCACATCTGGTCTAGAGGAGGCACAGGACAGTGGGTCAAGATACAGGGTGATGAATGTTGGAAAGAAGGAGACAACAGGGCTGAAAGGGAGGTGCAGCAAGAGGTGCCTATGAGGCTGCTTTGACCTTGAGGTGACACATAAACTGAGTCATTAACCAAATGTTGACAGCACCAATGAGCATCTTTTGTCTGGGACTTCATCTTTAGGGTAAAAGCATTTCTTCATTAAGACCCCTTCAGGCCCTCCTCATCACCCCATGGCTCCTTATATTTGTGTGTGTGTGTGTGCAGATTTTGGCCAGGGCCAGGTTTGAACCCGCCACGTCTAGTACATGGGGCCGGCGCCCTACTCCTTTGAGCCACAGGTGCCACCCTGTTTTTGTTTTTGTATTTTTTTTTAAGAGATAAGAGTTCTGGCTTGGCGCCTGTGGCTCAAGTGGCTAAGGCGCCAGCCACATACACCTAAGGTGGTGGGTTCAAATACAGCCCAGGCCTGCCAAACAACAATGACGACTGCAACCGAAAAATAGCCAGGTGTTGTGGCAGGCGCCTGTGGTCCCAGCTACTTGGGAGGTGGAGGCAGGAGACTTGCTTGAGCCCAGGAGTTGGAGGTTGCTGTGAGCTGTGATGCCATGGCACTCTACCCAGGGGACAGCTTGAGACTCTGTCTCAAAAATAAATAAGAGACAGAGTTCCACCCTGTCACCCTCGATAGAGTGCCATGGCATCACAGCTCACAGCCACCTCCAGCTCTTGGGCTTAGGTGTTTCTCTTGCCTCAGCCTCCTGAGTAGCTGGGACTACAAGCGCCCGACAGAAAGCCCGGCTATTTTTTTGTTGCAGTTTGGCCAGGGCTAGGTTTGAACCCACCACCCTTGGTATATGGGGCCAGCACCCTGCTCACTGAGCCACAGGCGCCACCCTTCTTATATTGTTTTAATGTACTATTGGACACATACCAAGATACATACAACATGCTTGTTCACATATTGTTACATACACATGTGCAGGGTATATCTTACACATATGTGTTACCTGTATTGAGGTATGAAAATAAATGGACTTCGTATATGCCTGCCTTCCCTGAGAATTGCTATCCTGAATTTATATCAGATAGCATCCTTCTGTTCATAGTCCTCTGCAGCCTGCCTGTTCACCCAGCAATTGACGTGGGTTTACTCATCCATTGTACTACAGCTTCATGTTCCAGTGTGTGAGCCAACAGCAACAACTGGGTTTATTTTCCTTTGGGGGGACACTGGGGTGGTCCTCATTGTTTGTTGTGATGCAAAATGTATCAGATATTGTAGATGGCATCATTGTTCACAAGTACTCAGTCTCCCCCTTCTCAGTAACAGCAACCTTTTTAGCCCATTGCCAGGCAGGAGAGGAACTGGATCAGGAGACCACCATGGCCACTGTGGGAGTCTTTCCATACTGTGAAGAAAATGACTAGAGCCCCCAAACCCCTGTACTGCATACCCCCTGCCTTCTGACCTTTTAAAAGAAATCTTCTGTTTGAAATACAATCCAAAAAGACAAAAAAAAGTACATAAAACAAAGATACACAGTGCAATGACTTATCAAAGCAAACGGCATCACCCAGGTCAAGAACTTGAATGTTGGCACCTGAAAGCCTCTCTCTTTCCCCTCTTCTGGAAGTGACCATGAACTTCATTCTTAATGCTAATCACTTTGGGTTTTATAGTTCTATCAGTTAAACATGCATCCTTAAATTACGATGGTTTTGGGACTTTATATAAGTTAAATTATATTTTACATATAGATTCTTTGCTCAACATTGGGAGATTAATTCAAGTTGTTATTTATTTATTTGTTTTTTGGCTGAGGCTAGGTTTGAACCCGCCACCTCCAGCATATGGGACCAGTGCCCTACCCTTTTGAGCCACAGGCGATGCCCTCAAGTTGTTACTTACAGCAATGGTGCTGCATAGTATTGAGCCTTTTTACTATTGGCAGTTGGGACATTTGGATGGCTTCCCATTTTGGCTATGATGTCTGCTCAGTTATGTATATGACTTTTGGTACATATGTACTGGGTTGAATAGTGCTCCCCAAAAGTCATGTCCACCTGCAACCTCAGAATATAACTATATTTGGAAATAAGGTCTAGTGCAGATATATCAAGTTAAGATGAAGTCATACTGGAAAAGGGAGGTCCTGATCCCATGACTGGTATTTTTATAAAAGGAAAAGAAGAGGGCGGCACCTGTGGCTCAGTGAGTAGGGTGCCAGCCCCATATACTGAGGGTGGGGGTTCAAACCTGGCTCCAGCCAAACTGCAACAGAAAAATAGCCAGGTGTTGTGGCGGGTGCCAGTAGTCCCAGCTGTCAGGAAACTGAGGCAAGAGAATCACCTAAGCCCAGGATTTGGAGGTTGCTGTGAGCTGTGATGCCACAGGACTCTACTGAGGGCGATAAAGTAAGTCTCTGTCTCTAAAAAAAGAAAAAAAGAGACGCAGAGACATATAGCCAAGGAGGAGAATACCACAGGAAGATGGAGGCAGTGACTGGAATGATGCCAAGGGACACCAAGGATAGCTGGCAACCCCCAAAAGGTGGGAGAGGCCTAGGGCTGATTCTCCCTCATGGCGTTCAGAAGAAACCAACCCTGCTGACACCCACCTTGATGTTGGACCTGCCCCTGAGAACTGTGAAGCAATAAATTTATGTTTCTCTACACCTCCCAGTTTGTGGTACTTTGTTACTGCAGCCACAAGACACATACATCATTGTCAACTACCCCTTTGTGTTTCCCCTTTCATGAAATGCCTCTTTACAGGCCTAAGCCACCAAGCCCAGCCCCTGGTAGGTTTGTTTTTTTGAGACAGAGCCTCAAGCTGTCGCCCTGGATGCTATGGCAAAACTCGCCCTGGGTGCTATGGCAAAACACCTCACAGCAACCTCCAACTCCTGGGCTCAAGCAATTCTCCGGCCTCCGCCTCCCAAGTAGCTGGGACTACAGGCACCCGCCACAACCGCCCCGCTGCTTTTTGGTTGCAGCCATCGTTGTTTGGCGGGCTCGAGCTGGATTCGAACCTGCCAGCTCAGGTGGATGTGGCTGGCACCTTAGCCGCTTGAGCCACAGGCGCCAAGCCCCCTTGTAGTTTTTGTAAATGTTATCTTGTCTTAAATTATGTTTTCTAATTGTTTCTGGTATATAGACATGCATTCAACTTTTGCATACTGATTTTATAGCTGGGAACCTTTTCTAAACTCTTATTTCCAAATATTTGTAAATTATTTTGGTTTGAGGTTTTCTATGTAGATGATCTTATCACCAGCAAATAATGACAGTTTTATTTCTTTCTATGATACTTTTGGCTTTTATTCTTTTTTTTTTTTT
>NW_003852644.1:1200811-1218596 GCF_000181295.1 Otolemur garnettii | reverse complement strand
TCCTGGGCTCAAGCTAGTCTCCTGCCTCAGCCTCCCAAGTAGCTGGGACCACAGGCGCCCACTACAATGCCCGGCTTTTTTTTGCTTGCAGCCGTCATCGTTTGGCCGGCCCCAGCTAGATTCGAACCTGCCACCTTAGTTGTATGTGGCTAGCGCCTTAGCCACTTAAGCCACAGGCGCCAAGCCATGAGACTCTGTCTTAAAAAAAGAATTTTGTATCCAGGCAGCACCTGTAGTTCAGTGGGTAGGGTGTCAGCTACATACACCCAGGCTGGCAGGTTCAAACCCAGCCCAGGCCTGCCCAGTGATGACAACTGCAACAACAACAAGAATAGCCTTGCTAATATTATTGTTATAATGTTTTTTGTAACACTTTTCCCTGATCAGTTTGTCCTACTTTATTTATGATCAATATCATCTAGGCCAGGTGTGATGACTCATGCCTGTAATCCCAACACTCTGGGGAGGTTCAGGCAGATGGATTGCTTGAGCTCAGGAGTTCAAAACCAGCCTGAGCAAGAGCAAGATACTATCTCTACTAAAAATAGAAAAATTAGGTGGGTATTGTGGCAGGCACCTATAGTCCCAGCTACTCGGGAGGCTGAGGCAAGAGGATCACTTGTGCCCAGGAGTTTGAGGTTGCTGTGAGCTATGATGCCACAGCACTCTACCTAGGGTGACAGAGTGAGACTCTGCCTCAGGAAAAACAAAAAAAAGGAAGAAAAACAAGTGAAGATGCTTGTCTATGACCCAACAGAATTCTACTTCCAGAATGTATTTTCCTACAGTGGCATGAATAAACTAGTATGTCCATAAGAAAGCTACACAATAGTTAAAATGAAGGTATTAGGTTGAAACACGAAACTGCTTGTTTCACATGGTTTGACCATGTACTAGAGCTATATCTATCAACATATATATCTGTCTGACCTTACTATTGAGAGAAAAGTGTCAAATTACAAAGAACACTTAGAACTCAACAGTGCGAAAATGAACAACCCAGTAAAGAAATGGGACAAAAGATCTGAATATGTACCTTGCCAAAGAAGATCTACTGATAAACATGGAAAAGATATTTAGGTGGCACCTGTGGCTCAGTGGGTAGGGCACCAGCCCCATATACCGAGGGTGGTGGGTTCAAACCTAACCCTAGCCAAACTGCAACAAAAAATAGCTGGGCAGGCACCTGTAGTCCCAGGTACTCGGGAGGCAAGAGAATCGCTTGAGCTCAAGAGTTTGAGGTTGCTGTGATCTGTGACACTATAGCACTCTACCGAGGGCAATAAAATAAGACTCTGTTCCTAAAAACAAACAAAAACCATGAAAAGATATTCAATGTATGTCATTAAGAAATTAAAAATTGGGGCTCGGCGCCTGTGGCTCAAGCGGCTAAGGCGCCAGCCACGTACACCTAAGGTGGCGGGTTCGAATCCCCAGCCCGGGCCCGCCAAACAACAATGATGGCTGCAACCAAAAAATAGCCGGGCGTTGTGGTGGGCGCCTGTGGTCCCAGCTACAGGCTGAGGCAGGAGACTTGCTTGAGCCCAGGAGTTGGAGGTTGCTGTGAGCGTGATGCCACGGCACTCTACCCAGGGGGATAGCTTGAGGCTCCGTTTCAAAAAAAAAAAAAAAAAAAAAAAAGAAATTAAAAATTGGCTCGGTGCCTGTGGCTCAAGGGGCTAAGGCGCCAGCCACATACACCTGAGCTGGCGGGTTCGAATCCAGCCCTGGGCCCACCAAAACAACAATGACGGCTGCAACCAAAAAATAGCTGGGAGTTGTGGCAGGCGCCTGTGGTCCCAGCTACTTGGGAGGCTGAGGCAGGAGACTTGCTTGAGCCCAGGAGTTGGAGGTTGCTGTGAGCTGTGATGTCACAGCACTCTACCTAAGGGGATAGCTTGAGGCTCTGTCTCAAAAAATAAATTAATTAATTACAAATTAAACAATGGGGCAACTCCTACATACCTACCTATGAGAATAGATAAAACCCAAAACACTAAACAAAACAAAACAAAACACTGACAACACCAAATGCTGGTAAGGACATGGAGCAACAGGAACTCTCATTCCTTCTTGGTGGGAATGCAAACTTTGGAAGACAATGGTTTCTTTTCTTTTTTTTTTCTTTTTGAGACAGAATCTCAAGCTGTTGCCCTCAGTAGAGTGCTGTAGTGTCACAGCTCACAGCAACCTCAAATTCTTGGGCTTAAGCGATTCTCTTGCCTGAGTAAGAGAATTGCTTGAGGGGTAGCCGGGACTACAGGCGCCCACCACAACACCCGGCTATTTGTTGTTGTTGAATTGTGGTTTAGGTGTTTTTTGAACCTGCCAGCTACAGTATATGTGGCTGGCGCCGTAACCACTATGCTACAGGCGCTGAGCCAAAACAGTGATTTCTTAAAAAAGTAAACACTCTCACCATATGATTTAGCAACCATGCTCTTGGTATTTACCCAAGTGAGTACAAAAGTTATATACAAAAACCTGCACATGGATGCTCATAGCATCTTTGTTCATAATTACCAAAATTTGTAAGCAACCAAAATGTCCCTCAGTAGGTGAATGGATAAACAAACTGGTATGTCCAGACAAAAGAGTATTATTCATTGCTAGAAAGAAATATGCTATCAAACCAGGAAAAAAACATGAAGCTTAAATGCATATTACTAAGTGAAAGAAGCCAATATGAAAAGACTACGTACTGTGTGATTCTAGCAATGAGATGTTTTAGAAAGGGCAAAACTTATGGAGACAGTAAAAGATTTGCTGCCAGGGGGTTGGAGAGACAAGGGACAAATAGGTGTAGAGATTTTTAGAGCAGTGAGACCATCCTGAAAGGTACTATAATGGTAGATACATGGCACTGTGCATTTGTTAAAATCCATAGAACTTACTACACCAAGAATGATCCCTAATGTAGACCATGGACTCCAAGGCATAGGGTTGTGTCCATATAGGCCCCTCAGTTATAACAAACGTGCCACTCTAGTGCAGTATGTTGATGGTGGGGGAGGCTCTGTGTGTTGTGGGTATTGAGGTATATGGGAATTCTCTATACTTTTCCCTCTGTCTTGCTGTGAATCTAAAACTGCTCTAAAAATATAATCTACATTAAACCAAATTACAGGGCTTTGTCTGTGGCTCGGTGGGTAGGGTGCTGGCCCCATATACCAAGGGTGGCGCGTTCAAACCCGGCCCCAGCCAAACTGCAACAAAAAAAAGTCAGGTGTTGTGGCGCCTGTAGTCCCAGCTACTCTGGAGGCTGAGGCAAGAGAATCGCCTAAGCCCAGGAGTTGTAGGTTGCTGTGAGCTGTGTGATGCCACAGTACTCTACGAAGGGCAATAAAGCAAGACTGTCTCTACAAAAAAAACCCAACAAATTACAGAAGCATCTATATGGTACAATATCACTTATGTAAAATTTTAGAACCTGCAAAACTATACATTTATGGAGACTAGTATATACAAGAATGTGAGAAATGCATGAGAAAATGAGTCTAAAAGGAATGTCACATTTGGACTTACAGTCAACCTGGCCAACAGTCTGCTTTACTGTTTAATTACAAGTGTTTTTCCCCCCTTTTGGTCATTTTTTTAAAAAGATACTGATGTTGAAATAGGTAACAGTTACAGTCCTGGTTAGCTTGAGTTTTCTCTTGTTGCTGGCTCATTTTTGTGGTTCTATTTTTCTTTTTAGATGTCTATTATAGTATTTTTAATATTGTACTTGACTTGTCTTTATAATAAGTACCCCAGGGTTCCAACCTGTCCATGTTTTTTCTGAGTACAGTGAGACATTTCTTGGTATGTTTGGTAGTCTTTGTGAGGTTTTTCTGGTTGATACTAATCTATGGACAGAGCCCCTAAAGGGAGCATGCATTTCTCTAGAGAAGATTTGCTTTTGTTTCTGGGAGTCCAGAAACATCACCAACCTTGATCTATCTTTGTTCTCAGCTAGGATCCCCAGTTCAGTGTGGGTGGCTCCCTTCCCACCTTCTGATCATAGTACACACTGCTCATGGCTGGCCACTCCTGGCCACTCACTTGGCTCTTCAGAGCTCCCCTCCCTCCTGTCAACCAGCCCCTAGTAAGATCAAATTGATTTTTCATGTTCAGGGCACTCCGAAGTGTGAGTTAGCCTCACTCTGCTTCTTCTGTAAAATAGGGAGATTACTCTCTACTTCTACAAGGTCATTATAGGGATTACAGACAGTAAATGAAACCTTAAGTCACTGGTGCAGAATGACAGCTCAATGCCTATCTGCTCAAGTGCTCTCCTTGTGCCAGGGCACTAAGGGTCCAGCCTTCCTGTCCAGTGGGCCACCTTCCATTTCCACACTTACAGAGAGGCCAAAGGTACAACAGACAGCCCAAGGGCTTTATTTTTTTTATAAAACATGAAAACCCTGGTCCCAGGATGGGGGGGTAATGCTGGGGGTGGGAGGGAAGGAGTCAGTGGCCCCAGCATAGAAGCAAGGGGCCAGATCTCAGTCTCCTGCTGCAGGCTCCTTTTGGCTGGGCTTGGCTCTTGGCAAAAGGTTGTTTTTCTTGCCTGCAGCCCACCTGACACAGGCCCTGCAGGTGGGGAAAGCTGGGGCAGAAGGAAGATGTGGCCTGTGGCCATCCCTGAGGAGGTAGTGAGCAGTTCCTGGTTCCTCAAAGGCAACGGCTGGATGGGTGCCTGACTGAGGGGCCTTATGGTTCACTCACAGCTGCAGCCAGGCCACCCACTTCACCACCCCATTACTTGCTCACCTGCCTGCCATGCTCCTGCCTGATGCCAGCCCCTGGGAGACATCTGAAGGCAAGAAGGAAGGAGGCCCCTGCCTAAGCTTCTTCCTCCCTTCCTGGCCAAGTGGGAGGAGCAGCTGAGGCCATTCCTTTAACTGAAGAACCACAGAGGAGCTAGGAGCGGGCACCCAGTAAGGGTTATGAACAAACCTCTAAAAACCGTATCTGAACTAAAAGCATCAGTCCACCCCTAGCCCAGCTCTGGCGAGAATCCAAAAGGCAGCACTGAGAGCCAACCTGGCCTGGGTCTGAGCCCACACCTCTTCCCCAGGACAGGCCTGCACTGGGGCTAAGAGGAGGCTGCCTGGCAGGCCTATCTCCCGGGCTGAAGATGGTTGTGGAGCTGCTCTGCCTGCATCTTTAGGTGCTGGAATTCCTCCTGGATAAAGTCAGTCAGGGCCTTGCGCATCTCCACCTGAGGGAAAGGACCAGGGCTGGCATGTACTCCTCGGAGCAGAGAGACATGAGAGGAGAGAGGCCTGCCACCTGCAGCCCATAGCAGGGGCCAAGTGAGGAGGAAACTCACCGTTGACTTGTTCTCTGCCCGGAGCCGCTCAAGCACAGGGAGGGCACTGAAGGGCTTCCCGATCAGCACAGTGATCTTCTGTGGGGAGGCCAGCCACCAAGAGTGATGAGGACCAGAGGGAATGCCCACAGCCTTGAAGTGCTGTGTGCTCCCTCAGGGCCACTCTCCCTCTTTAAAATAAAGCAGTGGGGCTCAGTGGTGTCCAAGGGCCATCCTAGCCCTGGAATCTGTACTGTAGATGACTTGTCCTGTCACAACTCTAGAGCCTGACCCCGACCAAGCCTGAGTTCCTCTGCTCTCATTCTAACAGCCTCATATAACAGGAATTCCTTGTATATTTCCCACTCAGTCCCCCTGCTATAGCTTCAAGCTCAGATCTTCCTACATCTGTAGTGCTGAGTGACAGATACAGATAAAGGTCAGCAGCTGCTACCCACCTGTCCAAAACGGGGGAAGTAGGGCGGACTGTTAGGAAGGACATCATTCATTCCTGCAGCACAGTGGACAGAAGGCCAGATGTGGAGTGGAGCATCCTGGGACCAGACTCCCAGGCTCCCCACCCCAGATGCCCTCTCACTGCCACCGAGTGGAAAACAGCCCCCCCAACACTATCTAGGGAGGCTACTCTCCTTGTCCCCATGCTCACCAACATGCCACAGTGGCAGGATGATGGGGTCAAGATGACACTCAGCAATCAGGCGCCCGATTCCTGTCCAGGGGAGAGGGAGATACACTGACACAACCTAGGCCAAGCCTCTATGCCAGCCTACAGCCAGTGCCACCCCTCCCTAACATCCCCCAGGTAAAACCAGCTCCCCTGGGCTAGCCCTTTGTCTCAGTACCTGTCCCATCCCTGCTGCTACAATGCACCCATCTGCCACAGTGCAACCTAGCCCAGAGAGGGCAGGAGCCAGGGTCCTACAGGACTACCTCTGGGCTGGGAGGATGGCCATGCTCAGGGACCAGGAGCCCTTACCCCACTTGAAGCGCAGGAATTCAGAGCTCATGTTCACTTTCCCTGGTAAGAGAGCACACAGGTGAGGCCCAGCGGCCCATCCTGCTCACACTTGGGGGATTTGACCCAGCCAGCCCCACTGACCTTCTGGGAAGATGTGCACCCAGTCCCCATGGTTGAGCTTCTCCAAAATGAAGTCCATCCCCTTCTGATAGACGCCATCTCCTGAAGACAAAAGGCCTCTCCCTATCAGTCCCCATTTGGGGCTGGGGGTGTCAGCTTGCCCCAGTACACTCCAAACTTTAATGAAACAGGCCCTTGTCTCCAAGGATACAGGCATAGAGGAAGGAAGCAGCAGCTCAGGGACCTCCTCATGCCCCACTGTCCCATCCACATACCCTCCTGCTCAGCCCCTGGGCACACTGGGCTTCCTTCCTTCAACAATATCCCACAGACCTCAAGACATCTCCCACTGAGATTCTGAACTTGGCAATTTCTCCACCTACTTATAACCCCTCTTTCAGTGGCTCACCCGCTAAGACGCTTCAGCCACACACACTTGTACACCCTTGAAGGTCCCCAGGTCAGTTTGTTGCCTACCTTCCCTCCCCCAGCCTGGTCCCAGCTGCCAGTCGCCACTCTAGGAGCCTCCCTTTCCCCTTGGATGTGACACCCCAGGGTGATCCTACCATGTGATGCCCCTGGCCCAGAGGGCACTGCTAACGCAAACCAAGCTCAGCCTCACAACACCCTTTTCCTGGGATATCAGCCACTCCTCACAGGGCACTGTCTTGAGGCCTCAACCTTCACCATTCTTCTTCCTCCTGGGCCCTTCTTCTCAAGGACCCCCTGAAAACTAGACTTTCCCTTAGGGAGCCTCCTGGGAAATGGAAAACATTCAATTGAACACAAAGTTTGATCAAGAGCTTGGGAAAAACTCAACCTTGCTAGACTGATAAAAGTAGAGTCAAGCTTCCCCCAATTCTAGCAGCCTCCCACTTAGGAAATAGCCCGAAACCATGACACTGGATCCAAGAGAAAGAAATGCACACCTGGACCTAGGTGGCCCAGCAGTCAGCAACAACACAGATGCAAATGCCAGATGCTGTGTGCTGGCTTGCATCTTGGTGTTGCTTGGAGACAGTAAGTAACCCCGTAAGAATCTCATCAACCTTGAAGATGGAAAGTAATCATATGGTAGACAAAAGCAAGAAAGAGGAAGGGAGGAGGCTCAAGAAATGGAATACAGTAAATATCCTCATCAGGCGGGGAGTAAGAAGTCCTGCCAGAGGAAAAGAGATAGACATCAGGAATACCTCTGCCAAGTATACTAAGAAATGAACTTTTTTTTTTTTTTGTGAGACAGAGCCGCCCCCTGGGTAGAGTGCTGTGACATCACAGCTCACAGCAACCTCCAACTCCTGGGCTCAAGCGAGTCTCCTGCCTCAGCCTCCCAAGTAGCTGAGACCACAGGAGCCCACCACAACACCCGGCTATTTTTTGGTTGCAGCCATCATTGTTTGGTGGGCCAGGGCTACATTCGAACCTGCCAGCTTAGGTGTATGTGGCTGGCGCCAAGCCAAGAAATGAACTTTTAACTTGTTCTCTGTGAGGCCGATTGTCTGAAAAGTGCTAGTTCAGGATCTAGGAGCCTCAACCCAACCCAAATAGGGATCTGACCCAGCAGCTCATTCAGGGACTAGAGGTGGGGAGTAACTGATTACCCACTTAGGTCAAAGTAAGAGCAATGGGATTGCAGTACATAGTAGGGGATGGTCTTCATAGGTGCTGGTCCCTCTCTATTAAAGCCCACTAGTGCAACCTATCCGTTTAGCTTGAAATTGGAAATAAATAAAAATAGTTTTGGCTCAGCACTCATACACAGTGGTTATGGCACCAGCCATATATATCTGAAGGTGGTGGGTTCGAACCGAGCCCGGGCCAGCTGGGCCAGCTGTCACCAACAATGACAACTGCAACAAAAAATAGCCAAGCGTTATGGTGGGTGCCTATAGTCCCAGCTACTTGGGAGGCTGAGGTAAGAGAATAGCTTGAGCCCAAGAGTTTGAGGTTGCTGTGAGCTGTGATATCACAGCACTCTACTCAGGGCAACATAGTGAGATTGTCTCAAAAAAAATTTTTTTTCCTTTTGCCCTGAGTGAGGGACTCTTCTATAAATGAAACTTTATCCTGCAAGTGAGAATAATGTAACCTAAATATAGTACCTTCATATTAATTTGAATAAAGTTTAAAAATAAAATAAAAAGAACTCAGTAAATTGGCGGCACCCATGGCTCAGTGGATGGGGCATTGGCCACATGTGCCAAAGCTGGCAGGTTCGAACCTGGCCTGGGCTAGCTAAAACAACGACAACTGCAACAACAACAAAAATAGCCGGGCACTGTGGCAGGCACCTGTAGTCCCAGCTACTTGGGAGGCTAAGGCAAGAGAATCACTTAGGCCTAGAAGTCTGAGGTTGCTGTGAGCTATGATGCCACAGCACTCTACCCAGGGCAACAGCTTGAGATTCTGTCTTTAAAAAAAAAAAAAAAAAAAAAGAACTCAGTAATACTCTTTTGGAACAGCACTTCTTAATTTTTAGCTTTTTTTTTTTAAAGACAGAGTTTCACTATGTTGCCCTCACTAGAGTACCGTGGTGTCATAGCTCACAGCAACCTCCAACTCCTGGGCTTAAGTGATTCTCTTGCCTCAGCCTCCCAAGTAGCTGGGACTACAGGTGGCCACGACAATGCCCAGCTATATTTTTGTTGCAGTTGTCGTTGTTTAGCAGTCCCAGTTGGGCTTGAATCCACCAGCCTCAGTGCACATGGCTGGTGCCCTACCCACTGAGATACAGGTGCCAAGTCTTAATTTTTAGCTTTTGCAGATGCTATTGCTACTCACTTGTGTAAAATCACTTCAGTACTTAAGTATCATATGACAAAATTTATGCTTGGGGAAAAAGGAAATTTTTTAGAACTCAGAAGCTAAGTATATCAAATATGTTCTTTGCTTTAATCACGTGTTATTATTAGATCTTTGCTACACGTCAAATGGGTTTGATAAATAACTTGTCCACCTAGTTTCTCTCAACAAAGGTGCTTGGGATTTCACTTTTTTTTTTTTTTGACACAGAGTCTCAAGCTGTTGCCCTGGGTAGAGTGCCATGGAAACATAGCTCACAGCAACCTCAAACTTGGGCTCAAGAGATCCTCTTTTCTTGCTTTTTCTACTTTTAGTAGAGACAGGGTCTCACTTTTTCTCAGGCTGCTCTTGAATTTGTGAGCTCAAGCAATCCACCTACCTCAGCCTGCCAGAGTCATTTTCTGCTTTTAATTGTATAATAAAACCTAGATGCAGATGAAAAAGAATAAAAAAAAGAAATGGACATGGAAGTCCTCTTTCTGAGGTTGCAGAGAGGAAGAAGTAAGACTTGGGGACAGGGAATGAGTTAGCAGAGGCCCCACCTTTCAGAGTAAGTTGCAATAAATGACACCATGGTCACTGCTCAAAACATTGTGGCCTCTGATTATTCTCCTACAGAGATGGAAGTAGCCTCCAAAAGCAGCCAAAAGAGAAACCATTCCAAAGGGTTGTTTCTAGGGAAGTGGGACTAGAGATGTGAAGGGATAGGCACTGCAGTTTTCTATTAAAAGCTCTTTTGGGCTCAGTGCCTGTGGCTCAAGTAGCTAAGGTACCAGCCATACACCGGAGCTGGCGGATTTGAATCCAGCCCAGGCCTGCCAAACAACAATGATGGCTGCAACCAAAAAACAGCTGGGCATTGTGGCAGGCGCCTATGGTCCAAGGTACTAGGGAGGAGGAAGCAGGAGACTCACTTGAGCCCAGGAGTTGGCAGTTGCTGTGAGCTGTGATGCCATGGCATTCTACCCGGGGGGACAGCTTGAGGCTCTGTCTCAAAATAAATAAATAAGTAAATAATAAAAGCTCTTTTGATTCAACCTGAGAAATCGATATAAATAAATACAGACTGGGCACAGTGGCTCACACCTGTAATCCGAGCACTCTGGGAGGCACAGGTGAGTGGGTTGCTTGAGCTCAGGAGTTTGAGACTAGCCTGAGCAAGAGGAAGATCCCCTCTCTACTAAAAATATAAAAATTAGCTGGGTATTGTGGTAGGCAACTATTGTTCCAGCTACTCAGGAGGCTGAGGCAAAAGGATTACTTGAACCCAGGAGTTTGAGGTTGCTGTGAACTATGATGCTATCACACTATACCCAGTGCACAGAGTGAGACTCTGTCTCAAAAAAAATTAATACATATCCTTTTGTTATTTGTGTGTTACTTTATGGGGTTTTATCATGTTTTACTTAGACCAACTAGAAATAATAAACTTTCCCTTGACCTCTAATATCCTTTGGTTACTCCCTTCTGCACCACAACTGAACCTCTGGGAAGAGGGTCCTCCCTGCTGTTACTACTCTCCCACCCACTGCAGTGCCACCAGCCCTCTCAGGCCACAGCAGGTTGGCTTCTGTGGCTGTCACTCCATGAAAATGGCTTCTCCAGGGTCATCTGCAGTTCCTGTAGTCCCAAAGGCACCTGGTTTGCTTCTTTCCTCTCTGTCCATCATTCCCTGATGCCTTCATGTGCTTTGAGGAGCCATTTTGGGCCAATCCTCACTCTCTCCTCACTCCCGTCTCACCTCTGAGTTCATGACTTTGATATTGTGGTTGAATCCCCAATATCTTTATTCCTGATCATTCTTCTGAGTTCCAGAACTGCATATCCCACTGCCTCTGGGACTGTTCCCCTTGCACAGGTGACAGGCTCCTTAGGCTTGTCAGATGCAGCATGTGCATAATGGGACTCACTCTCTTCCCTCCCACCCCTCATGCTGTGGGCCCCTTGTCCCATCCTCCTGGAGGCTTAGGCCAAATACCTGGTGTCAGCTTTGAGTTCTCTTTTCCTTACCCTGTCCCACCTCTAACCTATGTACAAGTCCTACTAACTCTGCCTGCAAAGCATATCCCAAGGCAGTCCTTCTCTAAGCCCTCCATAGTGACCCCTGAAAGCCCAGCCACAGTCATCTGTTGCCGGAATTACTGTGACAGCCCTGAACCAGGGTCCCTGCCTCCACCCCACCTCCTGCTCCCCTTATAGCAGCCATGCTGCAGCCAGGATGCTTTCTCTGAACCACAGATGCAGGCATGCTATCACTCTAATAAGATATCAGAGCCCAAAATTCTTTTTTTTTTTTTTGAGACAGAGTCTCACTATGTCACCCTCACTAGAGTGCTGTGGCGTCACAGCTCACAGCAACCTCCAACTCTTGGGCTTAAGAAATTCTCTTGCCTCGGCCTCCCAAGTAGCTGGGACTATAGGCGTCCACCACAACACCCAGCTACTTTTTTGTTGTTGCAGCTGTCATTACTGTCTAGCTATCCCAGGCCAGGTTCGAACTTGCCAGCCTCCATGTATGTGGCCAGCACCCTATCCACTGAGCTACAGGCACCACCACCACCAGAGCCCAAAATTTTTAACAGAACTGTTCCAGAACTTTCACATTCTGTCCACAACCTACATTTCCTACCTTTCTGTCTTATCTCTCCAGCACCTGGCATGTGCTTGCCCATGTTTAGAACACCCTTCCCCACAATCTCTGCTTGGGAAACTTCTGCCAACCCAGAGAAAAGAGCAATCTAGATTCAAAGCCTGGCTTTAGGGCCAGGTGCAGTGGCTCACACTTGTGATCCTAGCACTTGAGAGGCCAAGGCGGGTGGATTGACTAAACTAGGTTCAAGACCAGCCTGAACCAGAGCAAGACCTCATCTTTAAAGTAATCAGGCATCACGGCAGGTGCCTGTAGTCCCAGCTACTTGGGAGGCTGAGGCAAGAGAATCACTAAAGCCAAGAGTTTGAGGTTGCTGTGAGCTATGACACCATAGCACTCTACCAAAGGTGACAAAGTCAGACTACGTCTCAAAAAAAAAAAAAAAAAACAAAGCCTGGCTTTACCATCTCCCAACTCATGACCTTGGACCAGCAGCTTAATCCCTCTAAGCACTCCATCTGGAGAATGGGGATCAAAATGGGCCCTGCCTCCTAGCATTCATCCCATAAGTCTATTCTCTTGGAAGCAAAACTCTGGCCTCCCAGTACATGCCACCACCATCACATACTGAAGACAACACACAGTTGTCCCTGAGTCTCCCAGTGACCTCCTGAAAGAAGGGGCTATGAATAATGACTCCTCGAATTCCAAAGCCAGAGCTCCAGCCCCACATGGTCTCTGGGCAGATGCAGAGACTGAGGGCTCTCTAAGAAGCTTTCCCTCCTCCAGCAGCCTCTGCCCCCTCTGCTGCCACATGATGGAACTGGGCCTTACACTGGCTCCTAGGCTGCCTGTCCCCATGGATCCTTCCAAGACAGAGGGCCTGGCCACCAGCCTCCCTGACCTAAAAGCACCCCCGGGTGGAGCAGCTCACCTCGGCACACAGGCACACACTTGCCCAAGCTGAAGAAGTGGGAGTGCAACTCCTTGGTGAAGCAGATATCTGCAGCCGCAGGGGTCCTGGAGCAGGGACAGATATAGTCAGTCCTGCCTCTTCTCTAGCCTGCTGCCCTGCCTCACCCCCGGCATGAGACCTGACATTACTGGCATGCAGAGGGAAGCACAGGAGGGTCTATAAGGGCCCCACCCCATGCCCTGCCTGGACTGCTGGACACCACCTCCTGGGCAGTGCAGGAGGAGGGCCAATCTGGGCAGAGATGGGTGGGGGCTGCCGAGCCCACTGTGAGGGGCCCATTCCTCCTCACCAACGCATCAACTTCAGGTTCCAGATGTGGCGGAGTTTCAGGATCCCTAAAGGAGAAGAAAGTCTTTGTGCCCCAAATTCTCTTGTCCCCAGGTAGTGTCCCTTCTGTCATCCCATTTCAGAAAATGAGGGACAAGGGTAGCAGCACTACCATTTCCCTGTAGTCCAAAGCCCACTGTTTAAGACCTTTGGACCCCCCATTTTCTCCCTGGCTCTTCTCTCTCCACCACCCTGTATGTCAATCACTGCATCTGGTCTACCTACTTCTCTAATATATTTTGACAATGCCCACTCTTCTACACTGCTATCAGCCTAATCCATCCAGGCTTTTAGACAGCTTCAAGGCCGCCCTCCTGGCCTCCCAGATTCATCTGTGGCATCCTACGGGCCATTCTCCACCCAGCAGCCACAGTGGGCTTTGAAGGGCTCCAGTGTGGCCAATTGGCCTCCTATGAGCTCTAGGACAGCCTAACCCCTACTTTCAGATGTGGAGGCCCTAGGCACCCCTCCACCCAGGCACCTGGTTATTGGAGCCAAGCAACTTCCTGTGAAGTAAGCACAACAGGAACTTCTAAGTGTAGCAACCAAGCTCCTACATGGGGCTGGTTGAAGGCTACAAGCCTAGTTGGTGGCAACCTGGAACCAGGACACAGGTCTTCCAGCCCCTGGCCCAGATTCCTCAGTGGTATACCCTGTGGTCCCCAGCTTCTTCCCAAGATTCTGTGAGACCTTCAACAACTTAGAAAACAAATATTTCCACGGGCCTGATATTAGAGTAAAAAGCTGTCAGACCTTACCATGGGGACATTTCCTCATTCCTCCTAAATTTCTCAGTCCCTCTCCAAATCACGGTCCCTGAGGCAAGACATCAGAAACAAGAGTCCCAGGGCTACACACAGAGCCCTCTGAGAAGCCAACTTGTCCTGCTTTTGCTCGGCTCCCTCCAGAGATGTCCCCTTTTCCTCCCCATGCCCGAAACACTGGCCCAGGTACCCCAGAGATGAGGGTCGTCCATGCAGGACTGGTGATTGGAAACGGTGATGAGAGGGGTGGCAGGGCCTCGGTTCTCGATCAGCTCGTACAGCACCTCCTTGTTGTGGACAGTGAGGTGGTTCATGTACTCTGCGGGGAGACAGGGACGGAGGGATCTCAGCCTCCTTCTCCCCATTGGGCCCTGGGGTCACCCCGCCAGGCTAGCCCCTACCAGCGCCCCCAACCCCAAGCTCCAACTCAGGACAGGCGTGAGGATCCGTGACAGACGCTGCCTTGGCCTCGGGCCCACTCACTGGTCCAGAAGCAGCTGTAGGTGCCCACCAGGCCCATGACGACACTGCTGGCCAGGGTCCAGGTGAGTGGCGGCACCGCGGGGAACGGCCATTTCACGTTTAGGGGCATCTCTCCCAGCGACCGCCGGTGGCGACCAGAGGCTTCCCTCGCCACCGGGCAGCCCGTGGGGCCACTCTAGGTCTGTGTCCTCAACCGCTCAAAAGGGTCTCTGCCAGGCCCGCGCACAGATAGGCGCCGCGGCACGTCGCGACACAGGACTCGACTAAGGTCACCTCGCGGGTTAGTCCAGGGGAGCGCTTGGCCCTGCTCTCTCGACGCAAGGAGCCGCTACTGGGGTCAGAAGACGGGGTCGCAGCAAGCAGGGGAATAGTCACCGAAAGCCGACGGGGGGATGCCGCCGGCCCCACGCACCGCCGGAAAGCGAGCGCGCGAGGGCACCTGGCTCCCCATCGTCTGTCGCAAAATGCACCCGCGCTGCTTGACGGCAGAGGGGGCGATCCCGAAGGCTGCTTGGCCGGGGCCCCGCCCCGCCCTGGCGCTGATGCTGCTGTCCCTTTTGTCTCTCTAATTCATCGGCAGAAAATTCTCTGCAGATGACATGGGCTGCTGCGCAGTACGATTATCAGACACCGCGTAAAGCTGGGCTGGCGGAGCACTTCCACTTCATTTGGGTTTTTTTCCCATTTACTTCTTTTTAAAATTTCCCTTTCTTTTCTTTTTTTCTTTCTCTCTTTTCTTACACAATCTCACTCCGTCGCCCTGGATAGAGTACAGTGGCGTCATAGCTCACTGCAACCTCAAACTTTTGAGCTCAAGCTATCCTACTGGCTAAGCCTCTCCAGTTAGTTTTTCTATTTTTAGTAGAGTCAAGGGTCTCGCTTTTGCTCAGGCTGGTCTCAAACTCCTGAGCTCAAGGGATCCTCCTGCCTTGGCCTCCCAGAGTGACATGAATACAAGCCTGAGCCACCTTGCCCAACCTAAGGAATCTGTTTAATGTTTACTATGATGATTGATAATGTTGCTGATGCATGCTTTTACTGAAGGGGATATACAAGAAACAGGAAAGCAGAACAGCTCTCTGAGGAGATACACTCACTGTTCTCCAGAATTGCTGGCTTTTCTGTAAATATAAGTGGGACTGTTAACTGGGCCTAGTAGCTCACACCTGTAATCCCAGCACTCTGGGAGGTGGGTGGATCGACCAGCCTGAGCAAGAGCAAGACACGGTCTCTACTAAAAATAGCTGGGCATTGTGGCATGCCCCTGTAGTCCTAGCTACTTGGGAGGCTACGGCAAGAGAATCTGTTAAGCCCGAGAGTTTGAGGTTGTGACCCTTCTGTGACCCCACAGCACTCTACCAAGGGCTACAAAGTGAGACTTTGTTTAAAAAAAAAAAACCCAACTGGGTTGTGACAGGGGCCTGTAGTCCCAGGTACTCAGGAGATTGGCACAAGAGGATCTTGGACTTAAGCCCAAGAGTTTGAGGTTATTGTGAGAAATGATGCCACAGCACTTTACTGAAAGCAACAGAGTGAGACTCTCAACAAACAAAAAGGTGGAATGAATTGTTGATCTTCTATCTACTTTTCTGTTAATTGGTTTGGGTGACAGGCAGACGGACTTATTGGTCCCAACACATATTTTGGTGACCATGAAGGGACTATCAGCTGGGCAGTTTGGTGGCCCCTGCCACTCTGCCTGGACAGGTGAGACTGAAACATGCCTCCCTGCCACTCATTGTCGTGACCCGTCGGGCTCCTATGGCCCTGGTCTCGGTTAGGGCAGGAAGGAACCAGGCAAGAGGCAGATTAGAAGTACAAGCTTGTAGAAGGAGGGCTAGCCCTTACTTTCCGGGTAGCCCCGAGCAACCTCCGCACCAGCCTTTTATTGAAAGGGAATGATACAGGTGAGGGGAGTAATTAATAATGACTACGTGCTGAGGGCACGGGCTCCTTCTCCATAAGGAGCTCCTGTGGACAAGTTGCCCGAGAGGCCACCCCTCAGCTGTAAATCATCTTGCTTAGAGGTCATCTGTCCTCTACACCTTATAGCACTGCCAGAATACTTTTTTTCTGGGAATAGCTGGTGTAGTGTCCTCCTGCTCTCGCTGTCACCTTACATTTATAAAGAGATCCTTTTCACTTTCATTTAGGTGTGTGCAGGGGTTAGAGTCCCTGTCTGATTGTGCACAAGGATTGGAGTCCCCGTCTGGTTGTATAGGTGTCTGTGTTTCTGTGGAACACAACCATGGGGATTCAGTTGTCAGTTCAGGGGATAGCTTCTTGGACTGTATCCTATCTGATTGTCCATCTCATGAGTATCCACCAATGACCAAGAAAAAGTTGAAGATTTACTGTAATATGGCCTGACCTATGTACAATCTTAAAGGTAAAGAGAAATGATTAGTAAATGGATCCTTGAATTACTATACTTTTCTACCATTAGACAGAACTCTTTTGTCAGAGATCAGGGAAATGGGATGAGATCCCCTATGTTCAAACTTTTATTTTTGTTCGTGTACACACCTGGTATCTATCTTTGTGTGTATTGTATTTGTCCCTGTTTTTGTTTATATACACCTCGAGGAAAGCCTATTGGGATGAATCCTGTCTGATTGGGCCACTTAATGGATATTACTCTCTGACTAAAAGGAAATTATTATTATTTTTTGAGACAGAGTCTCACTTTGTCACCCTGGGTACAATGCTGTGGCATCATAGCTCACAGCAACCTCAAACTCTTGGGCTTAAGTGATTCTCTTGCCTCAGCCTCTCAAGTAGCTGGGACTATAGACGCCTGCCACAATGCCCAGCTATTTTTAGAGATGGGGTCTCACTCTGGCTCAGGCTTGTCTGAAACCTGTGAGCTCAGGCAGTCCACCTGCCTTGGCCTCCCAAATGCTGGGATTAGGAGGCCTTAAAAGGAAATTATTAATAACTTCCTATTGTAACACTGTTTAGCCTATGTATTTTTTTTTTTTGAGGTAGAGTCTCACTATGTCACCCCCGTTAGAGTGCTTGGCATCACAGCTCACAGCAACCTCCAACTCTTGGGCTTAAGCGATTCTCTTGCCTCAGCCTCCAAGTAACTGTTGTGGCAACTGCCACAACATCTAGCTATTTTTTGGTTGTAGTTGTCATTGTTATTTGGCAGGCCCGGGCTGTATTCAAACCTGCCAGCTCCAGTGTATAAGGCTGGTGCCCTAGCTGCTGAGCTATAGGCGCCAAGCCGTTTATGTATGTTTTGAGCTCTGAAAAAAGATGATCCCTTGAATGGTTCCTTGAATTATATTTAAATTGTTTTGTCAATGATCAGAGAAAAGAAATGAAATTCCATATATACAGCTTTTATGTCTTTTTTTTTTTTTTTTGAGACAGAGCCTCAAGCCGTCCCCCTGGGTAGAGTGCCGTGGCACTACAGCTCACAGCAACCTCCAACTCCTGGGCT
>NW_003852644.1:1196338-1198816 GCF_000181295.1 Otolemur garnettii | reverse complement strand
AAAAAAAAAAAAAAAAAAAGAAAGAAAATTTTCAGAGGTACCCTGGAGGCTCAGGCAAGAAGACAGAAGACGTCAAGAACACAGACTGCTCTGGGATTGCACCCTGCTTCCTCTGTGGTCAGGTGGGTCTCTAGAGACAAATGCACCAGGGAGCAGGGCTCGCACTTAGCAATAGGGGAGGCCCCCTGAATCGGCATCCTCTACATCCATGGACCCTCTAGGACTACTTCACTCTGATGGACAGACCCCAACCTCAGAACAACCTCAACTTTGTCACACCAGTATGGCTGAGCCTTGGGTAACACATTCTCTCTCTGTTACAAGTAAGCAAACTCATTTTATTTTTTTAACATTTTTTTGGAGACAGTCTTACTATGTCACCCCAGTAGAGTGCGATGGTGTCACAGCTCACAGCAACCTCCAACTCCCGGGCTTAGCAATTCTCTTGCCTCACCCTCCCAAGTAGCTGGGACTACAGGTGCCTACCACAATTCCCAGCTATTTTTTGTTGCAGTTTGGCCGGGGTCAGGTTCGAACCTGCCACCCTCGGTATATGGGGCCAGTGCCCTACCCACTTAGCCACAGGTGCCACACTTTCTATTTTTAGTAGAGACAGAGTCTCACTTTTCCTTAGGCTGGTCTCAAACTCATGAGCTCAGGCAATCCACCCACCTCAGCCTTCCAGAGTACTAGAATTACACTCAAGAGCCACCAGACCTAGCCAGCAAACTGATTTTAATAACCTCAGGAACGCAAATTCATGAAGTGTTCCATATTTAAAGAAATAAATAACCTCAGGGCCAGCTCAGCACCCATAGCTCAGTAAGGGCACCAGCCACATACACCGAGCCTGGCAAGGCATGCTAAACAACAATGACAACTCCAACCAAAAAATAGCTGGGCGTGGCTCGGCACTTATAGCACAGTGGTAAAATGGTGCCAGCCACATACACCAAGGGTAGCAGGTTCAAACTCGGCCCAGGCCACCTAAACAACAATGACAAGGACAACAAAAAATAGCTGGGTGTTGTGGCAGCTGCCTGTAGTCCCAGCTACTTGGGAGGCAGAGGCAAGAGAATTGCTTAAGCCCAAGACTTGGAGGTTGCTGTAAGCTGTGATGCTACAGCACTCTACCAAGGATGACATAGTGAGACTCTTATCTCCAAAAAATAAATAAATAAATAAATCCAGGGCTATTTCTTCCGCTCTCCCTGAATCTTAGGACCTCTGTTTTCCTCCCCTATCTCCATCTCTGGAGTAGAAGGTAAAATCCACAGCGATATCAAGTCCAGTTGCCCTATCCCACTGTTGGAACAGAATCTCAAAGTTAAGTTAAACACCTAACTCCTTTAACATTGCAGGCTCCTTTTCTCAGACTTCTGGAGAAGCTTAACTGAGACCTTATATACAACCTTCTTTTTACCCTTCTCTGGGCTTCGAGCCAAAGTAAAAGAAAACAGTAAGTAGAGGAGAGATGGGTAGGAAGACATGGGTATAGGCCGGGCATGGTGGCTAAATCCTGTAATCCTAGCACTCTGGGAGGCTGAGGTGGTGGGTTGCCTGAGCTCACAAGTTCAAGACAAGTCTGAGCCAGAGTGAGACCCTGTTTCTAAAATTAGCCAGGCATTGTGGCAGGCACCTGTAGTCCCAGCTACTTAGGAGGCTAAGATGAGAGAATCACTTGAGCCCAAGAGTTTGAGATTGCTGTGATCTATGACACCATGGCACTCTACCAAGGGTGACAAAGTGAGACTCTGTCTCAAAAATAAAATAGCCTGGGCGCAGTGGCTCACGCCTATAATCCTAGCACTCTGGGAGGCCAAGACGTGTGGATTGCTTGAGCTCAGGAGTTCAAGACCAGCCTGAGCCAGAGTGAGACCTCGTCTCTAAAAAAATAGCCGGAAGCTGTGGCAGGTACCTTTAGTCACTGCTACTTGGGAGTCTGAGGCAAGAGAATCACTTAAGCCCAAGAGTTTGAGGTTGCTGTGAGCTGTGATGACACAGAACTCTACCAGGGGCAACAAAGTGAGACTCTGTCTCAAAAAAAAATTTAAAAAGGGAGTGCCTGTGGCTCAGTGGGTAGGGCGCCGGCCCCATATACCGAGGGTGGCGGGTTCGAACCTGACCCCGGTCAAACTGCAACAAAAAAATAGCTGGGCATTGTGGTAGGCACCTATAGTCCCAGCTACTTGGGAGGATGAGGCAAAAGAATTGCCTAAGCCCAGGAGTTGGAGGTTGCTGTAAGCTGTGATGCCACAGCACTCTACCAAGGGAAACAAAATAAGACTCTGTCTCAGAAAAAAAAAAAAAATAGCCAGTCATTGGGGTGGGCGCCTGTGGTCCCAGCTGCTCAGAGGCTGAGGCAAGAGGATCACTTGAACCCAAGAGTTTGAGGTTTCTATGAGCTAAGATGCCCCAGCACTCTACGAAGGGTGACCAAGTAAAACTCTGTCTCAAAAAAAAAAAAAAAAAAAAAAA
>NW_003852644.1:1192350-1195767 GCF_000181295.1 Otolemur garnettii | reverse complement strand
ACAGCTCACAGCAACTTCCAACTCCTGGGCTCAAGCAAGTCTCCTGCCTCAGCCTCCCAAGTAGCTGGGACCACAGGCGCCCGCCACAATGCCCAGCTATTTTTTGGTTGCAGCTGTCATTGTTATTTTGGCAGGCCCAGGTTAGATTCGAACCAGCCACCTTAGGTGTATGTGGCTGGCGCCTTAGCCGCTTGAACCACAGGCACCAAGCCGGACTTGTGGGCCTTAACGGAGACAGAGGACATCAGGCTCTGGTTAAAGTGATACGTCTCTCCATTTTCTTAGTTTAACTTGGACTGTAATAATTATGCAAAATGGGGATATTCTGCCTTTCCATCAAGATTAAAATACATGGACTTATTTAGTTCACACTGTAATCAATATATCAGATTTTTGCTTAGTGAGGGGGTCTATGTAGAACAGGTGTTCACATATTGTTTAGTAAGGGTAAGTACTCCCCTAGATCTCTTAAGAATATATAACCCTTCAGGCAGCGCCTGTGGCTCAGTGGGTAGGGTGCCGGCCCCATATACCAAGGGTGATTGGTTCAGACCCAGCCCCGGCCAGACTGCAACAAAAAAATAGCCTGGTGTTGTGGTTAGCACCTGTAGTCCCAGGTACTCAGGAGGCTGAGGCAAGAGAATAACCTAAGCCCAGGAGTTGGAGGTTGTTGTGAGCTGTGTGCCACCACAGCACTCTACCAAGGGCAATAAAGTGAGACTCTGTCTCTACGAAAAGAAAAAAAATATATATATATATGTATAACCTTTTCTAAAAACATAAATAAGAACATAACTATGCAGATATATATAATTGGGGGACCATTACCATGACAAAAGACCAAGGAATGATTTCTTTGAAATCATTTGGATTTCAAATCCAAATTGAAAGCAGTTACCACAAGTGACTCTTAGGTCAACTTTATAGGGTGTTACATTTATTTTTATTTTTTATTTCAGATTAATATGAGGGTACAAATGATTAGGTTACAGTGTTTGCGTTTGTTAGGTAATACAGGGTGTTACACTAATTGTCACACCTGACAAATCAAGGCCTCCTATGTAATCAAACACCACCCTGTCTTATGCTATTACACATCTCAAGCTGCCAATGGGATGGTTTCTCCTTTGTGGACCCTGAGCTTATTATTTATTTATTTATTTATTCCATGTAACAAGGAGAATTTTTTTTTCAAGACACAGTCTCACTCTGTTGCCCTCAGTAGAGTGCTGCGGCATCATAGCTCACAGAAACCTCAAACTCTGGAGCCTGAGTGACCCCTTGCCTCAGCCTCCCAAATAGTTGGGACTACAGGCACTAGGCCATAATGCCTGGCTAGTTTTTCTATTTTTAGTAGAGATGAGGTCTTGCTCTTGCTCAGTTCAGGCTGGTCTCAAATTCATAAACTCAAGCAATCCACACACCTTGGCATCCCAGAGTGCTGGGATTACAGGCATGAGCCACCATGCCCAGCCCCTCTTTTGTCCCAGCTAAGAGTACTATGGTCCCTGCACTACTGGGCACCTCATACCTTTCCTGCCCTGTATGCAGGATCTATAATAAAAACCCTCTAGGCTCGGCGCCTATAGCTCAACCGGCTAAGGCGCCAGCCACGTACACCTAAGGTGGCGGGTTCGAATCCCCAGCCCGGACCCGCCAAACAACAATGATGGCTGCAACCAAAAAATAGCCGGGCGTTGTGGTGGGCGCCTGTGGTCCCAGCTACTTGGGAGGCGGAGGCAGGAGACTCGCTTGAGCCCAGGAGTTGGAGGTTGCTGTGAGCTGTAATGCCATGGCACTCTGCCCAGGGGGACAGCTTGAGGCTCTGTCTCAAAAAAAAAAAAAAAAAAAAAACCCTCTAGTGCACCTAGTAGGTATACCAGAGAGTTACACCTGCCCTGTACTTGTCAGGTGTAACTATTAAGTCCTGCTGAATATGTCTCCTTATCCATTTTTGTGGTGGCTGCTATCACCATGACTTTTTTTTTTTTTTGACCATCAGTCTTAACATTCAAATTAACAGAACGGTTTGTGCTACGGCAAAAGTTTTGGATCTTACTTTCCAGGCTATCAGTTCTATCAACGCAGAATTGGGGCAGGTTAGAGAAACAGCATTAGAAAATCAGGCTACAGTTGACTACTTTTTCTGTTCTTTGTTTTTGTTTTTTGAGATAGAGTCCCACTCTGTCAACCTGGGTAGAGTGCCATGATATCATTGTAACTCACAATAACCTCAGTCTCGGGGCTCGGTGTCTAGCTCAGCGGCTGAGCTCTATCGAGCATGACAAAGGGAGATTCTGTCTCAAAAAAATATATAGAAATACTAGCCGGGCATCCTGAAAGATGACTATAATCCCAGCTACTTAGCTACTCAGGAGACTGAGGCAGGAGGATCAGTTGAGCCCAAGAGACGGAGGTTTTTTTTTTTTTTTTGAGACAGAGCCTCAAGCTGTCACCCTGGGTACAGTGCCATGGCATCACACCTCACAGCAACCTCAAACTCTCTTGGGCTTAAGCGATTCTCTTGCCTCAGCCTCCCAAGTAGCTGGGACTATAGGTGCCCACCACAACACCTGGCTATTGTTTGGTTGTAGTTGTCATTGTTGTTTGTCAGGCCCAGGCTGCATTTGAACCTCCAGTGTATGTGGCAGACAAGTCGGATGCTCCAGGGGAGCTTCTGGAGCCTAGTGGCACATTAGAATCACAGGTAGAGAGCATAGTACAATGGTTAGGGCGCCAGCCACATCCACCAGCCTGGGCCTGCCAAACAACAAGAAGCACAACCAAAAAAAAAAAAAAAGAAATAGCCGGGCAGGGCACCGGCCCCATATACCGAGGGTGGTGGGTTCAAACCTGGCCCTGGCCAAACTGCAACAAAAAAATAGCCAGGCATTGTGGCGGGCACCTGTAGTCCCAGCTACTCGGGAGGCTGAGGCAAGAGAATCACCTAAGCCCAGGAGTTGGAGGTTGCTGTGAGTTATGACACTATGGCACTCTACTGAGGGCGACAAAGTGAAACTCTGTCTCTACAAAAATAATAAATAAATAAATAAATAACCTTAGTCTTTTGGGCTCAACTTATCCTCCTGCCTCAGCATCCTGAATAGCTAAGTAGCTGGGATTATAGGCATCTTCCAGGATGCCTAGCTAGTTTTTCTACTTTTTTTTTTTTAATTAGACAGTCTCCCTTGGTCACCCTCAGTAGAGTACTATGGAGTCATAGCTTAAACAACCATAGCTTTGAGCAACCTCAAACTCTGGGGCTCAAGGTATTCTATTGCCTCAGCCTCCCTAGTAGCTGGGATTACAGGCCCCTTAAGCGCAGCTTTTTTTTTTTTTTAAGAGACAGAGTCTTGGCTTGGCACCTGTGGCTCAAGTGACTAAGGCGCCAGCCACATACACCTAAGGTGGCAGGTT
>NW_003852644.1:1189015-1190512 GCF_000181295.1 Otolemur garnettii | reverse complement strand
TTTTTTGGTTGCAGCCATCGTTGTTGTTTGGTGGGCCCGGGCTGGATTTGAACCTGCCACCTTAGGTGTATGTGGCTGGCGCCTTAGCCACTTGAGCCACAAGTGCCGAGCCTGGTCTCAAATTTATAAACTCAAGCAATCCACCCACTTTAGCTTCCGAGAGTACTGAGATTACAGGTGTGAGCCATTACACTCAACCTACAGCAGACTACTTATTACTGAGACATAACCATGGGTGCCAAGATTCAAAGGTATGTGTCATTTTAATTTGTCAGATAATGCTTAGTTAATTAAAAGGAAAATACAAACTATTAATAATCCAGCACATAACACAGAGTGAAAGATTCTTTGACACGATACCAAACTACAAAAATTGTGGTCCTGGTTGCCTGACATCAACGGGCTACACAGCAATAGTCTCACTGGGGGGTCCTCCTACTAAGCCTTCAAACATGCTGCTGTATGCAGAGGATGGCTGCTTTCTTGTCCCTGTGTTCCATATGTTAGATTCCAACTAAGAGGCTTTAAGATCCCAAGGTTAATACTTTAAATCATAGCCATTATTTCCATGTCAAAAAACCAAGGATCCATTGATATGAACTCATAAACAGTAAGAGTGGGAAATGCTAGCAGCCACTATTATATACAGGGTCCTATTGGACAGGCCCTGGCTGGCCAGATGAGTCTGTATGCTGCCATCTGGAGCTATTTATTCTGTTATGGATAAGGTTAAGAGACTAGACAATCCAAGGATCATGGTGCCTAGGCAGCCTCCCAGGAGGCTGGGAGGCTAGGGACAGGTCCTTGTGGCAGCAACTCACAAACCCGTATTCTGGGAGGATCATAGGGTGTTCTGCCAAGACTTAGATCGGCTGTGGGGCACCCAGCCTATGTGGCTTCTGTGGAGTAACAATAAATACACCCTGCTCCTCTGATGGCTCCAACACTGACATCTGCCACCCCTTCCTCCCCACCCCAACTCCAGACTCAGAACACTGATTGACTATAAATATAGTCTAGAGCAGGAAAGCTTTGAAGAGATGAGCACTTTAAGATGGGGGATATGGTATGACCTTGTAACCTATGAGGAGGAATCTAGGTTTTGGTTATTGTTTTCATTTTTGAGACAGCATCTCACTCTGTTACCCTGGGTACAGTGCAGTGGTGTCATAGCTCACAGCAACCTCACACTCCTGGGCTAAAGCCATCCTCGTGCCTCAGCCTCCCAAGTAGGTGGGACTACAGGTACCTGTCACAACACTTGGCTAGTCTTTTCTATTCTTAGTAGAGATGGGGGTCTCACTTTTACTCAGGCTGGTCTGGCACTCCTGAGGTCAAAGGGTCCTCCTGCCTTGGCCTCCCAGAGTGATATGATTACAACCCTGAACCACCCCCCACCCAGCCCAAGGAATCTGTTTAATGTATACTATGATGATTGACCACATAGCTGATGTTTGCTTTTCCTGTGGGGGTGTAAAAGTAACAAAGGGAAACAGG
>NW_003852644.1:1183351-1188573 GCF_000181295.1 Otolemur garnettii | reverse complement strand
CCATCACAGCTCACAGCAACCTCCAAGTCCTGGGCTCAAGCGATTCTCCTGCCTCTGCCTCCCAAGTAGCTGGGACTGCAGATGCCTGCCACAACACCTGGCTATTTTTTGGTTGCAGCCATCATTGTTCTTTGGCTGGCAAGGCTGGATTCGAACCCACCAGCTCAGGTGTATGTGGCTGGCGCCTTAGTGGCTTGAGCCACAGGCACTGAGCCTCTTTTTTTTTCCCTTTTTTTTTTTTTTTGAGGTAGTCTCACTATGTCACCCTGGGTACAGTGCTGTGGCGTCACAGCTCACAGCAAAC
This sequence comes from Otolemur garnettii, assembly GCF_000181295.1. NCBI lineage: Eukaryota > Metazoa > Chordata > Mammalia > Primates > Galagidae > Otolemur > Otolemur garnettii. The sequence continues at coordinate 1,188,269 of NW_003852644.1, read as the reverse complement.
TCTTTGGCTTAAGCTATTCTCTTATCTCAGCCTCCCAAGTAGCTGAGACTACAGGCACCCGTGCAACACCCAGCCATTTTTGTTGTTGTTGTCATTGTTGTTTGGCAGGACTTGGCCGGCTTCAAACCCACCAGTTCCGGTGTATGTGGCTGGCACCTTAGCCGCTGAGCTATAGGCACCGAGCCAGTCTATTTTTTTTTTTTTGAAGTTTTTGGTTGGGGCTGGGTTTGAACCCACCACCTCTGGCATATGGGGCCAAAGCCCTATTCCTCTGAGCGACAGGCACCGCCCCAAGTCTATTTTGTTGAACCCACCACCTCCAGTATATGGGGCCGGCACCTTACTCCTTGAGCCACAGGCGATTTTTTAAACCATAGTTTTATTGATTTAAATTTTTTCCCAACCTTTTGCCCATCATCACGTCCAATCCATTAGTGACCAGGTCCCGCCAACAGGGACAGTGTCCTGCATCTCATGAGGACCTGAGTGGATTAGGTCCTGCCTCTTGCCTGCAGACCCCATCCACATCCCCCATTGTGCCAAAAGCAATACTGCAGGACTCCACCAAGCATCAAACTCCAAGCTTTCCAGCCCTTTCTGGCACAGTTCCTCACTCAGTCTTCCTTTGACTTCCACAACCGTGGGAAGACAGTAGTAGACTGTCCCTCACTTTGGGTTTCAGGAGAGCTTGTCTTAATATGCCTAACTCAGGGGTGTGCAGCCACACCGGGGGCCAGCGCCTGAGGACATGGAGACAAGGCTCTTGTCCCCAGGGATGCCCAGGCTCACCGCGGGTCGCCCCTGCGTCGGGCCTGCATTCCAGGCCCTGTACCTTCCGCCTGGGCTGGAGGCCAAGCGCCAGGCCTGAGCGAGCACCGTGCCCCTGGCACAGGTTCATTATAGGGCTGGTGCTGCTCTCTCGCCGCTGGCGGCCAGCCTGCCAACCTCTATTGACTCACGGGTCTGTCATCTCCCACAGCCTCATCCGGCTGGGCCAGAGCCCAGCCCCACGCCGCGCGGGGAAACTGGAGTCTCGGTGGGAGGGCCGGCAGGGCCTGGCGCCGGCCTCGGAGTTGTGGGCGGCGGGGCGGAGCCGGACAGACGCCTGCCGGTCCGCAAGGGTGGGGCGTCCTGCCCAGCTCCGCTGACTGGGTAAGGAGACGGCTGCTTCCTCTTTTCTTCTCCGCCAGTCCCAAACCAGGCAGGAGCTGCGATTTGGGAGTGTTGTGATCCCCTAAGACTGAGGCAAACGTGGTGACAAGCTGGTCTGTGCAGGTATGGGTGCACTCTGGGCAGAGACGAGAGAAGTTACTCACTGCCTGGGAGGTGGTGGGAGGGAAGGGGAACCCCACTCCTGTGGTCAAGGCTGGTATTGGGAGCCCACCCAGCTGAGCCCTGTGCTGAGGCCAAGAAAAGTCGCTCTTTCTTGTACTTCTTGCTTATAGGCCTTGTGGCCCTTGTCTGCCCAGGACTTCCCAAATGCCCACATATATCCCAGAATAGGCCCCAGGGCAGGGAACCCAAACTAGCATGAGTGACAGAGCAGGTGCTCAGGGAGAAATAGTCATCAGGCCCAGCCAGGAGGGAGATACTGTGACAGGGAGATAAAGAGGGGGAGAACAGAGAGGCGAGGAAGACAAAGAGACAGGTAGAGCCTTAGACACACAGAAATAAGTCCTGGGGAAGTTGAGAGGGTGCCAGATTAAAACAGGCAGGGACTTATGTCTTTGAATGCAAGAGATATAGACAGGGAGTGGAGGGAGGGGCTGAGCCCTACAAGGTCAGGGGTACCTGAGACAAAGATAAACCCAGAGATGTTCAGAAAGACAGGGTCTAGCTGGCAAGATGAACAAGAAGGGCTTGTCAATGGTAACAAGGATGTGGGAAAGAGGCTGCATTACACACTGCAATGGGATGATTTAACATCATTTTAAATGCATACATGTTTGGACCTAGCAATTCTACTACTGGGACTCTGTTTTAAGTACAACATCTCACTGAGTGAGGTGGCTCATGCCTGTAAGCCCAGCACTTTGGAAGACCAAGGTAGGAGGATCACTTGAGCCCAGGAATTGGAGACCAGCCTGGGCAACATAGTGAGACCCCATCTCTACAGAAAATTCAAAAATGACTTGGATGTGGTGGCAGGCACCTCTAGTCCCAGCTACTCAGGAGGCTAAAGCAGGTCAATCACTTGAGCCCAGGAGTCTGAGGCTGCAGTGAGCTATGATGATACCACTGCATGCCAACCTGAGTGACAGAGTCAGACTCTGCCTCAAAAAACAAAAACAAGACACAAGTGGGCAGAGAGATATGCACAAAGATATTCCTTTAGTTGTAGATGGAAGGGTGGTTATAACCATCTGAATGTCCCTGAGCCCATGGGGCAGGGCTCACCCCATGGCCTCAGGATAGTCAAGTGGGGCACCTGCCCCGCCTGAGGGCCTGCCAGGCAATGCCTGAGGTGTCTGGAGCGTGGTGTCCACTAACGTGGGGCACTCGGTGGCCCTGGCAATCAGGACTATACTGTCACTGCTGCCCGGCTGGCAGCCCAGCTTGTTTGCCTTTGCGGTGTCTGTCCCCGGATCCATGCTGCTGGGGACGCGGGTTGCGGGGACACAGCTGCCTGGGCATGGACTGGCGAGGTCACCACAGTCCCTGCTCATGGCTGGAGCGCAGGGGCCCCCTGGTGCTGGTTGCTCAGTGGCCATGGTTCCCACTTCTATGTGGCTGTCACTGCCGCCCAGGCACTTGCCAGACTTGGCTGCCACTACTGAAGGCACGGCCAGAGTCGGGGATCGCTGGGCTGCCACAGCCTGTACACCTGGAGCCCACATCCAGGCCCCAGAAGCCCATGAGTGAGTCTGAAAAGTACCCTCCAAGCTGATGGCAGGGCACTCTCTGGACCCCTCCTTCATACATGTCCTGCAGTTGTCAAAAAGGAGAAGGCACCAGGCAAGATGGCTCACACCTGTAATCCCAGCACTGTGGGATGTGGAGGCTAGTGGATGATCTGAGCTCAGGAGTTCAGAGACCAGACTGAGCTAGAGCAAGACCCTGTCTCTACTAAAAATAGAAAAACTAGGCAAGTATTGTAGGGGATGCCTGTAGTCCCAGCTACTTGGAAAGCTGAGGCAGGAGGATTGCTTGAGCCAAGGAGTTTGAGGTTGCTGTGAGCTATGACACCAGGACACTCTACCCAGGGTGACAGAATGAGACTCTGTTGAAAGAAAGAGAGAGAGAGGGATGGAGAGAGAGAGAAGAGATAGAAAAGGAAGGAAGGAGGGAGGAAGGGAGGGAAGGAGGGAAAGAAAGAAAGAAAAGAAAAGAGGGTGGTGCCTGTGGCTCAAGGAGTAGGGCGCTAGCCCCATATACTGGAGGTGGCAGGTTCAAACCAGGCCCTGGCCATAAACTGAAAAAAAAAAAAAAAAAGGAAAGAAAGAATCTTATTCCCAGAGCAAGAGGAGGCCCCCTAACTGGGTACAGACCTCCACTGCCACACCCAACACAAGGGACCTATGAGCAACATGACTGTGATGATGGATATGGCACTGCTTATTATGAACAGAGTTATGATTCCTATGATAACAGCTATAGCTACCCAGCCCAGAGTGATGCTGATGATCACAGTTATGGACTTGGACTCAGTAAGGAGACTCACCATTCTTATGGGCAAGAGGGGTGGAGTAGGCTGGACATGGTGGCTCACACCTGTAATCCCAGCACTCTGGGAAGCTGAGGCGGGTGGATTGTCTGAGCTCAGGAGCTCCAGAGCAGCCTAAGCAAGAGTGAGACCCAGTCTCTCAAACTAGCCAGGCATTGTGGTGGAGGGCACCTGTAGTCCCAGCTACTTGGGAGGCTGGGGCAAGAGGATCGCTTTTGTCCAAGAGTTCGAGGTTGCTGTGAGCTGTGATGCCAAAGCACTCTACAACAAAGTGAGGGCAACAAAGTGAGACTCTGCCTCAAAAAAACAAAGAGAGACGGAGAGAGGTGGAGTAACTCAAGACACAAGATACCTTCAATGAGGACAGCAAAGGATGCCTCTACAGAGACCAGCCATATGACAGATACTGACTATATTGTGAGATGTTGTGAAATAGCCTGTCTCTACCACTCCTGTGTACTGTTCACAGCAAATTTTCTCAGGCCAGCTGGCTGGCTCACACCAGTAATCCTAGTGCTTTGAGAGGCTGAGGTGAGAAGATTGCTTGACACCAGGAGTTTGAGACCAGCCTCGGCAACACAGTGATGTCTCTAAAATAAATAAATAAACAAAACTTTGATTAAATAGTGTTAAATGAAAACCTAAATCTACTAAATATGCTAATCTAGTCTTTTAACATAATCTTCACTTTTCATCTTAAAGGTTTCCATAGAATTTAGTTATTTTATCTTTCAGACATATGCTTTTTTTTTCTCTTGCCAACATGTGTAAAAATGAAAGCCAATTACAAGCACAAATAATGAAGTATTTTTTTTGAGACAGAATCTCACTATGTTGCCCTCAGTAGAGTGCTGTGGTGTCACAGCTCACAGCAATCCAAAACTCCTGGGCTTAAGCAATTCTCTTGCCTCAGCCTCCCAAGTAGTTGGGACTGCAGGTGCCCACCACAACACATGGCTATCTTTTGTTGCAGTTGTCATTGTTGTTTAGCTGGCCTGGGCCAGATTCAGACCTGCCAGCCTCGATGTATGTTCCGTAGTGTTAAGTGACATCTCTTTTTGATGCTAAATAAACTTTTGAAAGAAAAGTAGGCTCGGCGCCTATAGCTCAACCGGCTAAGGCTCCAGCCACGTACACCTAAGGTGGCGGGTTTGAATCCCCAGCCCGGTCCTGCCAAACAACAATGACGGCTGCAACCAAAAAATAGCCAGGCGTTGTGGCGGGCGCCTGTGGTCCCAGCTACTTGGGAGGCGG
>NW_003852644.1:1179615-1182585 GCF_000181295.1 Otolemur garnettii | reverse complement strand
AAAAAAAAAAGAAAACACTATAGTGATCCCTCAAAAAATTAAAAATAGAACTACCGTATGATCCAGCAATTCCACTTCTGGGTGTATTTCCAAAATAACTGAAAGCAGCAACTCTAGATACTTATACACCTATGCTCATAGCAGTACTATTCATAATACCAAAAAGGTGGATGGAACCCAGTACCCACTGCCAGATGAATGGATAAACCAAAGGTGGTTACATATCAACAATGGAATATTATTCAGCCTTAAATAGGGAGGAAATTCTGACATGTGCTCTATATAGATAACCCTTGAGGACATCATGCTCAGTGAAACAAGCTAGTCACAAAATGACAATGCTGTGTGATTCCACTTTTATGAGGTCCCTGGAGTATTCAAATTCATAGAGTCAGATGGTAGAATGGCAGGTGACAGGGGCTAAAAGGAGGGGGAATAGGCAATTCATGTTTGATGGGGACAGTTCTAGTTTGGAAAGATGAAAAAGTTCTGGTGATGGGTGGTGGTGATGGCTGCATAACACTGCAAATACACTTACGGTCACTGACCTGCACTCTTACAAATAGTTAACATGGTACATTTGATGCTACCACAATTTAAAAAAAAGAAAAAAACATGTGGTTGAGTCATATGTACAGATGTTGGCTGATGGCCACAGGGAGAAAGGCAGGAAAACCTGCAGGCTGGCAGCACTGGGAGGTTGGTGCTGCTTCTGTTCCATGTCCTTCTAGGACCAGAACAGAGCCTGGCTGTGAGAACACCCTGGAGTGAACTGGATTTGTCTGGGGTTCCAGCAGCTGCATGCAGCCATGTACTGCCCAGCCACACTCCTGCTCATGCTCCTGGTCAGTGGGGCTGAGGCCTTTCGCATCTGTGCCTTCAACGCCCAGCGTCTGACACTGGCCAAAGTGGCCAGGCAGCAAGTGATGGACACCTTAGTTCGGGTAGGTTCATCACTCAAGGAAGCTGTGCCCCTAAGTACCATGACCCAAAGCCCACAGCCCTGCCTGGCCAGGGGTATGTCCCAAAGAAGAGGGTACAGAGGAAGATACAGTGTGGAGAGGTACAGCCTCAGTCTCCTCCTCTGCTAATGGGGTCTGGGTGGGGACAGCACTCAATCCCCTCTTGGGTCCTTTCTAATCCCACTGTTTTCTATGGGCTGGCCTTCCTGGTGTCCTGCAGATCCTGGCTCGCTGTGACATCATGGTACTGCAGGAGGTGGTGGACTCTTCTGGCCATGCTATCCCACTCCTGCTTCGAGAACTCAACCGGTGAGGAAGGTTCTGTAGATCTAATCAAGGTCCCACCCAGAGCCTTGGGGGCCCTAACCCTGGTTTCCCTTTTTCTTGGCAGATTTGATGACTCTGGGCCCTATAGCTCCTTGAGCAGCCCCCTGCTGGGGCGCAGTACCTACATGGAGAAGTACGTCTACTTTTATCGGTAAGCTGGAGGTTGGCCCTGTGGCCCTGCTGAAATGGCTCATTAGTCCCAGGGGCTATAGAACCTTCCCTTCTGGAACAGCCTTGCCTTCTCATCATGCCTTTTCTTCTTAACAGTTTGATTCTGGCATCCTTCTTTTTTTTCTAGAGACAGAGTCTCACTTTATTGCCCTTGGTAGAGTGCCGTGATGTCACAGCTCATAGCAACTCCAACTTCTGGGTTTAGGCGATTCTCTTGCCTCAGCCTCCCAAGTAGCTGGGATCACAGGCACCTGCCACAACGCTCAGCTATTTTTTTGTTGCAGTTTGGCCGGGGCTGGGTTTGAACCCGCCACCCTCAGTATATGGGGCTGGTGCCCTGCTCAGTGAGCCACAGGCGCCGCCCTGATTCTGGCATCTTTCATCCTCTGTTCCAGCTGTATGTACCTATGGCAGGAGGCCTTCTCTGTGTACAAATGTGGACTCTCTCTTCCTCTCCCCTGTGAAAGGTGCCAAGGCTCAGGGCATGGCTCTCCCCTTCTTTGGGAATAAACTCAATGGGGGCTAGTTATGGGAGGACAAGTTGAGAGGGAGGAACCCTTTGGAGTCAGGGTCAAGAGGGCAAGGGGGACTGTCAGGGAAGGAGACCTGTGTCTCTACATAGATGAAATTAGAGGCAGCTCACACTTATAATCCCAGCATTTTGGGAGGTTTAGGTGGATCACTTGAGGCCAGGAGTTCAAGGTTACAGTAACCTGATCATGAGAGTGCACTCCAGCCTGAGTGACAGAGCAAGACCTAGTCTTTTAAAAAAAGGGACAGGAGTGATGGCTCATGCCTATAATCCTAGTACTCTGGGAGGACAAGGAGGGTGGATTGCCTTGAGTTCAGAGGTTTGAGACCAGCTTGAACCAGAGTGAGACCCCATCTCTACAAAAAAAAAGCCAGGCATTAATGGTGGGCGCCTATAGTCCCAGCTACTTGGGAGGCTGAGGCAAGAGAATCGCTTGAGCCCAAGAGTTTGAGGTCGCTGTGAGCTATGATGCTACAGCACTCTACTAAGGGCCACAAAGTGAGACTCTATCTCAATAAAAATTAAATAGGCTTACACTTGTAGCTCAGCGGCTAGGGCACCAGCCACATACACTGAAGCTGGCGGGTTCAAATCCAGATCCAGCCTGCCAAACAACAATAACAACTATGACAACAAAATAGCCGTGTGTTGTGGTGGGCACCTGTAGTCCCAACTACTTGGGAGGCTGAGATAAGAGAATAGCTTAAGCCCAAGAGTTTGAGGTTACTGGAGCTGTGACACCATGGCATTCTACCCAGGGTGACAGCTTGAGACTTTGTCTCAAAAAATAAGTAAATAGGCTCGGCGCATGTGGCTCAAGTGGCTAAGGCACCAGCCGCATACACCTAAGGTGGCGGGTTCCAATCCAGCCTGGGCCTGCCAAAAACAACAATGATGGCTGCAACCAAAAAATAGCCGGGCGTTGTGGCAGGCGCCTGTGGTCCCAGCTACTTGGGAGGCTGAGGCAGGAGACTCGCT
>NW_003852644.1:1163537-1178227 GCF_000181295.1 Otolemur garnettii | reverse complement strand
GAGGCGGAGGCAGGAGACTCGCTTGAGCCCAGGAGTTGGAGGTTGCTGTGAGCTGTAATGCCACGGCACTCTGCCCAGGAGGACAGCTTGAGGCTCTGTCTCAAAAAAAAAAAAAAAAAGAAGGAATGAAGATGCAAATTTGAAAACATTGTCCTAAAGGAAAGAAGCTAGTCCCCAAAGGCCACGTTATTTGACTTCATTCATATGAAACATCCAGAAGAGACTATCCTGTAAGACAGGAACAGATCTGTGGTTGCAGGGGCTGGGGTGTGTGTGTGGAGACTTAAGTCCTAATGCACATAAGGTTTCTTTGGGGGGTGATAATTACTGTGGTGATAATTGCATGACCTTGTGAATGTACTAAAAACCTTGGGACTGTGGAGTGGTGCCCATAGCTCACAGGATAGGGCGCTGACCACATACACCAAGGCTGGCAGGTTTGAACCCGGCCTGGACCAGCTACAAAAACAATAGCTGAGCACTGTAGCGAACACCTGTAGTCCCAACTAGTTGGGAAGCTGAGGCAAGAGAATCACTTAAGCCCAAGAGTTTGAAGTTGCTATGGAGCTGACAACTTGAGACTCTGTCTCAAAAAAAAAAAAAAAAAAAATTAAAACCATGGGACCGTACATTTTAAACAGGTGAATTTTATGACATGAATTATTATGAATTATAGCTGAATATTTATTTGAGACAGAGTCTCAAGCTGTTGCCCTGGATAGAGTGTCATGGAGTCACAGCTCACAGCAGCCTCCAACTCTTGGGCTCAGCTGATCCTCTTGCCTCAATTTTTCTGTTCTTAGTAGAGACGGGGTCTTAGTTTTGCTCAGGTTGGTCTCAAACTCGCAAGCTCAAGCAATCCACCCACCTTGGCCTCCCAGGGTGCTAGGATTACACATGTGAGCCACCGTGCCTGGCCTATTTTTTTTCTGAGAGTCTCACTTTGTTGCCCTAGGTAGAGTAACTTGGCCTCATAGCTCACAGCAACCTCAAACTCTTGGGCTCTAGCAATTCTCTTGCCTCAGCCTGAGTAGCTGGGACTACAGGTGCCTGCCACAATGCCTGGCTATTTTTAGAGACAGGGTCTTGCTCTGGGGCTCAGGCTGGTGTCAAACCTGTGAGCTCAGGCAATACACCTACCTTGGCCTCCCAGAGTGCTAGGCTTACAGGCATGAGCCATAGCTGTCCTGCCATATAGCTGAATTTTCAAAGTTTTAGAAAAATAGGCTAGAAGTCTGGGCCTACATGAACAGACTGAAGCCAGGACAGGCTCCCACTGGGCTGCTAATGGAGGTGCCCGAGTGCCAGCTCTGTTGTCGGTACTTATAAGCCAAAATCAGTGTCATAGGCTCGGCGCCTGTGGCTCAAGCAGCTAAGGCGCTAGCCACATACACCTAAGGTGGGGGGTTCGAATCCCCAGCCCGGGCCCGCCAAACAACGATGGCTGCAACCAAAAAATGACCGGGCGTTGTGGCGGGCGCCTGTGGTCCCAGCTACTTGGGAATCTGAGGCAGGAGACTCGCTTGAGCCCAGGAGTTGGAGGTTGCTGTGAGCTGTGATGCCATGGCGCTCTACCCAGGGGGATAGCTTAAGGCTAAAAAAAAAAAAAAATCAGTGTCATAGAGCTACTACTTTCCATCTCTTGGTCCTCCTAGGTCACATAAGACACAGGTCCTGAATTACTACGTGTACAATGACAAGGATGATGTCTTTGCCCGGGAACCCTTTGTGGCCCAGTTCACTTTGCCCAGCAAGGGTAGGAAAAGGAGGGTGGGTCTGGTATATGGGAGAAGGGGGTCTGGCTGGCTCCACTGAGGGCTTGGTCACCCACAGGCAGCTAGGGAAGAAGGGCTGAGAGTGGGTAGCAGCCCTTGAGCCATGGGCCTTGTAGTCCTTCCTAGCCTGGTGCTGGTCCCACTACACACTACTCCTAAGGATGTAGAAAAGGAGCTGAACGCCCTACACAACGTGTTCCTCGATGTCTCCCAACACTGGCAGACCAAGGTATGGTCAGGCAGTTTGTACAAGAGGGATGAGGATAGGACACCCAGGTGGTCAGGCCTGACCACTACTCTGTTTCTAGGACATGATCCTGCTTGGGGACTTCAATGCTGACTGTGCTTCACTGACCAAAAAGCGCCTGGGTCAGCTGGTGCTGCGGATGGAGCCAGGCTTCCACTGGGTGATTGCTGATGGGGAGGACACCACAGTGCGGGCCAGCACCCACTGCACTTACGACCGCATTGTGCTGCATGGGGAGCACTGCCAGAGCCTGCTGCTCACTGCAGCTGCCTTCAACTTTCCCAGGAGCTTCCAGCTCACTGAAGAAGAGGTAAAGGAATGGGCTGGCACAAGGAAGAGCAAGAACGGGGTCACAAAGAAACCCCTTAGCCCCAACACTGACACTTTCTCCCATTTTCCATGTGCAGGCTCTCAACATCAGTGACCACTACCCTGTGGAGGTAGAGCTGAGTCAGGCGGTGCACAGTGTCCAGCCCCTCAACCCAGCCACTTCTGCTGCTTTTGCTGCTGTTCTGTCATTCCTGGCCCCTCAGCTAAACCCTGTGGCCTGAACACACTCCAGGGCCTGCTACTACCCACAGATATGACACTGCCTTTAAGACTGAAACCTTGCCCTTCCCTGTCCATCCTGCCCTGGGACTGAAACCACTCCTGGGGGGCTGCAGCTACAGCCCTCCATCTTCTGGGTTTGGCTTGTGTCTGCTATCAGAAAAGGAAGCCAGGGCCCTGAGTCAGGACCCAGGTATGGTGTCAGTAGTGGAGACAAAGCAGGCTCCAAGGCTGGGTGAGGGGGAAGAGGAGGCTCCAGAGGCATCTTAGCTAATCTGCAGGGCTTGTAAAGGGGAATCACAATGCATCAAAAGATTTTATTTGACAAAAAGGAAACTATACACACACCAAGAACACAAAGCCTTATTGGATAAAGACATTACTTGTGTATAGCAGAGATGCCAATGGCTATCTTTACAGTATACAGGACCCATACGAATCAGCAGAATTAAAATCCTAACAAATAAAAGTAGGTAAGTGGTTGTACACAAAGCAAGCCCCCCCCCCAAAAAAAACCCCCTAGTGAATGATAGAAAACGTTTTAGCTCACATAATCCAGTGAATGAACAGCCTGGAAAAAGCCCAAGCATCAGCCATACCTGCTTGGGCAGCCTGCCCCCAGCACCGCGAGGTGCTGTCAGTCCACATTCTTACCTGTATCCATGCACAGGGCAAGCCCAGCTGGCTAGTCACCAAGGCAGAAGCATGGAGAAGATGCCTATCTGCATAATCTGAATAGCTACTTTGTGAAGTTGCTCAGTGAAAAGGGCTACAGCTACGGCGAAAGCAAATGCTACCAGTGATCCTGTCCAAGGCGTTAACACAGGACCTTCTTTCCCTGCCTTCCATTTCCCAAGGAACAGAACTCAATAAAAATACCTATTAGGACACTATCAGTACTAAGTGTAAACTATCACCAGAGCTATACTTTAGCCCCAAGATAAAAAATAAAACGTCAAACTTTAGAAATGGTTATAAATAAGACTACAAAAAGCCAGAGGTCCCTCTCGGGTTACACCCCAGCCCTGGAACCAGAAACCCTTTGGATTTCTCCCATTTCCTGGCCCGAGGGTTTAGGGTTATCTTGCTTAGTAGTATCCTCCTGGCCTACTTTTGCTTCTCCCCCAGATCTCAAAAGCTGCTCTTGGCACTTGGGTTAGAAGAACCACATGCAGAGGCCAACGTGGGCCATAAACATTAGTCTGGAGGGTCTTTTGTCGCCAAGCCCCATGGGCCTGTCAAGAGTATTTAATGATGAGGGCCTCGCAGGCTCCACAGGAGCTAGGGCTGAAGGAAATGTCAGGCTGCTGAAGGTGCGAATGGAATCAGCCCCCAGATTACTCAAGAAACACCAGGCTGCTGGTTGAACCTATGGCTGCCCACTCTCTTCCTAAAGTAATGTTGGCCTGGGGTGCTGCAGATATCAGCCTTGGTACATGAGCCGCTCACCTGGTGGGGTGGGACGTTCAGGCAGCAACCAGGACTACAAGGGCTTTGCTGATCTTCATTCTCCTCCCTCAATTCATAGAAGCTTTTTAACCTACTACCAAGGATCTAGGGAAGTCCAAGTCAAGGTCCAGCCTAGACAACTGAGGAAAGGCTAAGTCCTGGCCCCTTTCTAAGGTGTTGCCCCGTTAGCCTTGCTGTCAATTATAAGGTGCTTAGTCATCAGCCCGTTTCATGAACACAGGAAGCTCCTTATCCCTTCCCCCTTAAGAATCTAGATGCAAAACCGTAAGTGGATACGAAGTAGGATTTATTATTGGTAGGCGCAATTGATAGGCAACAGTGTTAAGTCCTCACGAGTGCAGGGCCCGCCACTTGTCCAGGGGGCCACGATTGGGGATGTATTTGACCCCACAGCCATCTGGGATGAGCCGCTTCTCAGCCACCATGTCTTCAAATTCATCTGAGTTAAACTTGGTAAAACCCCATTTCTTGGAGATGTGAATCTAGGGAAGAGATGGGAAAAACTGAGCCAGGAGTCCTGGGATAAGGAAAGGTAGGAGAAGGGGGCTCAGCACTATTTACCTTCTGACGGCCAGGAAACTTGAACTTGGCCCTGCGAAGGGCCTCAATCACATGCTCCTTGTTCTGTAGTTTGGTGCGGATGGACATGATGACTTGGCCAATGTGAACCCTGGCCACAGTGCCCTGGGGCTTTCCAAAGGCACCACGCATACCTGTCTGGGGCCTAGATTGGGGACAGCACAAGGTCTAACACATGAACATGTATTGGAAAGGAATGTCTCCAAGGTCCCTTAGAGCAACCTATACAAGCAACAGGCTGCATACACTACCGAGGAGGCTACTATTTGCAGCCAATGCACACCAGGCCCCCATGAGGAAAGGAGCAGGGTCAGCTTAATTAGCTGCAGGAGAATTATCCCCCAAAGAACCTTTGAGAGGCTATGCAAGGTGCCACTGGGCTCATCTGACAGCTCCCAACTACCTGTTTGCAGATACTTATTAGGCTCAAAGCAAGAAGGCCTCCCTCTACCTGTGACCCACAGGCTAAGACTTAATCGTGACACTTTTGAGGCTTGACTTAATCAGTAATAGTCAATTCTGTTAACCTACCTGGTTGTAAAAAGTGGAAAGGTCCACTGAAAGCCACTTACCAGCTGTGCCCTAGCTTTCTCATTACCCACAGGTGGCTGAGTGTATTTGAGTCCACCTCTATGCCCTCAGTGATGAATACCCACACCACACACAGAGGCCACAAAATGTCTTTGGAAAGCCTAGACTGAGCTCACCTGTCAGCTCCAGCACAGGACAACATCTTATTGATGCGGATAACATGGAAGGGGTGAAGCCGCACTCGGATATGAAAGCCATCTTTTCCACAACTTTTCACCATGTACTTGTTGGCACAAATACGAGCAGCTTCCAGGGCTAGGCAGGGGGAAGGATGGTAGCATTGAGATAAGATAATGGGAAAACCCTTACACATGGTCATCCACAACCCTCAGAGGAAGTGTTCTGGCCCAGAGTTTTGTAAAAAGACTCATGCTTCTGGCGGTACCTGTAACTCAGTGGGTAGGGTGGTGGCCACATATACCTGAGGCTGCTGGTTTGAACCTGGCCAGCTAAAACAACGATGACAACTGCAACAACAACAAAATAGCCAGGCGTCCTACCAGGCACCTGTAGTTCCAGCTACTTGGGAGGCTGAGGCAAGAGAATCGCTTAAGCCCAAGAATTGGAGAGTGCTGTGAGCTGTGATGTCACAACACTCTACCGAGGGTGACAAAATGAGACTGTCACAAAACTCATACTTCATGAACTGCAAACTCCAGCACAGTCCATTCTGAGTTAGGCTGAGTGAGCAGTGAGTACACAGGAAGGATGGGGGTAACTGATTAAGAATCTAACTTCACCTTCAGAGGAGAGCTGCTCATATTCATCTGACACCATGTGGCCACAGAGTGGGAACTCATCCACTTTTGCCTTCTTCCGCCCCAGGTCAAAGATGCGAATCTTCGCATCTGAAAAAGGGTCGGGGTTAAGTGTGTGGGGTGCCACAGACAGCTGAGTCAGCAGGTCAAAATAGCTTGGAAGCTTTCCCACTACTTACCAGGGACACCTCGGCAGAAACGAGACTTGGGGTATGGCTTGTTCTTACAATACCGGTAACTGCAGGTGGGAGAAAATGCCCATATTAGTTTTCATAAGCAAACTCAAAAGCACTTCCATTTGAAGAACTACCCACACAAAACAACAGTGCAAATAATTTCCTTTCCTTTATTCCTGGCTTTCAAGTTCCTATAAAGCCAACACTTTGAAAAGCTCTCCCAGTTAAAAAAAAAAATTTGCCACATGAGAGCTGCACTGTTCAAGTGACCTGCCTAAAGACTTCAGGGCACGTGGCATTAAATCCACCTCCACAACCCCACATGAAGGACACCCTGCGCCCCCTGCAGGGCACACGGGGCGGTTGCACCCGCTTTTCAAGGACTGCCCAGTGAGATCGTACACGGCACGTCGCCCGGAAATAAGGCAGGCCTCACACAAAGGCCGTGAGACGGCATCAAGCTCGAAAATGAGGCAAATTCGCAGCCCAGAAGAGGGTATGCAAGGCCGAAGTCGTTTCCAGCATGACATCGGCGCGGCAAATGCAGTCCACGGTCAATCCGTCCCTCCAACAACAAAACGGGGAACGCGCTGTGGAGCGGCATAACTTTTAAAGGAAATAGATAGCAGAAACAAAGGCTAAAAGCGACCAGGAAAGTATTAGTGAAAATATAGGGTCACTTCCCAACACAGCGACCAAAGGTTCTCCCTCCCCTTTCCCACCAGCGAAACTGCACGGATTCTGCACTCACCACCGGGCAGGGCGGCGGCCCATGGCGACACCAGGTCTTCAGTGGCTGCAATGAAACAGAATAAGTCGGAAAAGAATGCGAGAACAGGCCTTACGCCCGGCTGAGAGCCCACAAGAGCACTAACCAAGCTCGCAGCCACTCAGACCGCGCCGAAGGTAAAGAGTGCCCCAACGCCTGCGCAAGCCTTATATACGCGGCCTATCTTCGCACGGAGAGACCATAGAGTTCCAGCTAGGGCTGTGGGACGCTCTGTCACGCACTCGACCATAGATGCCTCCGTATTTTGCGTCTGCGCGGGCACATTCAGGCACATGCGCAGAGCGGAGAGGTGGCTGCGACCTAGCCGTGCGCTAACGAATGGGGCTTCGCCACATAGGCGCTACGGCCATCTTGGGTGTAGAACTCTTGCTCTAGGCTTTGCTGAAACTATGACAATGTGTTCCAACAGTGGAAAGAAGGAAAGCACACCTGGGTGGCCTCTAGCGACAGCGCAGGACACGCACCCCATGCCTCCCTCGTGGTGCTGGGGGCCTGGGCCAGCATTCCTTTGTTACCCAGTAGGCCTCTGTGGGAGACCCACTCCTCCTCTCCTGGCCTGAGAATCTAGAGCAAGGCTTGTTCTGACCCATTCGCAATGTCCCATTACTTGGAGACACAGGGGTCGCACTTTCCCGCTGCAGGGCGAGGATGGAGGCCTCTGTGGAAATCCACGGCCCAGGAGATCCCGTGGTGGGCCCGTCCTACCCACCCTGTTCTGCACCCCGCCTGGCTGTTACAAAAGGACTGTTCGTGGTTCTAGCCTGTGAACTCTTGCGCGGCCTTCAGTGAACTGCCCTCCTTCTCACCCCACTGTATTCAGACAGTGCATTTGGGCATGTCTAGAGGGTTCCTGGGGAAGCACCTAGGAAGAAATGGGCAAAACTGGTGGGCAAATATTGGCAGAAGGTGATGTCAGTCAGGTGTCCACGTTTCTGCACATGGGACCACAGTGTGGTAAATAAAGCCTTCCCCATGGCAATGAATAAGTGTGGCCCACCAGGGAGGGAATCAGGCTAGAGCACTCCTGTTTTCCAGGATGATAATGTCACTTCAGTAACTGGTTGCTCTGCAGTTCCCTTCAGGAAGGCTTCGAAAGATCTGTGGTGTGCACTTGCAGGAATGGTGTACAGTCCTTCTCAGGGGACCTTGGCTTCCCCTTCCATCATGGGGCTCTGGATTTGTGTACTGACCTAGATCAGGAAGCTGGGTGATAGGCTGTGTGTCCACTGGGTCAAGCTGGGTCAAGTATTTGGCTCTGAGGCCTAGATCACTTCTGGTTCGATGCATCCAACAAGCTGCAGTAGGCTACCTCTAGACATGCTATAATCTATCAGACATCCCCAAAGATCTTTGTGGACCAGGCCATTCTGTATATCCCTCTTGACCTATAACGGGAACATAACCACCTCTTCAGGAGGTTAGATTTGCCACATGGCCTCAGATACACAGAAGTCCTCATGCCCACAGAAATGTGGGAGTCCACCTCAGTTGTGCACTGTGTAGAGTCACACCTGCCCTGCAGATCAGGGTACCATAAAGCTGTTCAAGGATACAGGTGCTGCTACACCAACACCTGGCTCTATGCCTCAATAAAGAGGGCACCCTCTGCACCTTTCAATGAAACACAGAAGCTAAGCCTTTGGATCTCTTCCTTTACCTCATACCAGCATAGCCAAAGCCATAAACTGCAGGCCACCACTAAGCACAAGTGTCATTTAACAAAGAGAGTGAGAGATTAGAGTTACACTATTTCTAAGCCCTAACATAATTCAACTTGGACTCTCTGTTAAGTACACCAGTGTCAGTAAATCCAATCCCATCTAGGCTCTGACACTGACAATTGACTGTGACAAACACTAGGTAGAGTTGTATTGGAATATGCACTTATCAGTCAACTCTGGGGCACACCTTGTGCCTGTCCCACTAGACCACAGTGAGACTGAACAGTCCATATAAGTCTAATGGCAACAGGGTGTATTTCTGGAGGGCCTCATAGGTGATTAGTGTCCCCTTACAAGCCTCTTATCCAGGAAAAATTGTGACAGCGCTCCAGCAAAGGAACACCAGTCCCCCAGACACAGAAGGTCAAGCCACTTCTGCTGACAAGGGAGGCTCAGAGGCAGTGGGGTTCCCAGGAGTCTCAGCTTCCACTGAAGCCAGTAAGATGTCCCCACTCCAGGTTCCAGGTCCTAGGCCTCCCCAATGTTTGCATGAAAACATGGCAAGGCTGGGGCTTCAACACATTGGGATTCTGTCACTCACACAACTCAAGTTTGTGTTTGAGCGTCAGAACTGTCAGCCTTGCAGGTACAAGGAGTTTGGGGGCTGTCCTGGAAGCCCTCTGGTTCTCTTCCTGTGACTTGAGCTGAGCGTTTAGGAACCTGAGATCATCATGTCTTTGCTGTACGTAGCCAGGTACACTCAGTGAAATCACCAACACCACAGTGCTCACAGCAGTCCGTGGCCGCCACCACAGCCAGGTGCAGAAGTGACTTGCGCTCACCAGGCACTGGTTGCCGTTGGCGCATCATCCCAGTCAACCAAAGACAGTAACTGGATTAATCAGGATGCCAGTGCAGGGCATGGGTGACTGGTGCCCTGAAGTCCAGCGCAAAGGCGTGACCAGACCCAGCCGAAAACTCCAGGTATGTAGGCCTATCTTCTGGAACCTTTCCCCGGCCAATTGTGGATGAATCACGGACCACATAGTGGGTCTCTGAAGAGGGGATTTAATTTAATGGATCGTTTACTCAGGGTTTTGAGGGCTGAACATGCAAAAAGGGACACTGAAGTGGATAACAGTAGAAGTTACCACTCCCAGAGTGATGGGGGAACAAAAAGCAAAAGGAGCTGGGTCAGGCAGCTCCTAGAAGCAAGCATGAAGAGCACAGAAGACCCAAGGGCTCAGATCTCCAAGGAGGGGCTGCTGCCACTTCTCAGGTTAGCAGGAAGCACTAGCATCGGCTACGAATAAAGCACAGGCCAGGAGGACATTTCTCTGGCATCACCTTCAGATCTCTAATTCTTTCTTCATGGGCATCTATTTGTTGTTGATGCCATCAGTTGTGGTTTCCGCTACGATGATGATGCTTTCTACCTTCTAAAATTCTGTTTGCAGCCAGGCGCGGTGGCTCATGCCTGTAATCCTAGCATTCTGAGAGGCTGAGGCAGGTGGATTGCTTGGCTCATGAGTTTGAGACTAGCCCGAGCAAAAAGCCAGACCCCTGTCTCTACTAAAAATAGAAAAACTGAGGCAAAAGGATCACTTGAGCCTGAGCTGGAAGTTGCTGTGAGCTATGACGCCATGGCACTCTACCCAGGACATCAGCTTGAGACTCTGTCTCAACTAAAATAAAATAGAATAAAATTCTGTTTGCTTCTTTTTCAAATCTGCCTGGACATGTAAATTTACTTATATCTTTGTTCTTCCTTCCTTTCTATTTGTATATTCTTTTGTCTCAGAGACTATTTTTTTTTTTTTGTAGAGACAAAGTCTCACTTTACTGCCCTCAGTAGAGTGCCCTCGCATCACACCCCTCACAGCAACCTCCAACTCCCAGGCTGAGGCAATCCTCTTGCCTCAGTCTCCCAAGTAGCTGGGACTACAGGCGCCTACCACAATGCTCGGCTATTTTTTTGTTGCAATCTGACCGGGGACGGGTTTGAACCCACCACCCTCAGTATATGGGGCCGGCACCCTAGCCACTGAGCCACAGGCACCGCCCAGTCTCAGAGACTATTAAAGAGCTAAGAAGGGGCTGGGCACAGTGGGTGACCCCTGTAATCCTAGCATTTGGGGAAGCCAAGGCTGAGAGATTGCTGGAGCTCAGAAGTTTGAGACCAGACTGGGCAACATAATGAGACCCCATCACTACAAAAGAAATTTTAAAACTGGTCAGGTATAGTGAGTGCCTGTAGTCCCAGCTACTTGGGAGGCTGAGGCAGGAGGATCACTTGAGCCCAGCAGTTTGAGGTTATGGTGAGCTATGATCATGATCTTGCCACTCCACTCCAGAGACTTGGGTCTATAAAGTTTATTAAAAATACACACCTGAGCAGTCCGAGTACCTTCACGTCACAAATTACTCTAACAATTTGTAATCTCCATGAGAACTATTCTCTGATCTCATGAGGAGCACATTGAAGCGAACTGCCATGTCTGAGCAAGGGGAGCTTATCTCCTACAAAAGGTAATGTCAGTCACTGTTTGATAATTTCACCCCCACCCCACCCCCTCCAGCAAGCATGAGAGGAGAACACTGTCTCTCCTCCTACCCCTCTCTCCCTTCTCATGTGGTAGCCCAAGGCCTGGGGATGCTCAGCCAGGCTCACACCGACTCCTTCCAGGCACACCCACCCACCATGAGGAACCTGGAGGGAGGGAGGAGGGGGCTGGGGGAAGTACCAGAGCTTAGCCAAGCAAAGGGGT
The DNA here is from genome assembly GCF_000181295.1 of Otolemur garnettii. Lineage (NCBI taxonomy): Eukaryota > Metazoa > Chordata > Mammalia > Primates > Galagidae > Otolemur > Otolemur garnettii. The sequence continues at coordinate 1,166,863 of NW_003852644.1, read as the reverse complement.
ACCAGGCCCTGGAGGCCAACGTCCTTGATCCACATACTGCCTCCGCTACTTGCTGGCTAGTGATTCTGAACAATGTCACGCTTCCCTCAGCGTAACACTGGGAGCGGCTTCCAAAGGCTGCTGTGAGGTTGAGGCTGGACTGGATAAACGCTACCCAGATGGGGAACAATGCCCCACACGCTGCACACACAGCGGGGTTGATAATACTGTTAGCGGGGCTGATAATACTGTTAGTGGGGCTCCTCCTACTGGCCAAAGGGCTGCTCTGGCTCTTTGACCTGCCTGCTAGATCCCAAGGATGGTGGCTGGCACAGTCAACGTGAGGTTGCTGCCCATCTTCAGCTTTATCTCTGGGAGCCCCGTGTGGGAATCCTGGGGCGAAGTGTCCCCTCTGGTGGGTGGCATCCTGGCAGAAGGAGCACACTGGGGAGGCGAGGTGCTCTCTCAGCCGGGATTCACGGAGAGGAGACAGGAACCTCCTGCCGGAGGCCCATGGGAAGGCAAGGCCCGCCCTCGAGTGCTCTGGGCACCTGTAAGGCAGGTGTAGTTTCCTACCTGTCACTCAGACCCAAGCTGAGATGGACTGCTTTTATGTCTCGGTGCTAAGGGTCCGGTTTCACCCCATCCTTCCCCTTCACCCCAGGGGCAGCGCCTCAAGGACTCGGGATTTAGGAGGGGAGCTCAGCTGTACTCACTCAGCATCAGAAGGCACAAGGCCTCCCGTTCCAGAGGTCATCAAGACTCAAGCCTGCACAGCCCACTGCACCTGGGCGGCCCCAGACCCAGCACCTCCTTACCCCTCTGTCTTTTCATTGGCCCCTTCTTTCCCCTGAGAAACAGTCCTCATTTACCTGTGGCCCAGGTATGCTAAAAATGATGGAACCCTGCTCACCGCCTATAGTTCAAGCGGCTAAGGCGCCAGCCACATACACCAGAGCTGGCGGGTTCAAATCCAGCCCGGGCCTGCCAAACAACAACTACAACCAAAAAATAGCTGGGTTTTGTGGTGGCCGCCTGTAGTCCCAGCTACTTGGGAGGCTGAGGCAAATAAATCGTTTAATTTAAGCCCAGGAGTTGGAGGTCACTGTGAGCTGTGATGCCACAGCACTCTGCCCAGGGTGACAGCTTGAGGCTCTGTCTCAAAAAAAGAAAAAGAAAAAGAAATGATGGAACCCATACTCCCCAAGTCTTTTTTTTTTTTCTTTAATTCAGTCTCCATAGAGACTGTGGAAAATTGCCAATGCCGACTGTATTTCAAGTCGTCATGGTGGGGTATTGGGAAAAGTTTTCAATTAGCAATAATCGTGCCTCAGATAAACCTCATTGGCTACGATACTGCCACTGCACAAAGCTAGTCTTTTTGTTTTTATTTTGAGACAGAGTCTGACCTTGTTGCACCCAGGGCTAGAGTGTGGGTGGTAGCCTAGCTCACAGCAACCTCACACTCCTGGGCTTGAGCAATCCCCCTGCCTCAGCCTCCCAAGCAACTAGGACCATAGGTGCCCACCACCACCCCTGCTAATTTTTCCTATTTTTAGTTGAGACCAGGTCTTGCTCTTGCTTAGGCTGGCCCTGAACTCATGAGCTCAAGTGATCCTCCTGCCTCAGCTTCCCAGAGAGCTAGGATAACAGGCATGAGCCTAGCACCTGGCCAAGCCGAAGTCTTATAATCGCTCCTTTCCTTGCTTTCTTCCAAACTGGACCGGGGACAGTCAGACATGGGGTGCCTGTCGGGACTGGTTCATGTGACCTAGGCCCCTGACCACAGCTGGATTGTGCCAGTTTAGGTCCACCTGGAATTTGCATCGCACACTCAGAAATTGTGCCTGGAGTCTCCTCAATCTCTGAACTTTCCGTGCCCTATATGGTGGAGGGAGGATGTGGCAGAGGGCCAGGTCCCCCAGACACAGGTGGCATAGGCTGTTTGCTGCACGAGGACACCCTCCTTAAGAGTGAGGGGAGTGCTGAAATCCCTCCTGTGTCCTCTCCACGTATCTGCCAAGAGGGTGCTAATTTGCACACCGGCCTGAAGGGGCTCATGGGGGCCCTGGAGCCCAAAGAGGCCCCCAGGAGTCTGGCAACCCTAGTCGGGGAGGAGAGGGAAACTGCCGGGCCTCTTTCCACCTGCTGGTGGGGCTCCCAGGGATGCCTCACTCCTTCCCTTCCTGACCTTCCTGTCTACCACTGCTGCCCTTGCCAACTCAGACTCCAGCATCTCTTATCTGTACCTGGTGGGTGGCCCTTCCCTGGCCCACAGCACTGTGGGAGGAGCTTTTTGTCTAGGTCGCACCCATGGGAAAGAAACTCCCAGAAGTAAGAAAGCATGTCTCCCCCTCCCCCCCTCCCCCCACTGCTCTGCAGAAAGTGCTGCGGCTAGCCTGGGAAAGCTGATTCTTCCCCACTGGATAAGTCCAAGGTTTTTTGGAACAAAGGAATGCCCAGAAACGGGTCCTTCCAGCCTCTGCCAGAGTCCCAAGAAGAAAGGGATGTGGGTGTCTCAAGGTCCCAGACTAGCTGACGGGAAGGTTCACTCAGAGAACAACATGCCCAACGTCTGAAATGTCACAATGAGAAAGCCAGCAGATCCGCTAGGTGTGACAAGATGCAAATGTTCACTTCAGGGACGAGGTGAGAGGCACATCCAGGGATGCGTGGGCATTGAGTGTGAATATAGCAGCAACGATCATCGGGAGAGCCTGGCGTGCGAATTATGGTTTGGAGGAGACCATAATTTTCTGTCCCGCAGAAAATAGGAACGCAGACGGTCATTAGCCACCGTTCTTGAAGCCAGCTGCCAAGACCCACAGACACTGCAATCCCATGGCTCCTGCCACACTCAGAGGCCACCCGTGGCTTTCCTCCAAACCTTCTCTGCTGCAAGACATGGCTCAGGATTCAGACTGCTCTGACACTCAGCTACCTGGAAACCCTGGCTCTCCTGAGGCAGGGGAAGAAAATGCTGGACGACCCCTTGAGGTGCTGGAAAGCCCCAAGGGTCTGCCCCAAACCTTCCTTCATTCCACAGACACGATGGAAAGACTAGATGGTGAAACAGCTCAAGGAGAAATCACAACTGTGAAGATGACAAAGGACAATATAGAAAAGTGTTATGATGTGTGTGTTTGCAGGGGCGGGGGGCACCAGGACAGACACCCAAACCAGAAATCACAAATCAGCAGGTCAATAAGTTTAATCATGGGCTCGGCGCCTGTGGCTCGAGTGGCTAAGGCGCCAGCCACATACACTTGAGCTGGCAGGTTCGAATCCAGCCCGGGCCCGCCAAACAACAATGATGGCTGCAACCAAAAAAAATAGCCAGGTGTTGT
>NW_003852644.1:1148600-1156487 GCF_000181295.1 Otolemur garnettii | reverse complement strand
AACATGTAGGCTGGTTGATGTCACGTGGCTCGGCGCTCTGGAAGGCAGCTTGGCCGTGTCTACTGACACTACACATCCACTTCCCTGGGACCCAACTGCATCCTAGGGCGCTGACGGCCCAAGTGAGAACACGATCACCAGCACCCCTCTGGCTTGTTTGTAGGGGCCTAAAACTGGAAACAACAAACTTAAGTTTCAAAGGGAAGCGCTCAACACACAATGCTGCCCCCTAGATGCGGACTGAATGGAAACCCAGCGGTCCAAAGGCGGAATGTGGGCTAGGCCACAGCTGGAAGCTCCCGCGGGGCCTCTGGTGGACAGGAGCCCACCCAGAAGGCTGAGTGCTGCGATCTTCCCTGTACCAGGACAACATCGCGGACACGGTTGCCACGGATGTGAGAAGGGGCTGAGTCTATTAACAGGTCAACAGGAGAGCGCCCCGCCCCCCAACACCCCCACCCCCCGGGACAGAAGAGGGCTGTTTCCAGGCCGTGATGATTGGGATAGGACAGGGACCCATGCAGGTGAGGCAAGTCCTGGAGATGTGGGTACCCCCGTGCACACGAGTGCATGCACCGAGGGCGACACCCAGAGCAGCTCTCGGGTAGTACCGGAGCTGCGTCCGGGCCCTAAGCCTGAACCTCAGCTGCGCCATGTATCCGCGTTGGGGCACCTGCAGGCAGGGGCCGGCGGCCACCTACACATTGCTTGGCAACCAGAAACTTCTGTGACTGTGACTGTTGGAGAAAAATCAGTCCACACTCAACCGCCCTAGAGCTGAGTTGAGTGCACACCGCCAGAAAGGCCATCGCAACTCGGCAGCATCTCTCCAAATCTTGCCTCAGGGACTTCCAAGGTCTAGCCTCTAAGCAACCGGGTGCATTTCAGCGGGTGAAGCAACGCCCTTAAGGCCAGGGGACCCGGCTTCATCCGAACCCGCGAGACTATTGGTGGAGTCGGCCGGAAAGGGCGGGGGTGGTGCTTCCCGTGGGCAGGCTGAGGCTAAGCGAGGTGGGGCGCGGGTAGAAGCAGAGGCTCGGGGGCGTGTCAGGGCAGGGGGCGGATAGGCGGCAGAGGGCCCGCCCCACGCGCCTAGGCGCGGTTTTCCTCCGGTCAGAGCGCCTGGGCTGGGGTCTGCGAGTCCCTCTTCCCCGAAGAGCGGGGTGTCTGCGCCTCCCCGGGAAATAGGCCTAGAAGGAAGCCTTCACCGAGATGCGGGGCCTGGGAGGGCCTGTCAGCTGCGTTGCTTCTTCCGCGCGCTGAGGGCCAGTCTGGTCTCTAGAAGGGGATAGAACGGTACTTTGTGGGGTGATTTGGAGAAGGGTGGAAGGTGGCTGCGACCCCATCCGGCTGGAGAACCAGCTCGGTCGCTCTCTCGGGACACGCCCCAGTGCCGGCCTCCTGCCTCTCTTGCGCCTCCTCCCGGGAGCTTCCACCCTCCCTGGACGCTGCCACCGCCGCGGGGCAGCCCCTCCTTCCCACTCCACTGTGTAGAAAGTGCCCCTGAGCCTGTCTGGGGGTTCGAGGGACGCACGGGCACTCCACCACCAGGGGACGATCCAGGGAGAGCTGGGCAGAGCTGTGGGGCGAGTCCTGGGGGCAGGTGGCATCGTCTCGAGGCTCTGGAGGTGGGGCGCGGGAGCTTAAGAGCCTTCCGCGTGTCACTAGACAGGTGTGGGCTTCCCGGGAGAGTATCCTGTTCTCTGGGAGGATATGGGCCTGGGCACGGGCTGGGGCCCTTTCAGGAGGAGGTAGGGTCAAGGGAGCCCCACAGAGAAAGCGGTTACTTCTCTGGAAGTGGCTGCAAGCAGGAGCCATCCCTCCTTTCCTCCCTCCCACTGGTTGTGGCCCAGAGTTTCTGGGGGAAGCCTGGTCTAGAACCCACGACCAGGCTGAACTTCATCTCCTAAGCCTGCTCTTCCTTCACCAAGGGGGCCCCCAGAGTGTGGGTGACGTGCAGGCCCCACAGCGTGGGCTCCCCACCCACCGCAGACAACAGCTGCCTTTGCTTTGCCCTGGTTGGTCTTTGTTCGGCTCCAGGATGACCCCTCATCTAGTTGGAGGGCAGCTCTGGGGACTGGGGGTCTCATCTCATTGCTGTGCCATCAGATTGTCTCCAAAAGAATTGCATAGGGTAGAGAAGCACTTTGCCTGTCAGTTTCCTCCCCCTTCTCTCCTGTTTGCTCTTCCATCTTGGGCATGTCCCAGTTCTCTGTATGTGAATGGTGTGAGCCCTGAGTCACATCTTGCTGCTGTATTTCCCGTGTTATCACTTGCCTTCTGACTTTGTGGTTGTGTGTGGTGGGGCAGAGCACTTGAGTTTTCATGTCATCAAACTTTCCAGCCTCTGCCTACTGGCTTCTGGGTTGCTCCTGGCTCATGTAGAGTACTGGTCTTCTCCGTCTACAGCTGCATGAGGACTCACCCCAAATCTACATCCTTTACACAAGTGTTCATCCCCCACCTCCCTGAGGGACAGGCTCTGGGAGAGGTGCTTCTCAGGAGCTGTGGGTTCTAGCTCAAGGGTCTCTCCCAGGCCACAGGCTGGGAGTCAGCTAGGGTCCCCACCATCTGGTCTGAGCTGCCTCCTGTGACTGTGGGCAGGAGGCCTCAGTGTCCCCCATGGGGTCTCTCCATTGGGCTGCTTAGGGCAGCACTTCCTCTGAAACATAGGCCAGAGAGACCTTCCCCAAGACCAGGCTGAACCTCATCTCCTAATACTGTACCCTCTATGGGTCTCGTAGGTCAAGTGTGGAGTGGTGGCAGAGGGGAGGACAGGGGCAAAGGCAGAGGTTCCTGAAGAAGTCTTTGAGGGGCCCACTGGCAGGAGGACCTGGATGTGTCTCTGCAGGTTCTGAGCAGATCCACCTCCATTATGTGTCCTTGGTGTAATTTGGGGAGGCAGGCCATACCCTTGGAGCCAATAATGAACAGGAGCCTACGTTAGTAGGTGCAGAGAGCAGTCTTACATCTTTTTTTTTCCTTTTTTCTTCTTTCTTCCTTTCCTTCTTTTCTTTTCTGAGACAGAGTCTAGCTCTGCCACCCCAGGAGACTGCAGTGGCCTCCTGGTAGCTCGTAGCAACCTCACACTCCTGGGCTCAAGCCTCCTGCCTCAGCCTTCCGAGTAGCTGGGACTCCAGGCACCCACCACAATACCCAGCTAGTTTTTCAATTTTTAGTAGAGATGGGGTCTTGCTCTTGCTCAGGTAGTCTCCAGTTCCTGATTTCAAGTGATCCTCCCACCGGGCTGAGTCCCCTGAGTACTGGGGTCATACACGGTTGCAAACCGAATCACAGGACCTGGAAGAGGGGAGAGTATGCACAGAGACCCCACCTGGCCTGTGGGGTGTGCTGTTCATGCTCTTGGCCCTTGCACAGGGAGCCTTTGCCAGCCTTGCAGGGTTAGGGTCAGCTGGTTCTACAAGCCTGTAAAGGGCAGGAGGACCTTTCTCATCCCCATCACTGCAGCCTGCTCAGCATCCTGTGAGCACCTGCTCATCACAGGCCTAGCCTCCCTCTCCCATGCAGCAGAGAAGGGGACGGGGCCTGGTGTGGAGAGGTGTGTGTCACATTGTCGTAGTGTCCTTTTCTGCAATGACAGTGTCAGGTTACCAGACACTGGGCCCTGATGGCCCAGGCTCAGGCAGTGCTGGCCTAACTAGGTGTGCGGAGGGAGCTTTCTGCTCTGGACCAGGCCCTTTCTATCTTGTTTCCCTAGAGACGTGCCCCATCCTTCCTGGCTGGAACTTTGAGGAGACTTCCTGATGACGCTCATGGTGCCTCTGAATTTGTCACAGCAGTCCTGTGGGCGGTGAGTGCTTTTCCTGTTGGCTTGTGTCTCTGGGCAACACCGAGGCCCTTGGTGACAGCTCTGGGCACATTTTGAAGCCACCTTGTACCCCAGCAGAGCAGATTGCCTGGCCTTCCATGGAGGAATGTGTTTGTGGCCTGTGAGGACATCCCTTGAATCAAGGCGTCGGGCCAAGGGGTCCTGGGCTCCTCAGGACACAGTCTGGCCTGGTATGCCTCCACACTCCTGGGCCTTCTGACCACTTGTTGCCTGCTCTACCCTCCCTCCTGTGACCCAGGAGAGCCAACTTCCCATCCTGTGGCCCTGGGAGGAGGAACAATGAGGAGGGCCCTGGCTTCCCCTGGCATGAGGGCTCGGGGAGCCTCACTGGGGCTGGGTCTTCCCTTCCCCCAACTACACAGTGCCGTGACCAGGGAGTACCCTCCTCGTGGCCTTTTCTGCATATGGGAACAGTCACCACAGCAGCCAGACCCCGTCCTGACCCATGCTCCCACCTTGACTCAACAGCCTACCAGCCTGGCCCACTGCCTCCATCGAGGTGTCCAGAGGGTCTGCCCCAGAGCAGCCTGGCTGGAGCTCTGAATCCCCGGGACCCCACAACCCACCAGTGGCTTGGCCAGAGCCCAGGAGTTTCTCGGGACTGAGTGGCTGCCCCTTGGCACCTGTACCCTGGGCCACCCAGGGCCTCGCTGCCTGTCCTCTGCTCCTGCCCCAGGTCAAAGTGGACCTGTTGCCTGTGGGGAGCGGGGTCTAGGTGGCAACTGGAGAATGGGCCCTGGCATGGTGCTCTTTTTGCCTGGTGTCCTATCTCCTGGGTGCCTCCCACAGACCCCAGACCGCCATCAGTTGGGGGTGGGGGTCCCCGTTGCTCTAGGGGATCTCCAGCCTGTGATTGCCCCACCCTGGACACCATGTCAGGGTCAGACACACACTGGCTCTTGGGTAGGGGCCAGGTGGGGGTTGGGGAAGAGCACTCAGCATCTCTGGGATTCCTCAGTGGGGCACAGCACCTGTTCAGAGAGATCCTGCCCAGGGCTGGTGCCCTCTGCCTGATGCCTGCCCCCCCGGGGCATGGGAGCCTGGTTGGGTACCTCCTGCCAGCCACGCGGTAGTGCCCAGTCCTCGGCTGTGTCCGGACTGTCTGTCCATGTGTCCAGGGAACTTGGCTCCTCTCCTTGATGCTTGTGGTACTCTCACCCTCACAGGGATGTCGGGGGGCCGCTTTGTGTGAGTGTATTCCTGAGTTTGGGGTGGGTGGCAGTGGTGACGTTCCCATAGTTGCTTACTCCTATTCTCCTCAGCCGCAGGTGGGGGTGGTGCTCTCTCTGCTCTATTCCCACCTCGTTCCTGTTCCCTGGGCGGGTCCCCTAGGCTTCCCACTCAGATTCCAGCTTCACTCAGAGGAGCCCAGAGTCCCGGAGTAGAACCCAGGCCTCTCTGTGCTGGGGGCTCCATGGGAACCCCAAGGGACTCCTGGTCAATGTTCTGATCGTTGTGTAAGTGCTAGGCCTCCCTTGCTGTGGGGGGGTGGGAGCACCATTCTGAGGCCCATTCATTGCTTCCCTTTCCTCTCCCAGGTACCCCTCTGACCAGCGTCCCTGGGAAGCAGGGGACTGAGTTGTGGGAGGCGAGCTTGGGTGCAGAGGTATGGCTGGTGGAGTAGGGCAGCTGGGCCATCTATCTGCCCTGCTTTCCCTGGACTCAGTCCAGATGGAAACTGTAGGTTCAGGGGCTGTGCTCATCTGGTGGCAACCAACCCATCCCCTCCGCTCCTTGGTCTGGGCAGGTGAGATGGGGCCAGGCTGGGGAGCATGTGGCCAGGAATTGTCCTCTGCTCCGGGCACCTGTTGGCCAGCAGGGCTCAGGCCTAGGGCCTGGTGGGGCTTCACCATCACCCCCACCAGCTATGGGCCCAGTGGCCAGGCTGTGACAACCTGTGTGACAGCCTGCCTGAGGGGGCTGAGCCTATGTACCCTCCATCTCCCCCAGTAGCCTGGTGGGTTCACTGGGCTTGCCTCAGTGTGGTTGGGTCACCAGGCCATCTGCCCCCAGCAGGGTTGGGGTCCCCGGTGTTCCTTCTGTCCCCCATCTGCCTACTCTCCCTTGGGAAGCCCTAGTTTCTCTCCCTCCTCCCTCCCTGCCTGACCGACTGGCTTCCAGCTCACTGCCTGGTCTGGCCTGTGACCTCTCACCAGGGCTGTCCCCAGGACCTGTTCCCCCTAGTTTGGTGTCTTCTGCCCTTGCCACCCCACCTGTGTCCCTGACACTGGCATGATATGGAGGGGAGGGGATGGACCCTCCTGGCTAGTCCAGCTCAGCCCAGGAGCCATTCTCCTTGGGGGCTCTGCCTGGAGGGGGCTTGGGAGAAGAGTTGGCTCCTCAGTGGAGTTGGGACAGGGAGGGGAATGCTAGGCTCTGGGTGACTCAGGGCAAGAAGGGGTTACCCCAAGGGTACAGAGTCCTGGGTATTCTCTTAGCTGTTGGAGGGGCCTGGTGGGTACCCCTTGGGCTCACCACTGGCTGTGGACCTGATTCTGCTGCCTCCAGCCCTCCATCCCCCTAGAGGAGCCCTTTGTCTTTGGTGGAGTTTTGAGATCCCTTTGGATCGAACAAATGAGTCAGACTGTTACACCGGTGGTCACTGTTTCCTTCCTTCCCTCTTTCCTTGTACCAGATGCTACAGTGGTTGCCACACACACCCATCTGCCCCCCTCCTCCCCACCTGCCATAGGGATCCAGGGCCTGAGGCTTAGAGAGGACCATTTTCCCTTATTCCTGGTCATCTCTTTTGTCCTCTGTGGGATGTTGCATGTCCTGCTCCTGTCCTCTGTACAGCAGTTGCAACTCCAGAGCTTTGGGATGTCAATCTTGCCACCATCCCTTGCCCTCCCCCTTCTCTCTATCCATCCCCAACTGGGCTGCCATCCAGTAGCAGTTCCAGGTAGTTAAGTGCTTGTCGGGACAGCTGTGCTCAGAGGCAAGGTTGGAGCTTCCTCTTACCATACATGATGCGTGATAGCTGCTGAAACAGGAGGCTGTTGCTGTGTCCTTCTCAGGTCTCTGTGGCATGCTACTTGTTTTGCTCCCCATGTACAGGCTCACTGATCGGACCATGAAATCCCTATTGTCTTTTTTTTTTTTTTGAGACAAAGTCTCACTATGTCACCCTCAGTAGGGTGCTGTGGTATTACAGCTCACAGCAACCTCAAACTCTTGGGCTTAAGTGATTCTTTTGCCTCAGCCTCCCAAGTAGCTGGGACTACAGGCACCCACCACAATGCCAACTATTTTTTTTGTTATAGTTGTCATTGTTGTTTAGCAGGCCCAGGCTGGGTTCAAATCCGCCTGCCTCGGTATATGTGGTCAGTGCCCTAATCATCCAGCTATGGGCACCGAGCCAAATTCTCTATTGTCAAGGTAGCATCCCCTACCCATGCGTACAACCCACCATCGACTGTCTAGGCCACAGGCCCCTGCAGTGCCAGCCTTCAGGCATTTGTGGTGGAATTGGGATGGGGAGGGGCAGGGCAGAGGCGGAGAGCTGTCCACACAGCTAGCTGCTGGGCACTGGTGGGTGGGGCTTGTAGCAAACATGGGAGGTTAAGACTGTGTGAGTGGGAAGAAAATGAGAAACAATTCATTTTTTTTTTGAGACAGTGTTCACTACATTGCACTTGGTAGAGTGCTGCGGTGCACAGCTCACAGCAACCTCAAACTCTTAGACTTAAGTGATTCTCTTGCCTCAGCCTCCCAAGTAGCTGGGACTACAGGTGCCTGCCACAACACCCAGATTTTTTTGTTGTAGTTGTCATTGTTGTTTAGCTGGCTGGGGCTGGGTTTGAACCACCAGCCTCAAGTGTATGTGGCTGGCGCCTTATCCACTGAGCTACGGGCACTGTGGAGATTCATTCATTCTTTTTTTTTTTTTTTCATTCATGATATCCTCTGTAGGGCTTCTATTCCTCTGTTTTATGTTTGTTTGTTTGTTTGTTTGTTTTTTTTTGAGACAGAGCCTCAAGCTATCCCCCTGGGCAGAGTGCCATGGCATTACAGCTCACAGCAACCTCCAACTCCTG
>NW_003852644.1:1136466-1146908 GCF_000181295.1 Otolemur garnettii | reverse complement strand
TGAGCTGTGACACCATAGCACTCTATCAAGGGTGACACAGACTCTGTCTCAAAATAAAAATAAAAATACTAAAAAGCAGAAAAACTAGCCAGGCATTGTGGTGGGTACCTGTAGTCCCAGCAACTCAGGAGGTTGAGGTAAGAGGATCACTTGAGCCTAAGAGTTTGAGATTTCTGTGAGCTATAATGCCACAGCACTCAACCCCAGGGCAACTGAATCAGACTGTCTCAAAAAAACAAACCAAAACAGAACAAGACATACACATACCTAGCACTCTGGGAGACCACAATGGGTGGATCACCTGAATTCAGGAGTTCAAGACCAGCCTGAGCAAGAGTGAGACCCCATCTCTACTGTAACTAGCGGGGCATGGTGGTAAATGCCTATAGGCCCAGCTACTTGGAGGCTGAGGGAGGAGGATCACTGAAGCCTAAGAGTTTGAGGTTGGTGTGAGCTATCATGCCACAGCACTCTACCCAGGGTGACAGGGTGAGACTGTCTCAAAAAAACAAAACAAAACACACATGTAAACCTTGGGAGACCGTGAAATACATACCAGAGGCAGAAAGCCTAGGAACTAAGTCTATAAACAGGTTAAGAATTTTTTTTTTTTTTGCAGTTTTTAATTTTTGGCCAGGGCTAGGTTTGAACCTGCCACCTCTGCTATATGGGGCTGGCGCCCCACAGGCGAAGAATTTTTGAGTGTCCAGAGATAATGGGCAGTTCAGTCTTTGGAGCTTTCCCCATGTCATTAAACAAGCAGCAGTTTGAAGGGCTGAGGAACCAGCCACCACAAAGATGCCCTGTTTCCTTTCCATCCTGCTGTCTTCAGGACACTGAAGTTGACTTGTGACTTTCCCAGTGAAAACACTGATAGGTTATGGGTACTGTGTGCAGCTTCACCTATGTTTCGAAGGTGTTCTCTCCACATATTGTTGTACCATAGTTACTTTTATAAGGTAGTTAGAAGTGCTTTGGGGAATGAATCAGGGAATAAAACTCACAAACTACATAAACATCTATGGGTACTATTTGACTCCTACCCCTAGACTAAAGCGGAAATATACTACCAACAAAGCTAGATGGTGATCCTTGAAACCCAAGACCCAGTGCCCAGTGCCATGGGATCCCAACACCTCTCCCAGCAGAAAGAACCAACACATTAAAAATAAAGTATTTTTATTGTGTGTCCACAAAAACAAGTTAGGGTAGCCTTTGGTTAATCTCCCTAACAAGATAACAATGAACAGGAGGCATGCATGACAACCACATTTTCCTTTGTAGGAGTGAGGTTTTGCTCTCCCAGGCCCTAAGGGTCAGAGGAAGCAGGGCCAGGAGGCTTCAGAGGAAGGCACAGCCAGGTCCACCATAGCTAGGAGGGCCTGAGTCTGCTGCCTTCCTGACAGGACAAGGCAGGGGAAGCAAGCACTGCCCTGGGCTAGGCCCATCCCCCAAAGCAAGAACACACAGAAAAGTCCCCACCCCCCACCCCCAGCAAACACTGCTAAGGCAGTCAGCCAGGACTTTTAAGAAGAACTGGCTCCAAAGCCGAGACCCTTAGGGCTCCCTCCAGAAAGGGTTGCCTTCCTCAGCCTGCATAGAGTAGTAAACAAAGAGCAGGAAGGCAGCGAAGACCAGGAAAAGGAGCAGCTGCCCCCAGAGTGGGACTTGGCGATCCTGGCCCAGAGCAACCCCAGGAGCTTGCTTTTCTGGCCGGATGGCTCGGCGGGCAAGCCATGAAGGAGAGGAAGATGAAGATGAGGACACAGAAGAGGCAGAGGAGGATGCAGGATAATAGGACATGCCCAAGGAGCTTCTGGAGATGTTGGAAACAGGACGATAGTGTGCAATGCTTTGGTAGGCACTATCCTGGCCATACATGCGTTCCCTGTGATAAAAGAAAGGAACAGGTGAGGTAAGAGAGCCTGGGCCCAGGTCTAGCCCATGGACCTAGGCCTTGGTCACTACTCACCTATCCTTGCCCTCTTCTTCAGAAGAGAAAAAACTGTCATCACGCACCTGCAGAAGAGAAGTGGGGTAAGGAGACTGGCTGGCACTGCCGTGTCCCACAGTCCAAGCTTCCATAGCCACTCTGATCATTGCTTATAGGCCAGAGCTTCCTCCCCTCAACAGTTCTGGGTTCCTGGCCTTTGGTGTATGGACTCTTGTCACCTGTGCTAAATCAATCAATGGGCCTGTGCCCCAGCATCCTCCCTTCTCCCCCGGGGTGCTCAGAAAGAGTTCTACCCTAGATCTCAGACCACAGTGCAGCATTTCCCACATGGTCTAGTCAAATCGCTCTAATGATGACTCCCAAACCAGGGCCCCAATCAAAAAGATGTCTGCTGACCCTAAGTCTCCCTGGAGGTCTAGAAGCCACCATTTTCACCCAGTGGTACCCTGGATTCATCCAAACCCAGCCATGATCCCTTAGGTTGTGTCCAAGTAGAGGGTGCGTGTCAGCCAGCTCACCTGGTGGTGGAAGGTGTCAGCATCTGAAGTCCCAGGCTGGCGAAAGCCCTTGGATGTGCCCACAGACTCAGGCTCCCCGTAAGTCCTGGTGGTCAAGTAACTCTCCTCATAGTAGTCATCATTATAACCTTAAGAAGGGGGCAGCGGTAGCAGAGGAGGGATAGGAGTCCCCCACCTGGCCCGATGGCCCTAATCTGAATCCCATTTCAGGGCCTCCTCTCTGGGGCTGAGGAGTGGTGGGGTTGAGGCTCAGGGTCGGCCTGTGCCTGGGGTTGGTGACACAGTGGGGTGAAGATGCCAGGATACCCACCCCAGCCTGGCTTACCCTTGCTCTGGTACAGCAGAGCATCCTCCTTCTTGGGCAAATCGTACATGTCTGAGTCCACCGACGCCGAATCCGAGTCTGAGTTGAAGGGAAAACCACTTGGGCCCCAGACGTCCCTCCCTCCCTCCCTCCTTTCCAGCGCACATCCGGGCCAGCAGGTTGCAACAGCCCCGAGACCCCATCCCGGAGGCGGTCAAGCGGGGGGTCTCACCAGAGAAGCGATAGGAGAACGAGGCCGACGAGCTGGGAGGCGACAGCCTCCGCCTCTGGGTCTCGTACTCGAAGATCTTCTTTTCGTATAGCTTGCGAGTGGAGCCTGGCCAGACACGGGGCGGTCAGGGGCGCGGGTCGCGGTCGGGGGGAAACCGGGGGAAGGGGGACACAGGGAGGGACTGGGGTAAGCGCGGGGCGGAGCGCAGGGCGGAGCACGGGGAGCGGGTCCCGGGAGGGGTCCCGCCCGCCGCCGCGTACCCACGACGGGCCCGTGAGGGATGTTGTACTGGCGCAGCACGGCAGCCAGCTCGGTGTCCGACAGAACCGCGTAATCGTCCATGGCGGCGCAGGTGGTAAAGGCCTGGTTAGAGGCCGGAGCCTAGCGACACAAGCCAAGCAACGGCTACCTCAGAGCGCGACGGAGACAGCGCGAGCGCCTGGGGAGCGGCTGCGCTCGCGTCACGCGTACGTCACCCTCGCGTCACAGGCGCGGGCTCTGCAGGAAGCGCGTGCTGCGCGGGGCGGAGCCAAGCCGCACGGAGCAGCCGGCGCAGACCGGTCTGGCTTGGAGAGCGGGCGGGGCGGGGCTGCACGCTGGGGACCCGGCTTGGCGAGCACAAGCGTCACCAGCGTACTTCATTGGCTGCAGGTGGACTAGGCGCGCGGCCCGCGCTGGAGTCGAAGGGGCGCAAACCGCTCTAGTCGTGGGAACCGGAGGGGCTGCGCGCCCAGGAAGGGGCTGGCGCAGACGTCACACGCCAGCGTGTTTGGGCTAGGCCAGAGAGAGGGGCGGGGTCTGCGGGCGACAGGAAACAGCAAAGGCGGGCCGGGCGTGGGAGCGGGGCGGGGCCGACGATCCCAGACGTCGCACGCTGGAGCCTTGTGGTTAGACGCTAAGGGGGCGGGGCCTGCGCGAGCCGAACTGGGAGAAGCCGGGCGGGGAATGGGAATCGGCAAAGTGTGCGTTCTTGGGACGGCTCTAGTCCTTGAGTCGCTAGAGCTCCGCCCGTTCCCTGCAACACTCCCTCCGGCGCTCTGCCGTTTTCCCCCTTCCCCGACCTCCCAGCTGCCCAGGCAGCAGAGAGCAGGGGCCGAATCCTATGAGCGAATCCTCGGAAAGCGCGGGCCCTGACAGGCCGCTAGAAGGGCTTTGCGCGCGCAACACGGGGGAAGCGGCTGCCCGGCAGGGCCCCGCAGACCCCCTGGCCCAGGCCCGCCTTCCCTGTCTGCGCGGAACCTCGCCTGCGCACCTGCGCCCGCTACTTCCCACCGCCTCCTCTGCTCTTCCCATCCTTCCTCCTCCCTCGCCCTACATGGGAGGAAATGGGGCACTAGGCCAGAAGGCCGCCAGCGCTCCAGGAGCAAGCAGGCTTCGAAGGGACCTGGGCACGCCAGTGGGCACAGGCAGAGGTAGTCGTGCGCTGCGTGCAGAGGCCGCAGGGGCGGGGTAGCGAGAGTGGCAAACCGTGGAAGGCTGCTCTGGCTTGCGCAGGAGCCTGGTCTACGGCTAGGAGTCAGCGAGGGCCTTCATCAGGAAAGGGCTACCCATAGCTAGGCATGGTGGCGGGCCCCTCTAGTCTCAGCTACTCTGGAGGCTGAGGCAGGAGGATGGCTTGAGCCCAGGAGTTTGAGGTTGCTATGAGCTATGATACCAGGGCACTTTACCCAGGGGGAGAGAATGAGACTCTATCTTTAAGGGGGGGGGGCGCCATATACTGGAGGTGGCGAGTTCAAACCCGGCCCTTGCCAAAAACTGCAAAAATAAATAAATAAATAAATAAAATAATAAAATAAGGCTCGTAGCTTAGCGGCTAGGGCACCTGCCATATGCACCGGGGCTGGTGGGTTCAAAACCCGCCTGGGCCTGCTAAAACAACCATGAGAGCTACAACAAAAAATAGCTGGGCATTGTAGCGGGCGCCTGCCACTGCGCCTGGCCACTTGGGAGGTTGAGTCAAGAGAATCGCCTAAGCCCAAGCGTTTGGGCTCAGCGCCTGTGGCTCAAGTGGCTAAGGCACCAGCCACATACACCTAAGGTGGCGGGTTCAAATCCAGCCCGGGCCCGCCAAACAATGACGGCTGCAACCAAAATAGCCGGGCGTTGTGGCGGGCGCCTGTAGTCCCAGCTACTTGGGAGACAGAGACAGGAGACTCGCTTGAGCCCAGGAGTTGGAGGTTGCTGTGAGCTGTGATATGACACCACTCTACCCAAGGTGACAGCTTGAGGCTCTGTCTCAAAAAAAAAAAAAAAGCCCAAGAGTTTGAGGTTGCTGTGAGCTGTGACACTATGGCACTCTACCGAGGGCAACAGCTTGAGACTGTCTCAAAAAAAGGGGGGGATATTCTGTGGAGATTGGAAAGGAGGTGATGGTCATACTGTAAACAACGCCAGCTAATGGAGTATGTGACCAACCAGGGAGTCCCTCACTGGTTAGGCCCAGACCTAGGAGCAAGAAGAGGTACCATCTTTGGTCTCCCAAATGAGGGCAGGTGACAGGGGAAGAGGGGAGGACTCTCATCAGGTTCAAGCTGGCTGGTCCAACTGAGTGTCACATACCCCTTGTACATGGAGGTTTGCTTCTGTAGGTGGTAGAGATGGGGCCCTGTTTTGTCCACAAAGACCCTAATGAACAAGAATTACTGTTGGCTAGGTTTTAGAGCAAAGGTAAGACCTTGGTCTGTCCCCAACAATATGGGAGGAGGTTATATGAAGTCCTCGAAGATACCACGTATGGCAGTATGAGGCAGGAGAGCCTTGGGAAGGGGCTGGCAGTTGGGATTCCAGGCTGCTCAGGCTGCCTCATGGATTTTTTAGTTTTGACAGAATCAGATTCCCCAGCACTTCTCCAAGCCTTCTGCAATCCTGGCCCCTCTCCCAGAGGCCTGTGTGTGCAGTGTTTGCTCAGCCTTCCCCCATGCCACCCTCCCTATACAGATCCAAGCTGTTTCCTTATGAGGTCAAGGAATTCTAGGTTTGCCTTCTCCCTAAGGAACACCCATCCCCCTCACCTGCCTTAGCGTTCTGCCTTTTATGCCCCCCAACTGGTTGCCCCATGATGAGGTCCCACCACAGAGGGCACCAGGAAGGTGAACTGTAATGGTCCTGTGCATGTATCCATGGGTACCTGGAGTCTCAGTCCAGCTCCATTGCAGTGTAGCTCCATCTCAGACCACTAGAAGCCAGGCAAGCTCTTGGCCATCAGAGCCAAGAGGTTCTGCACCCATCCCCCGATCTGAGGAAGAATAAGGATCCCTGGTCAGAGGAAACTTGTCCAGGGGCCCTGAATATAGCAATTCATTCATGAAACATTCCTGTAGCTAGGAACTGGTCTTCAGAGGGATGGTGTGGCTTTAGAGCTCCCTGGTAGGGAGGTTGCAGTTATCAGAGGAGCTGGGAAGGGTGTGTACAGGGAAATGAGGATCTACATGGGGTTCTTATTGGGAGGGCAAGCAGAGGAGACAGTGTACAGCCAATTCTAAGTCAAGAATAAGAAAACTGAGCTTCTTTAAGAATGGAGAATAGCTTCTAAACAGTGTACAGTATTGTATAACTTGCAATCTTACTAAGATTGAAGATTATAAGGAAGGCTGGGTTCAGTGGCTCACACCTGTAATCCCAGGACTCTGAGAGTCTGAGGCTGGAGGATTGCCTGAGCTCAGGAGTCTGAGACCAGCCTGAGTAAAGTGAGACTCTATCTCTACTAAAAATAGAAAAACCAGCTGGGCCTTGTGGTGGGTGCCTATAGTCCCAGTTACTCAGGAGGCTGAGGGTAAGAGGATCGCTTGAACCCAGGAATTTAAGGTTGCTGTGAGCTATGATACCACAGCACTCTACCCCAAGGCAACAGGGTGAGACCCTGTCTCAAAAAAAAAAATGTTATAAGGAAAAAATGTCAACTTGAAAATAATTTTCAGTATCTGTGTACAAGGAGCTGTTAACAGCGCATGCATACTGGCTCAAGGTGTAAAATGTAATTCTTGGGGGTTCTGGGAAAAATGAGAAAACGACACTGCTTTATATGGCTTTCCTTGAGGAAGTGACATTTGAGCTGAATCTGAAGCTACCAGGAAATGGGCACATAGAAGAGGAAGAGAGTCTGGCAGTGCCAGGGCGTGGCTGTGCCCACCCGGTTCAGAGACATTTGCCGAGTGCTTCCAGACTTCGGATGGCACTTAACCTGCTCGTGGAAATTTAGTAAGTTGTGCTGCCGGCTTCCAGAACAGATTTGGCCTAGCTTGTGCATCGCAGTGCTCTGGTCTCTGCAGTCCAGTCTTTTGGTGGTAGGTGCTCAGTGAACACCTGCAACAGCCTGCCCCCCCTCCAGGGGGGCAGAATCCAGCTTGCCTGGCAAGCCCAGGTTTGGGTCACTTTCATGATGGGGGGACCCTAACGGTGCATAGCTCCCTGGAGAAGGTGGCCTCGGAGCTGGGCCTTTCCAGCTGGGGAGCGCTTGGCTCTCCCAAACTCAGCCATGCAGCTTCGTTGCAGGTGGGCCCTGTACATTTCCTGGGCTTTGGGGGTGCGCCCCCCTCCCTGGGGCCTGGCGGTTTTCGTGGGGCGGTGAGCTCATGCGGGGCGGCGTCGCCAGGCGGCCGGGTACCTCGAACTCAAGGGGCGCCGCCTCCCCCATCCCTGTCCCGGGCTCCTGGGCGATTTTACCAATTAAGGCTTTCTCGCCGGGCTGGGACGGGCGCGGGGCGGGGGTGCGGCCAACAAGAAGGCGGGCGGCGGCGGCACATTCGCGTGGAGGCACGCAGCGCACAGCGGACGCCAGTGGAGCCCGGAGGCGCTGGGTGAGGGTGCGAAGGTGAGCGGAGCGCCACCCCGCGGTGGCCGCCTGGCTGCAGGGACAGCAGGTGAGGTCTCCGCGCCGGCTCTGCGTCCGCCGGGGAGAGGGTGGAGAAGGCGGGCGGAGAGTCCGGAGAATGCAGGCGTTGGCTGGCGCCCAGGCCTGGGCCACATTCAGCCAAGGTGCATGAATGCGAGGGAGGCGCCGCTGACGTTCGGGATTGAGCGTCTGGGGACTGCCTTCCTTAGTTTGCCCACAGATTCTGTCTGTCCCACGTGGGAGCCTAAAGCCATGGGGGTCCTTGAAAGAGAGGGTATCTGGGAGACAGGCACCTGCACAACTGCCGGGAACTGACCACCGCATGCCCGCTGAGAAGGAAAGGCCTTGATGTCAGGACCTTGCATAGGCTGAGGGTGAGCCGCCACGGGAAGGGCACTTCTAAGCCAGTGTGCCTACTGGGAGGGAAACAGTGGACCCTTGCTGTGGCAGTCTACAGCTTCTACAGAGGAGCCGGTTCTGTCACTGCTTTGCTTCGTGGGGGCCACAGCAGGGGTGTGTCCAGGCCGGATTCTCTTGCTGGGCCCTGGGCCTTATCCCAGGTTGGCTCTGGGCTGGATGTTAACTGCCAGCTAGGATGTGCGCAGCAGTGTCCCCAGATTCCCAGGCCACCTGGATCAGGGAAAGTAGGTGAAATCCGCTGGTAGGCCCGTTCATAAGTGCTCCAGGCTGCATCGTCAGAGTAGGAGCTTGGAAAACGGTGACTTCATCGGCCGCACCAGCCCAGGTCTCTTATCACTTTGCCAATCTGCTGTTTCCTTCCCTCTTAGCGCCCCCTGGCTTCACGTCCCTAGAGAGGACTCTAGAAATCCTAGATCCCGGGGCTTGGGGCTATAGCTCCCTGTGGGGGGCCTGGCCTGGGGTCTGAGGTCCAGGGGTGGCGTGGTGGGCGTGGTGTGTCTAACATCCAAAAATCTACTCCAAATAAGGGAAAATATGAAAGAGCTGGATTTGGCTTCCCAGGACTGCCCGACCTGGGGGCTTTGGGATTGGGCGACATCTGGTGGTGATACTATTTCCTCCTTAGGACAAGAACCCTTGACACTCGCATTTCTTGTTTCCTCTACATAGGGAAAACTTGGACCTTTCTAGGACAACCACATGCTGACACCTTTTCTGCCAAAATTGACTACTGGTCAGTTACTCTGACTCAGTTTCCCTGCTCTCTGAAGATTAAAAAATGAGCCCAGATGACCCAGCTGGATGGCACTTAGTGGAGAAACAGTTCTTGTTGTAATTCCATCCCTGGGAACTTGTTTCTTAGCAGGACAGAGAGACCAGAAGGACAACCTTAAATCTGTCTTGAAAGGAGCCTGGCAGGGAGGGATCTGCAGGGGTTCTCCGTTTACAACTTTTCCTCACATGTCCCCAGTTCCCAGACACAACACCATAGTGCATTTTGTGTAGGTGTGTCTGAATGTGGTCAGGAGAGGAAAGAGTGTACAGTGAGTGGGCCTCCGTGCTTAGAAAATGCTGTCTGGGCTGGGCTTCGTGGCTCACACGTGTAATTCCAGCACTCTGGGAGGGTAAGGAAGGGAGGTGGATTGCTTGAGCTCAGGAGTTCTGAGACCAGTCTGAGCAAGAGCAAGATCTTGTCTCTACTAAAAATAGAAAAAAAATTAGCTGATATTCCTAGATACTCGGGAGGCTGAGGCAAGAAGACTGCTTGAGCCCAAGAGTTTGGGGTTGCTGTGAGCTATGATGCCATGGCACACTAGCTGCCTGGGTGACAAAGTGAGACTGTCTTAAGAAAGAAAAAAAGAGGCCGGGTGAGGTGGCTCACACCTGTAATCCTAGCACTCTGGGAGGCTAAAGTGGGTAGATTGCTTGAGCTCACAATTTCGAGACCAGTCTGAGCAAAAGTGAGACCCTGTCTCTACTAAAATAGAAAAAAACTGAGGCAAGAGGATTGCTTGAGCCCAAGAGTTGGAGGTTGCTGTGAGTTATGATGCAACAGCACTCAACACAGGGTGACAGCTTGAGGAAAAAAAAGGAAGGAAGGAAGGAAGGAAGATCGTGATTGCATTAATGTATCCAGCTATGATTTAATAAAAAAAAAAGAAAGAAAAAAAAGAAAATGCTGTTTGGTTCCCTACCCCCACTGGTGAGAAACAATAGTGGGTTTCAGACATCACTGAAGTGGAGACATGCTGGTAGGCAAGGGAGATGCTGGCTGGACTTGCAGACACCCAAGGCTATAGGAGAGTCAACCATATTTGGGCATGACATGCTGGCCAACTCAAGGCCTCCTTCTCCCACTGGTCTATAGCAGATAAATTAATTACTATTAGAATCAAGCCATAGAGATTGGGACAGAGACCTGCCTTTCTAGAAAAAAAAAACATGGAGAAGGGGAAATCCTGGCAAAGGGAGGTACACAGGACTGAGACAGAGAGGCCATTCTGGGGAAAAACCATAGGGTTTTTCCTATAGGCTGGCTTCTCATCAATTTTTTTTTTTTTGAGACAGAGCCTCAAGCTGTCCCCCTGGGTAGAATGCTGTGGCATCACAGCTCACAGCAACCTCCAACTCCTGGGCTCAAGCGAGTCTCCTGTTTCAGCCTCCCAAGTAGCTGGGACCACAGG
>NW_003852644.1:1111174-1136310 GCF_000181295.1 Otolemur garnettii | reverse complement strand
TCTCAAGCTGTGGCCCTGGGTAAAGAGCTGTGGCGTCATAGCTCGCAGCAACCTCAAACTCTTGGGCTTAAGCGATTCTCTTGCCTCAGCCTCCCAAGTAGCTGTGACTATAGGCATCTGCCACAACATCCAGCTATTTTTAAGTTGTAGTTGTCATTCTTTGGGGGGCCCAGGCTGGATTCGAACCGGCCAGCTCCTGTGTATGTGGCTGGCGCCCTAGCCACTTCAGCTACAGGCACCAAGCCAGTCTGGCTTCTCTTGACTAGAGAGAGTAGCAATGAGTGTCCCCAACAGTTCCCTTGTCCCTATGCCTTTGCTGGTCTTCATCTCACCACAGCAGCCTCTGCATCTCCAGAATTATCTACCAAAAAATTAATTTTGAGTGAATAGCTCTCCATTGCTCTGGGAACATAATCCAGGCTCCTGAACAAGCCTTGCCACATTATGTTTCACAAACCCCAGTCCTCTGCCTGCCCACGTCCTCGGGTCCCCTCTTTACCTGCCACCACACCTGAAGACCAACCAGAGAACACTTGAGCGGACCACTGCCTCCCCCCTGCCCGGCCATGCTGGACCAGGGTCACTCTGGGGGCCATTCCGACAGGGAGGAAATACCCCGCCCCCGTAGGCCCCCAGTGTCCCGGGTGAACAGCACGGAAGGCTAGGCCAGCTCGCACGCCCTCTGCCCGTGCCCACTGGCGTGCCTGGGTCCCTTCGAAGGCTGCTGGCTCCTGGAGCACTGGCGGTTTCCTGGCCTAGTGCCTCATTTACGACCAGGTGGGGCGAGGGAGGAGGAAGGAAGGGGAGAGCAGAGGAGGCGGTGGGAACGGAGGTAGCGGGCGCAGGTGTGCAGGCGAGCGGGCGAGCGCCGTGCAGACGGGGAAGGCGGGCCTGGGCCAGGGGGTCTGCGGGGCCCTACCGGGCAGCCGCTTCCCCCGTGTTGCGCACGCAAAGCCCTTCGAGCGGTCTGCCGGGGCCCGGGCTTTCCGAGGATTCGCTCATAGGATTCGGCCCCTGCCCTCTGCTGCCTGGGCAGCTGGGAGGTCGGGGAAGGGGGACAACGGTAGGGAGCGGGAGAGGGTGTTGCAGGGACCGGTCGGAGCCCTATTGACTCAAGGTCCAGAGCCATCCCACCCCCCGCAGGGGCCCTTGGGGGAAGGAAAGTCCCTTGTAAGGCGTGCGGCTGGAGGCTAAGGGGTCTTGTGCCAGATGCTGCACCGCCTTTCCTTGCTCTGGGGCGAGTTTCCGGCAGCGGTGGCGCAAAGCCTGAGGATCTGAGAACCTCTTTGCTCCCTTTTAGGGCCCATCGACCCTCTTTAAAAACCTGAAGTTCGCAGTTCGCGTCGCAAGAGCTGGAGCGGGCCTAAATGAGGGCATTCCAACGGGCGGGGTGGGGCGGGGAGGGCGCTGCCCCCAAAGCCCCACCCCGCGGGTCCGCCCCCTGGAAGCCCGCCCCCTGGCCCCGCCCCTACGCTCTTTTAAAGGGCTCGCTCTCCCCGCAGTGCAACCATCGCTCTCTGCTTCGTCTTGTGCGCGCGCCGAAGCGCCTACGACTTTAATTAAAGGGCCGTCCCCTCGCAGAGTCTACAGCACCGCCCCCCAGCTCCTCGCGCTTCAAAATGAGTAGCTCCCACACCCGGGCTGGCCAGAGCGCGGCGGGCGCGGCTCCGGGTGGCGGTTCCGACACGCGGGACGCTGAGATGCCGGCCACGGAGAAGGATCTAGCGGAGGATGCACCGTGGAAGAAGATTCAGCAGAACACGTTCACGCGCTGGTGCAATGAGCATCTCAAGTGCGTGAGCAAGCGCATCGCCAACCTGCAGACGGACCTGAGCGATGGGCTACGGCTTATCGCGCTGCTCGAAGTGCTCAGCCAGAAGAAAATGCACCGCAAGCACAACCAGCGGCCCACCTTCCGCCAGATGCAGCTCGAGAACGTGTCAGTGGCACTCGAGTTCCTGGATCGCGAGAGCATCAAACTCGTGTCCATAGGTGAGGGAGCCAAACGGGCAGAGACAGGGACTCTGTGCGTCTTTCCATCCCCCACCCCAGGCAGATCCCTTCAAATCCCCCGTCTCTAGCTGGAGGCCGGGGCCCCCGGGGCTGTCCTACTCTACGAGGGCCTAGAGAACAAAGGCGCACGGGCGGGCTGACCGGCCAGGCGTGCGAACCGCTACGTGCCCCCATAGGCTACGCCCCGGCTGGCCAGCGCCCAGGCTGAGCTCACATCCTCTGCAGGCCGCGCCCCCGCCGCTGTGCCCGCGGTGAAAGAGGGCCTGGGGGCGGGCACTGTCCAGGCTCCTGGCGCTGCACCCCGTGCCCTATCCCCGAGGAAGGAGGAGGCCTGGCTTTTTCCATTATAGGAGTTTAAAGAGGGCCCTTTCGCCTTCAGGAGCCCCTGTAATTCCAAAGTGGGGATTGGAGCTTGTGGGGTTCCTTTGTCTATGGTTGTGGGCTTCTTCTGTCCCCAGTTTAGATCTATCCCAGGGAACTTGGGGGCCAGAGAGAAGCATAGCTAGTAGAACTGCATGCAACCAGAGGTGAGATGGGCGTGGTTGAGTGAGGGACCTGGCTTCCTGGATGCCAACTTTGTTGTTCATCTTGGGACAAACTCTTGCTTCCATGTAGACGTTGGATTTTTGCATCTAGAATGCAGTTGTTTGTTGGGAGGAGCTCCAGTGTGCACTGGGCTCATTGCCAGTCTAGTATCTGTGTCACTGGGCTTGAGACGCTGGCATTGACCAGGCTTACTGCAGCATCCCAGGCCTTTCTCAAGATGGGGGCAGCTCATGCACAGGCACTGGTACTGGTGACTTGGCAATGTGGAGCAGGGAGAGGAATGAATCTTATTGTCAGAATTGAAAGGGGCCTTTCAGTTATCCCAACTGCTCTGGAATGTCCCAAGACGTGAGGGACTTGGGTTCCCTCAGCCATTCAGAGAATAGGTCCCAAAAGCCCAAGTTCTTTCTTTGGAATGCCAGTTGAGGCCCACTCCTCCAGTCTCAGCTTCAGTCTAGCCAAGCTGAGTCATCTCTGAGTCCTGGGTGGGGGGGGGCAACCGGATGTGGGGAGGCAGGCCACACCCCAGCTCTTGGGGGGTGGTCTCCTCCCCTTCTCCCCTCCTCCTTGTGAGCTGGCTGGAGCAGGCCTAGTTCCCAGAGCTTTGCCATATAAGGCAAAAAAATGTTGGAAAGCAGCAGTGATTAGGGGAGGGTGGGGGCTGGCTAGCCTAGGGGCTGGGGAAAGGGGGTGGGATGGGGCGTGGCCATCCAGACAGTCTCCTAGCCCTGGGCCCTGGTTCTTCCCACCCTCTCTTGAGAGGGGGATGGGTCTGGCATAGGCTGGCCTAATGTGCACAGGGGAGGGCCTGGCTTTACTTACCAGGGATGGGAGGCCAGGCCAGGCCTTGCTTTGCTGGTGCAGGTCACCATGGGCTCTTAGGATGGACCCAGGACCCTCACTGTGGGAGCCTTATAGGAAGCCTTGGCTGGCCTTGTGCCTTGGGTCTTCTCTGACCCTCTTCTTACCCTGCCATCCCCCCAGCTATTTGGAGACGTGAAAGACAGTCAGGTGGGGCCAGGACCAACCTGGGAATGGGGGAAGCTGCTGTGCTTTGAGGAGCTTAGCTGGTGCTCCAGGCACTGCCAGGACAGGTTGGCCACTGGCCTTTGATGGTGTCCATCCCCTCTGCATCCTTCCTCCCTCCATGAGTTGACTCACCAGGCAAGTATTTTCTCTGATTATGGGGCAGGCCAGCAGGGTTTCCAAAGATGAACTCATAGAAAGCCCACGCCACCCCCCTTTAAAAAGGCTAAGAGACCCAAAAGTGGCCTTGGGTGGAGCCCAGAACCCACAGGGTGTTGCCATGGTGATGGGGGGGTAAAAGGTGCCCGCCCTAACCACTTCCCCTGTGGTAAACATGGTGGCTGCCTGAGGCGAAGGGGCCCATTTGGTGGCAAGTGGGGTAGACAGTGGGTGGCAGCCAAGTGGGCTCTGCTGAAGCAGCAGAATGTGGGGACCCCACCCAAACTCACAAGCAGGGCCATGAGTGTCCAACCCAGGCTCACTCAGCTTCCTCCTCCAGCTGGGTGAGGGGGCCCCCCACAGTGTCTCCTGACCATCACCCCAACATTTCCCAATGGGCCTGGTAAGTTAGGGCCATGTGGCCCAACACTGGTTCCTTTGGGCCCCTGGCCCCTCCCCTGAGCCAATAGCCTATAGTCGTTCCTAGCAGCCTCCTAATTCCTAGCTTGATTGTGGAGTGGGGAGGAAGTGGGGAGGGGTGGGGTTCAACCCCTTCACCCAAAGGATCCTTGCCCAACTCTTCTACTTCCCCTGTCTCACACCACTCACCTACCCTGGGACAGCAATTATATTTCCCAACTACCCTCTGCCAGCTGGTCTTCCTCTTTAGCCCCAGCCCAGCTGTTGAGGTCAGGGCCCCGGATTCTAGTTCAGCTGGAGCTGGACTACTCCTCCTGGTTTCCCACAGACCCCTGGAAATGTGGCAGCTGCATATAGAATATGTCTGTCTTCTGCCCCTCCTTCAGGGCATAGGGCTTCCAGCAGAGTCTCCTTTATTGCACTGTATTATTAGTGTATGTCTGTGGGTTTCTCCCCTCTCCGCAGAAATCTCCTTCCCTCTGAACACACCTAGTATCCCCATGGAGACCTTGGGCAAAGAGGTCCTGATCCACACCTTGCCTCTGGCTGGGAGAAGGACTTTCCTTTCTTCTTGAACTCACAGCCTGAAAGTGGTCTGACTCCTTGTCTGGACTCCTCCTCCAAGACTGGTAGAAGGACAGGAATGCCAGGTTAGCCCTTACTGCCCAGTGCTGCCACTCCTTTGCCTCACAGATAGCAAGGCCATTGTGGATGGGAACCTGAAGCTGATCCTAGGCCTCATCTGGACTCTGATCCTGCACTACTCCATCTCCATGCCCATGTGGGATGAGGAAGAGGATGAGGAGGCCAAAAAGCAGACGCCTAAGCAGCGGCTCCTGGGCTGGATCCAGAATAAGCTGCCACAACTGCCCATCACCAATTTTAGTCGGGACTGGCAGAGTGGCCGGGCCTTGGGTGCCCTTGTGGATAGCTGTGCCCCAGGTAAGGAGGTGCAGGGGTGGGCGTGATGGGGCTGGGCTAGCTGGGCAACCTATACGAGGGTCCTGCAGACCCGAGACTCACAACCTTCTTTGTGCTACAGGCTTGTGTCCTGATTGGGACTCCTGGGATGCCAGCAAGCCCGTAAACAATGCACGGGAGGCCATGCAGCAGGCAGACGACTGGCTGGGCATCCCACAGGTACACTACTGCCTGGCCTAGCCCAGGCTTTTGGGGGGACGTGTTTCCTATGGGGAGAAACTCAGAGGCCCAATGGCTCCCGGTTTCTGCTTGTGTCAGGTGATTACCCCTGAGGAGATCGTGGACCCCAATGTGGATGAGCATTCTGTCATGACCTACCTGTCCCAGTTCCCCAAGGCCAAGCTGAAGCCAGGGGCCCCCCTGCGGCCCAAACTGAACCCGAAGAAAGCTCGAGCCTATGGGCCAGGTGAGGGATCCCAGCCAGAGGTACACCTGTGGGCTGCTGTCTTCCCTGCAGGACAGTGTCCTCTCAACTTGGAGGACCCAAGGTATCTTCTGTCACATAGTGGCTAGGTGACAAACACTACTCAAGACTCAGACAGGAGTGGGTTAAGAATGGTTAATATTGGTCACTTGAATAGACAAGAGAGTGCCAGTAAGTTCTTCAAGTCACTTAAGCCTGTGGCAGCTGCCTCAGAGAAACTTAGTGGGTTTTACTATAAATGGAGATGAACCAGGTAGAGGAGCAGGGACCTGAAACCCAGTCAGGGGATCACACGGGGCAGAGGTCCAGGCAAAGTGTTGGGCAGCCACAGCAGAGCAGCAAACCCAAATGTTCCAGAAAATAGACACAGGCCTGTGGCAGCAGCAAGAGCACAGATAGCTCCAGAGGCCAGCCTCAATGTGCTGGAGCATGCTGAACTAACCCAGTTTGGGACATGACTGGCTGGGAGGCCAACAGGCAGAGGCATGGAGTCTGCAGAGGGATGGGAGCTTGATGCTGTGTCCCTTAGTGTCTACTTGCTTGCCTTCATGTCTGGAGAGGCAAGGCTGTGGCCATAACAGCTGGCCATGGCTTGCTCACCCTCTGTTGGCAGGGATTGAGCCTACAGGCAATATGGTGAAGAAGCGGGCAGAGTTCACTGTGGAGACCAGAAGTGCTGGCCAGGGAGAGGTGCTGGTGTACGTGGAAGACCCAGCTGGACACCAGGAGGAGGTAAGGCCACTTGTGGGAAGGCTGGCAGGGGAGGCCCCTGCAGTGCCCCCTAATGGTGGGGCTGCTTATAGCAGAGGCTAAGGGGCTCCTTCCCACCACAGGCAAAGGTGACTGCCAATAATGACAAGAACCGTACCTTCTCTGTCTGGTATGTCCCTGAGGTCACAGGGACTCATAAGGTGAGCACTTGGTTAGCAGGGAGGCTGGTGGCTGCAGGCAGTGGCTAGAGGGCCCTTACCCTGCTCTCACAGCCTGTCCCTCCTGGGAGCAGGTCACTGTGCTCTTTGCTGGCCAGCATATTGCAAAGAGTCCCTTTGAGGTGTATGTGGACAAGTCACAGGGTGATGCCAGCAAAGTGACTGCCCAAGGTCCCGGCCTGGAGCCCAGTGGCAACATTGCCAATAAGACCACCTACTTTGAGATCTTCACAGCAGGTGAGGGGAGGCTTCTGAGGCCTGGGTGGTCTATGGGGAGAGTTGCCTTGTGACTCAGGAACTGAGCTGGTGCCTTATGGCAGGAGCTGGCACGGGCGAGGTAGAGGTCGTGATCCAGGACCCTGCAGGACAGAAGGGCACAGTGGAGTCTCAGCTGGAGGCTCGGGGTGACAGCACGTATCGCTGTAGCTACCAGCCCACCATGGAGGGTGTCTACATGGTGCATGTCACATTTGCTGGCATGCCAATCCCTCGCAGCCCCTACATTGTCACTGTTGGCCAAGGTAGGCCCAGCCCTGGCCACCCTCCACTGTGGCATTGCAGCCTGGGCTTCCCACAGGAGGGGGGAGCCCCCAGAGACTAGTCTTGCCACATCACCCCGCCCAAGTACCCCTGGTCTCTGAGCTTCCACTGTCTGGGCACATGCTGTCTTTCTTCCCTTGCTGGGACCCTTCCTCTTCCTCCTCTTCTTCCTCCTCGCCACTCTCCATCTCTCTCCTCTCCACGCTTTCACCTTCGGAAGAGCTCGCTCCAGCTGTCTAGAAACCTGCTGCTCTCTGCTCTGCCCACAGGGTCAACGGTACTTGGATCTGTCTTCTTCTTGGAGGGAGGGCTGGGCAGAACTCTGGGGACTGGTGTGGATCAGGCGGGAGGCGGCTGTTATTTCCTGGCCCAGGCTATAGTCCTGGGGTGCCAGTTATTCCAGTTCTTTTTTGCATGTCCTTCACCAGCCAAGCCCTGAGGGACCCTCTAATCGTGATGGCCTGGCCCTGTGGGAGGAAGGGTGGGGCAGTCCCAGCCCCAGCTCCCAGCAGCTCAGTTGGCCCCTCTGCCCACAGCCTGTAACCCAGGCGCCTGCCGGGCCATTGGCCGGGGCCTCCAGCCCAAAGGTGTGCGGGCGAAGGAAACAGCCGACTTCAAGGTGTACACAAAGGGCGCTGGCAGTGGGGAGCTGAAGGTCACTGTGAAGGGCCCCAGTAAGTTGGCCTGGGGCTGGGGTGGGTGGCAGAAGCCTTCAGGTTTGCTGCCAGGTAGGCCTGAGGCCCTCCTTATCTGGCAGAGGGTGAGGAGCGAGTGAAGCAGAAGGACCTGGGGGATGGCGTTTATGGTTTCGAGTATTACCCCACGGTTCCCGGCACATACACGGTCACCATCACATGGGGTGGTCAGAACATCGGGCGCAGGTGAGGCCCCTGGGCATTTCCCTCCCCTTTTTGCACACCCCATGTCCTTCCTGTGTCCCCACCCAATGGGAGGGGCAAATAGGTCTTCCTGCCTAACCCCAGGGGTACACCCCTCAGCATTCTGGTTCTCCCATTTTCAGCCCCTTTGAGGTCAAGGTGGGCACTGAGTGTGGCAATCAGAAGGTACGGGCCTGGGGCCCTGGGCTGGAGGGCGGTGTCGTTGGCAAGTCAGCGGACTTTGTGGTGGAGGCCATTGGGGACGATGTAGGCACCCTGGGTAAGTTGGAGGCTGCAATGTGGGCACCTGGGGGCAGAGGGTGGCAGAGGCAGCCTACTCTGAGGGTACAGAGTTCTGATGGGACTGGTGGCTCTTGTCAGGCTTCTCGGTAGAAGGCCCCTCACAGGCCAAGATCGAATGTGATGACAAGGGCGATGGCTCCTGTGATGTGCGCTACTGGCCCCAAGAGGCTGGCGAGTATGCAGTTCACGTGCTGTGCAACAGCGAGGACATCCGCCTCAGTCCTTTCATGGCTGACATCCGCGATGCACCCCAGGACTTCCACCCAGACAGGGTAAAGGGCACATGGCACTGCCTGAGTTTCAGCTTCCTGCTTCTGCTTATGGGCCAGGTGGGGTGGGCAGATCCCCTTCCTGTCAGCCATGCTAGGGCCTGGGCCAGGCACAGAGCTGCTATCACTGGCAGTGTGATCACTGCCACTCTATCCCTCTGGTCACCTGCCTGGTTTGTAGCTTTGGTGGCCTTGAGACTTGGTCTCCTGAGATTTGAGTGGTTTCCTATCAGGTGAAAGCACGTGGGCCTGGATTAGAGAAGACTGGTGTGGCTGTCAACAAGCCAGCAGAGTTCACAGTGGATGCCAAGCATGGTGGCAAGGCCCCTCTCCGGGTCCAAGTCCAGGTGGAGTGCCCTCTTGTTTTGGATGTAGGGTGGGTGGGCACCCAGGCCTGGGCATTGACCAGCAGGCACCTTGTTCCTGGCTTCCTTGCAGGATAACGAGGGCTGCCCTGTGGAAGCATCAGTCAAGGACAACGGCAATGGCACTTACAGCTGCTCCTATGTGCCCAGGAAGCCAGTGAAACACACAGCCATGGTGTCCTGGGGAGGCGTCAGCATCCCCAACAGCCCCTTCAGGGTGAGCTGGACCCCTGCAGGCTTTTGCCCCAGATGAAGTTCATCTACTATACAATTTGTCCATTTCAAGTGGACAACTCTGAGTTTTAATACATTCAGAGTTGTGCAGCCATCGCCATAGTCTATGTGTAGGGTGTTTTTCATTATCTAAAAAAGAAGTTCCCTCCCATCTTGCCGTCCCTAGACCCTGGCCTGCTTTCTGTCTGTATAGATCTGCGTCCATCAGTACTTTATTCCTTCTCATGGCTGATAATACTTCATTGTCTGAACAACCATATTTTATCTGTCCATTTGCTGATGGACACTTAGGATGTTTTTCCTTTGGTTACTGTGAGTAGTGCTGCTATGAACATCTGGGTACAAGTGTTAGTGTAGACATGTTTTCATTTTTCTTGGGTAGTTACCTAGAAGTGGAATTGCAACATCACATGGCCACTCTATATTTAATTGTGTGAGGAACTACCACACTTCCCAAGGCAATTACACCATTTTGCGTGCCTGCTGGTAGTCAGTAATAACTAAGAAAGATTCTACCCCTCCTCCAAACCCTTGCACTTGCCCCTGTACCTTGCAGGTGAATGTGGGAGCTGGCAGCCACCCAAACAAGGTCAAGGTGTATGGCCCAGGAGTGGCCAAGACTGGGCTCAAGGCCCATGAGCCCACCTATTTCACTGTGGACTGCACAGAGGCTGGCCAGGGTAAGGCCTGGTTATGGGGAGGGAGACAGGTGGGCCAAGTGTCTTTGCCAAGTCCTAGCCTCCATGCTTTCCCCCACCACAGGGGATGTCAGCATCGGCATCAAGTGTGCCCCAGGTGTGGTGGGCCCTGCTGAGGCCGACATTGACTTCGACATTATCCGCAATGACAATGACACATTCACAGTCAAGTACACACCCCGTGGAGCTGGCAGCTACACTATTATGGTCCTCTTTGCTGACCAGGTAGGTGCTGTAGCTCCCAGCTCCTAAGACTTATGAGTATAGGGGTGCTGCCCTCTCAGCCCTTCTTTTACCACCACCTGCAGGCCACACCCACCAGTCCCATTCGGGTTAAAGTGGAGCCCTCCCATGATGCCAGCAAGGTGAAGGCTGAGGGCCCTGGTCTTAGTCGTACAGGTGAGGAAAAGTACCCTGTAGGAGGTTGGGGGTCATTGAGGGCAGGAGGGCACAGGAAGTAATCACTGTCTCCTCAGGTGTGGAGCTCGGCAAACCCACCCACTTCACAGTCAACGCCAAAGCTGCTGGCAAGGGCAAGCTAGATGTCCAGTTCTCAGGGTTTGCCAAGGGGGATGCAGTGCGAGATGTGGATATCATTGACCATCATGATAATACTTACACAGTCAAGTACACTCCTGTGCAGCAGGTAGCCATCCTGCCCCAGCCACTCCCTGCCCACTGTGTAGTTACTGATCCTGCATGGGGGCCTAGGTGGGCCACTGCAGAGGGCTTCCTACTCACTCTGGTTTCTCACTTGGGAGAGAGTAGAGAGTAGGCATGGAGGTACTGGAGGAGTGTTGGGGAACACAGCCAAACTGGGGCAACTGCAGACCAGGAAAACCAGGGCCTTGATCCATGACTTCTGCACCCCTCCCAGGGTCCTGTAGGTATCAGTGTCACTTATGGAGGTGATCCCATCCCCAAGAGCCCTTTCTCAGTGGGAGTATCTCCAAGCTTGGACCTCAGCAAGATCAAGGTGTCTGGCCTGGGAGAGAGTAAGTATTTGGGGGCCCTTGCTGTGGTCACTGAGGATTACTCTTTAGCTAGAGTCTCACCCCAGGGGCTGCCTGAGCTGAGTTTCACATTCCTTTCCTTCCTTTCATCATCTCAACAGAGGTGGATGTTGGCAAAGACCAGGAGTTCACAGTCAAATCGAAAGGTGCCGGTGGTCAAGGCAAAGTAGCATCCAAGATTGTGGGCCCCTCAGGTGCAGTGGTGCCCTGCAAGGTGGAGCCAGGCCTTGGGGCTGATAATAGTGTGGTGCGCTTTGTGCCCCGTGAGGAGGGGCCCTATGAGGTGGAGGTGACCTTTGATGGCATACCTGTGCCTGGCAGCCCTTTTCCTCTGGAAGCCATCGCCCCCACCAAGCCTAGTAAGGTAATTGGGGTGTGAGGGGTACTAATTGGGGTAGAGTTTACCAGAGGTCACCCTTCTTCTCTAGACTTGTCCTTGCCCTTTCGCTTTTGTCCTTATGGTTAATAGGTGGTCCAGCCATCAGGCAGCCCAAAGCTTGCCTGTATCCCTATTTGGTGGGGGTGGGAAGGCCAAAGGAGCATGATGGAGGGTCAGACTGGAGGTCTGGGGTCAGGGAGGTAGCCTTGCTCTTCATGCCCCCTTCCCTCAGGTAAAGGCATTTGGGCCAGGGCTGCAGGGGGGCAGTGCAGGCTCCCCTGCCCGCTTCACCATCGACACCAAGGGTGCTGGCACAGGTGGCCTAGGCCTGACAGTGGAGGGCCCCTGTGAGGCACAGCTCGAGTGCCTGGACAACGGGGATGGTACATGCTCTGTGTCCTATGTACCCACCGAGCCTGGGGACTACAATATCAACATCCTCTTCGCTGACACCCACATTCCTGGCTCCCCATTCAAGGCGCACATAGTTCCTTGTTTTGACGCATCCAAGGTCAAGTGTTCTGGCCCCGGGCTAGAACGAGCCACTGCTGGTGAGGTGGGCCAGTTTCAAGTGGACTGTTCAAGTGCAGGCAATGCAGAGCTGACCATCGAGATCTGCTCGGAGGCAGGTCTGCCAGCTGAGGTGTACATCCAAGACCATGGCGATGGCACACACACCATCACCTACATTCCTCTCTGCCCTGGGGCCTATACCGTTACCATCAAGTATGGTGGCCAGCCTGTGCCCAACTTCCCCAGCAAACTTCAGGTAGAGCCTGCAGTGGACACCTCAGGCGTTCAGTGTTATGGGCCTGGGATCGAGGGCCAAGGTAAGGGTTCCCTCCATGGGCCATGTGGGGGAGGGTGCACATAGGGAGACAGAGCTCCTAGACCCCCATGCCTTCTCCCTGTATCCCTTCCTAGGTGTCTTCCGGGAGGCCACTACCGAGTTCAGTGTGGATGCCCGGGCTCTGACACAGACCGGAGGGCCACATGTCAAGGCCCGTGTGGCCAATCCCTCAGGCAACCTGACTGAGACCTATGTGCAGGACTGTGGCGATGGCACCTACAAAGTGGAGTATACGCCTTATGAGGAGGGTGCGCTCTGGTGTTCCCTTGGGCAGGGGCTAGGAGGGGCCAGCCCAGGCTCCTCCTGACCTCACTTGCCCTCTCCTCCAGGACTCCACTCTGTGGATGTGACCTACGATGGCAGTCCTGTGCCCAGCAGCCCCTTCCAGGTGCCCGTGACTGAGGGCTGTGACCCTTCCCGGGTACGTGTCCATGGGCCAGGTATCCAAAGTGGCACTACCAATAACCCTAACAAGTTCACCGTGGAGACCAGGTGAGCAAGCTGCCTAGGGGGCAGGGGCAGATGATGGGCTTGGGAATGCCAGGGAATAACAAGCTGTCTATTTGGATCAGGGGAGCTGGCACAGGGGGCCTGGGCCTGGCTGTTGAGGGCCCCTCTGAGGCCAAGATGTCCTGCATGGATAATAAGGATGGCAGTTGTTCAGTCGAATATATCCCTTATGAGCCTGGTACCTACAGCCTTAATGTCACCTATGGTGGCCACCAAGTGCCAGGTGAGGAGGTGGTGGCCAAGGCATGGCTGGGACTGTTAACTCATCCTCACTCTGTCTTATGCAGTTGCCATCCCTCTGCCCACCCCCAGGCAGTCCTTTCAAGGTCCCTGTACATGATGTGACAGATGCATCCAAGGTCAAGTGCTCTGGGCCTGGCCTTAGTCCAGGCATGGTCCGTGCCAACCTCCCTCAGTCCTTTCAGGTGGACACGACCAAGGCTGGTGTGGCCCCGCTGCAGGTCAAAGTACAAGGACCTAAAGGTGAGTATTACATGCCTGAGAGCTAGGGGCGGCATCCTTGTGGAAGGGCCTGGGCAGGGAGACTAGCAGATGTGCAGGCAGAGCCTCAAGTGACAGTGGAGCCAGCAGGGAAACTAGGAGATAATGGACCAGATAGAACATGGCCCCATTGAGCTGATGTGGTGAGAGGGAAGGCAGGCAAGGGTCCAAGATGTCTCTACATTGGTGTCTTTTGTTCTGCAGGGGCTCAGGGCCATCCCAGAGTTGAGGATGAAGTGGGGTCTAGGCCTGGGGCCCTAGCATGGTGGGGGTAGGGGTGGGGGTCAAGGAGGCTGGCTGAGGCTCTGTCCCTGGGACTGGGGCCAGGCCTAGTGGAGCCAGTGGACGTCGTGGACAATGCTGATGGCACCCAGACTGTCAACTATGTGCCTAGCCGAGAAGGGCCCTATAGCATCTCAGTGCTGTATGGAGAAGAGGAGGTTCCCCGGAGGTATGAGACGCGGCCCACCACCTGTGGGGAGAGGGCCAGACTGGGTGCTGAGAGCCTGTCTGACCACTCATAACACCCTGGCCCCACAGCCCCTTCAAGGTCAAGGTATTGCCTACACATGATGCCAGCAAGGTAAAAGCTAGTGGCCCTGGGCTCAACACCACTGGCGTGCCCGCCAGCCTGCCTGTGGAGTTCACCATTGATGCAAAAGATGCCGGGGAGGGCCTGCTGGCTGTCCAGATCACGGTGAGCTCAATGGCTTCCCAAGCTGGGTTATAGCTCCAGGCACAGGGAGGGTAGACAAGGGGGTCCAGGTGACTGGCCAGTTGGGATATTCAGTCTCCCTGGGGAATTGTACCAGGGAGGGCATGTAAGGGCAGGTTCTTTGCCTTTGGTTTGCTAAGGCTATGACTCCCTTAGAATTGGAAGTGACAAGCACAGGCTTCCACACATACACACTTGCTCACTGCTGACTTTTGAGCATATTACCAAAGCATTCAATGCCTCCATTTCCCCTCCTGTGATCGTCTCATGGGGTAGGTATAAGAACAGAACCCCAGAAACTCCCAGTTAAGCTCCTAAGCAGGCCCCACAGGAGGGGACCCAAGAGCTGTGGCTGGGATTTGGGGAAAGATGGGCACCAAGCTCCCAGGCCCTGTCCATTGTCATGTGGGGAAACATTCACCATTTTAGGGTTTCCATTCTGGACTCTGCCTGTGGGAAAATAAAGGACAATTCCAGGTGCAGGCAACCATTTGAGGCTGTGGCAGTTGAGAATCCTGAAGGCTGTTCCTGTAGCATCAGTGCTTGGTACTCCTTGGGAGGGCCTGGGGCAGGCCTAAGCCTGGTTAAGGTTTGGGCCAACCACCTGTGTGCCTTTATGTCCACCAGGACCCTGAAGGCAAACCCAAGAAGACACACATCCAAGACAACCACGATGGCACATATACAGTGGCCTATGTGCCAGATGTCACAGGCCGCTACACCATCCTTATCAAGTATGGTGGTGATGAGATTCCCTTCTCCCCATACCGCGTGCGTGCTGTGCCCACTGGGGATGCCAGCAAATGCACAGTCACAGGTGAGCCAGCCTACCAGTGGCCACTGTGCTCCGCACGCGGCTTGGGTGTGCCTGTGTGCAAGGGCTCGCTGCTTGGGGCGGCGTGTGGGAGTGGGGGCCGCCCCCTTGAGTGACTCACCTGACCTTTCTCCTTGCTCTCTGCCCTCTCACCTCAGTGTCAATCGGAGGTCACGGGCTAGGTAAGCTGCTTGCTGGGGCCACTCCCAATGCCCCTCCTCCTGCCCAGAGGGGTAGCTTCTTTTGCTCTGGGGGCTAATTCCCAGGACAGTTCCAGCTGCAGCTCTAGACAGGGACAGAGTGGGGGGTGGGGGCTGCGCAAGACCATGGGCTGAAGGGTTAGCACCCAGGGAGGCTTCTGAGCTGAGCCATGACTCTTCTAGCCTTTCCCCTCTGGGCCTTTATTTCCCATCTGAGAACTTGGGTTGCAGCTGAGAGCTTTGGGCTGAGGGGCATCCTGAGAGGCACCCCACTGGGGACTTTAGGGTCTGAGGATCTCGGCACCCTGGGGAAGCATAAGAGCTCCTGTGTGGGCCAAGGGGTCAAAGGGTCTGCCTTCCTCAATGGAAAGTCCCCAGCCCTGGCCAGATCCACAGACCCCCATCCCCAACTCCCAGGGGCCTCTGTGTCCCAGGCTGGGGGAGGTGCATGAACGGGTGGGGCTGGCTGGTAGTGCAGTAGCGCCAGTGTCAACTGCTTGGGCGGCCAGCATGGTGGGGTCTGGCCTAGCCTCAGAGCCCCAAAGTGCACTCTTTGGTGTCTCCCTCCTTCCCTCCCTTCTCCTGTCCTCCCCAGCAGTGACGTTATTCAGGCAGTGTCCGTCCAATCAGGCATGGAGGTTCACCTGCCCTGGCCCCAGGGCCACCCCAGGGATATTTATAAGAGGCTACAACTACTCAAGGGCCTCTAATAGCTGCAGGCCTGGCACTTGGGCAGAGTGGCCAAGGATAGGATTAGAGGGTGGCTAGGGTTTTCTATTTTTTTTTTCTTTTTTTTTGAGACAGAACCTCAAGCTTTACCCCTGGGTAGAGTGCTATGGCATCACAGCTCACAGCAACCTCCAACTCTTGGGCTCAAGCGAGTCTCTTGCCTCAGCCTCCCAAGTAGCTGGGACCACAGGCACCCACCACAATGCCTGGCTATTTTTTGGTTGCAGCCTCATTGTTGTTTTTGACGGGCCCAGGCTGGATTCGAACCCACCACCTTAGGTGTATATGGCTGGCGCCTTAGCCACTTGAGCCACAGGCGCTGAGCTGTGGCTAGGGTTTTCTGACAGGAGCTAGAGGACTTTGTAGAGTAGCCTGTGGGATCTTAAATGACAGGTGTGTGTGCAGGGCGGTGGACTAGGGGAGGCAGAGCAGTGCAAGACTTAGAGTGACTTCAGTTTCTCTAGCCACTGTGTGCAGAATGGAGGCAGGGATCTCAGCTATGGAGCTGACATTGCTCTTGGGCAAGCCAGAGGGGTGGCTTGGGCCAGGCTGGTGGCCATGAGGCTTCATGGGGGAACCAAATTAAAGGGTGTATTTTGAGGATGGAGTGGCTGAGACCTGCTGATGGGCTGGGGCCTGGGTGGGGAATGGGGGAGTCAGGGGCACCCGTGAGCTTGGGGCCCACATCACCAGTTAGATGGTGTGGGGCAGGCATGAGTGAGGCTGCCCAGGGCAGTGTGGGCAGCAGGTGGTTAGATTTAGAGCTCAGCACAGCCGCCTGGGCTGTGGAAGGCCAGCATGCAGCCTAGTGCAGCAGGAATCCTCAACAGCTAGGGGGACTTGGTGGCAGGTCCCCTTGCACTTAGCCTTCAAGTAGGTTTCCTTGCTCCCAGCTGCCTCCCTGTCAGAGGACCAGGCTGCAGGGAATGCTCTCACTGCCAGGCCTCACAGCCCACAGCCCTTCAAGCCTCCACGGCTCAGCCCCAGATCATAACGTCACTGTCTTTCCCCTTTCCTCGGGCACTCTGGGGCCTTGGAGGCTGCTCAGCTGCTCTACCCTTGCAACCCATCAGTGGTGGCTGTGGCTTGGGCCTCCTGTTCCCTGTCTCCTCGGGTGCTGCCACCAGTCTGCCAAGCCTGCTGTGCTGCGCTACTTGGGTGCTAACCCCACTGCCTCCCTGCTTCTCTGCCCCTGCCTGTGCTGGGCTGCTTCTCACCTTGAGCCTCTGGTTGAGTGAGCATTCTCAGTTGTCAGGAAACGTTCACCTTCAGGCCTGGGGGTAGGGAAGCGAATATCATATTACCCCACCAAACTGCAGCAGGACTCTGCCTCACGGTGTGCACACACAGCACCAGGGTCTGAGGCCAGGCCACAGGGGTGTGGCCAGCCATGGACTTAGACAGAGCACTGGCATTTGTCAGCATGGGCCATGGTGCTGGCTGAGGCTAAGTTGGCAAGGAAGGTGGCAGTCAACTCTTGTGCTGGGATGGTCCTTTTCCTCCTGGGCACCTAGGTGCCACCTATTGCACCTCTCCCACATGGGCACTTGAGGTGGTCAGGAGAACCCTTCCTGCCTTCTGAGAAACCACTCGCCATCCCGGCTTGGTTAGGGTGGGGTGGGAGGCCTGGCTGTGCTTGATGGTAGTAAGAAGCCTGTGTGGGTGGCAGGCAGACAGGAGCAGCCTTAGTATAAGCTCATGTGCTGGCCCCCCTTTGGGGACCCATTCTGCCCCACCAGGTGCTGGCATAGGCCCCACCATCCAGATTGGGGAGGAGACAGTGATCACTGTGGACACAAAGGCAGCAGGCAAAGGCAAGGTGACTTGTACCGTGTGTACCCCTGATGGCTCAGAAGTAGATGTGGATGTGGTAGAGAATGAAGACGGCACCTTTGACATCTTCTACACAGCCCCTCAGCCGGGCAAATATATCATCTGCGTGCGCTTTGGTGGTGAACATGTGCCCAACAGTCCCTTCCAAGTGACGGTGAGAAAGGGCCAGCAGCGGGTCAGCAAGGGGGCCTGGACAGGTCCTGGCTTGTCTCCCTGGGGGCCCTATGTGGTCACAGAGTCTCCAGCTCTTTTGCTTTGCCCTGCAGGCTCTGGCTGGAGACCAGCCCACAGTGCAGCCCCCACTACGGTCTCAGCAGCTCTCTCCACAGTATACCTATGCCCAAGGTGGCCAGCAGACCTGGGTATGGGCTGGTCCACCCCTCCCAGCTTGCCCAGCCCAAGGGAACTTTGGGGTTGGCTTGCAGGGTGTTCTGCGAGGAGGGCCCCCAGACCCCTCTTGCCCCTCACGCAGGTCCTCTTCTCCATTGCAGGCCCCAGAGAGGCCCCTTGTGGGTGTCAATGGGCTGGATGTGACAAGCCTGAGGCCCTTTGACCTCGTCATCCCCTTCACGATCAAGAAGGGAGAGATCACTGGTGAGTGGGGGCTGGGAGGGTGCTCAGGTACTAAGGCAGCCAGGGTGTACCATGGGCTCCCCTGACCCCAGCCCTGCTGCTCCATAGGGGAGGTTCGGATGCCCTCAGGAAAGGTGGCACAGCCTGCCATCACTGACAACAAGGATGGCACTGTGACTGTGCGGTATGTGCCGAGCGAGGCTGGCCTACACGAGATGGACATCCGCTATGACAACATGCACATCCCAGGTGGGCTTGCCGTGCCTCAGCCCATCCCACCTCCCTCACAGAGAGACACAAGAGTGCCATTCCATGAGGCCCTTCTTCCTGCCTTAGGAAGCCCCTTGCAGTTCTACGTGGATTATGTCAACTGTGGCCACGTTACTGCCTATGGGCCTGGCCTTACCCATGGAGTGGTCAACAAGCCTGCTACCTTCACCGTCAACACCAAGGATGCAGGAGAGGGTGAGCAGTAGCCCTCTCTTGACCTGTGTACTTGGGATACCCTCACCTGGCCAAGGGCTGGATTCGGAAGACATCCTTGAATGGGGCTTCTGCCCTGCCATGCTGGGCTCTACTTGGCCTACAGGGATCCTTACCTGTGCTGGCCTAGCAACATGTCCCTGGAGACGGTTCCCATACTCACCCATAACTTTCTCCAGGGGGCCTGTCACTGGCCATCGAGGGTCCATCCAAAGCAGAAATCAGCTGCACAGACAACCAGGATGGGACATGCAGTGTCTCCTACCTGCCTGTACTACCTGGTGACTACAGCATCCTAGTCAAGTACAATGAGCAGCACATCCCAGGCAGCCCTTTTACTGCCAGGGTCACAGGTGGGTGGCACCAAGAACAATGCTGGAGGCAGGCAATGAGGCGG
Organism: Otolemur garnettii; assembly: GCF_000181295.1. Classification (NCBI taxonomy): domain Eukaryota; kingdom Metazoa; phylum Chordata; class Mammalia; order Primates; family Galagidae; genus Otolemur; species Otolemur garnettii. The sequence goes on along the minus strand of NW_003852644.1, from coordinate 1,117,528 downwards.
ATGTGGTCTTCTGGGTCCTGTGGCTGGATGCACAGTGATGGATGCCCTGCCCTCTTCTAGGTGACGATTCAATGCGTATGTCCCACCTGAAGGTGGGGTCTGCTGCTGACATCCCCATCAACATCTCGGAGACGGACCTCAGCCTGCTGACAGCCACTGTGGTGCCACCCTCAGGCCGGGAAGAGCCCTGTCTGCTGAAGAGGCTGCGTAATGGCCACGTGGGTAAGAGGCCAAAGGGGTCCAGGGTTCTTTTGGAAGCAAGGGAGTCTTTGGGGGCCCATGCCCTGGCTGACAGCCCTGCCCTTGCCCAGGAATTTCATTCGTGCCCAAGGAGACAGGGGAGCACCTCGTACATGTGAAGAAGAATGGCCAGCATGTGGCCAGCAGCCCTATCCCAGTAGTGATCAGCCAGTCAGAGATTGGGGATGCCAGCCGCGTTCGGGTGTCAGGTCAGGGCCTCCATGAAGGCCACACCTTTGAGCCTGCAGAGTTTATCATTGACACTCGAGATGCAGGTAGGTGGTAACTGCCTGTCAGCTGGGGTGGGACCATGGTGCTTGGCACACTGGCTCAGGGGTGTCCATTCCCTAGGCTATGGTGGGCTTAGCTTATCCATTGAGGGCCCTAGCAAGGTGGACATCAACACAGAGGACCTGGAGGATGGTACCTGCAGGGTCACCTACTGCCCTACAGAGCCTGGCAACTACATCATCAACATCAAGTTTGCTGACCAGCATGTGCCTGGTGAGTGCAGTAGCCATGTGCCTCCCCTGTCACTTAGCAGCCCACACCCTGAGGCCACCTGCAGCATGTAACCTATGTGGGGCATGGGCTGTGTTTTCTTCCTGCAGGCAGCCCCTTCTCCGTGAAGGTAACAGGCGAGGGCAGGGTAAAAGAGAGCATCACACGAAGGCGACGGGCCCCTTCAGTGGCCAATGTAGGGAGTCACTGTGATCTCAGCCTGAAGATCCCTGGTAGGGGCTGTAGGGAGCTGGGGAGGGTTCCTGAGACTCAAGCAGCCCCAAGTGGAGGGGTGAGTCCCACAGCTTCTGGTCACTAGGCTATTCCCTACCTTACAGAAATTAGCATCCAAGACATGACAGCACAGGTGACCAGTCCATCAGGCAAGAGCCACGAGGCCGAGATTGTGGAAGGGGAGAACCACACCTACTGTATCCGCTTTGTGCCTGCCGAGATGGGCACACATACGGTCAGCGTCAAGTATAAGGGCCAGCACGTCCCTGGAAGCCCTTTCCAGTTCACTGTGGGGCCCCTTGGGGAAGGAGGAGCCCATAAGGTCCGCGCTGGAGGCCCTGGCCTAGAAAGGGCTGAAGCCGGAGTGCCAGGTAGGCCTTCTTACCCACTGGGCTCTGGCTCTCCTGGGCAGGGTTGGCAGAGGAAGAAGCTAGCAGCCACATGGATCTTGGCTATGTTTAGAGGCCAGGGGAGCAACCTTCCTTGAGGACACACTGTTCTTCCACAGCTGAATTCAGCATCTGGACCAGGGAAGCTGGTGCCGGTGGCCTGGCCATTGCTGTTGAGGGCCCCAGCAAGGCTGAGATTTCATTCGAGGACCGCAAAGATGGCTCCTGCGGTGTAGCCTATGTAGTCCAGGAACCAGGTACTAGGAGCCTGTCTAGGGTTGGAGATGGGCTTGAGTGTAGGTGCTGGGCCCTGGGGCACAGACAGCAGCCTGCCTGGCTCCCGCCTCCACCTTGAGGTCCTAAGGCCACTTAGGCTGTTTGTGGGAGGTGGACAATCCACAAGCCAATGAGCCAGGGCTTCCTGATGTGCTCACCATGGGGGGCCCCTCAGCACAGCCTTATTTTCTCCTTTTGCCCAGGTGACTACGAGGTCTCAGTCAAGTTCAACGAGGAGCACATCCCTGACAGCCCCTTCGTGGTGCCTGTGGCTTCTCCGTCTGGCGATGCCCGCCGCCTTACTGTTTCTAGTCTTCAGGTGAGGCACTGAGAGAAACTGCCCGCCTGGGGCTTTTGGACCTGGCCAGAGCAGAGCCACCATGCAGAGCAGGCCTGTCGAGTGACCTTCCTGGCCCAGCTCTGAGCACCAGGCCTCTGCTCTGTCCGGGTGCAGCCCACGCTTGGGGTTGGCAGGAAGGAACCTGCCCACCGCGTGGAGTTTTTCTCGTGTCTCAGGTCTAAAGGCTTTGAACAGAAGCCTGTGCCCCTTGAGCACTAGGGCTGAGGTTTAAAGAGGGACAGCCTACTGGGGCTGGGTGCTGCTCACAGGGTGGGGCCACCCTCCCTTTCTGCTATCTGGGTGTGATTGCAGAATGTAGTTCTAAGGCAGTGTGGGTGGGGAGAATGAGGAGGGCATTGTGTGCCTGTGGCTTGCTGCCCCTTGCAAATCATTGGCTCTCCCTCTTTAAACCAAATTAGACGCCAGATGGGTAAGTGCAACCTGTGGGCCTCCTATCCTACATCTGGGGCCCTGCCCTCCTCCCTTGCCCTAGCTACCTCATCTAACCACATCTGTGCTTCTAGGAGTCAGGGCTAAAGGTCAACCAGCCAGCCTCTTTTGCAGTCAGCCTGAACGGGGCCAAGGGGGCAATTGATGCCAAGGTGCACAGCCCCTCGGGAGCCCTGGAGGAGTGCTATGTCACAGAGATTGACCAAGGTGAGGCCCTGTCCCTGCCCGGCCACCCAGCCATCTGCCTCGGCCTTGCTGGGGGCAGCAAGCCTTTCCAAGCCCTGCCCAGCTGGCTGGAAGCAGGCAGAGAATACAAAGGAAGGTACAGATTCTGTAAGCAGCAAAGACTGGGGCCTTAAGTTCTGGGCCCCCTCAGCCAGGCTACCCTTCCTTGCCTGGTGACCCAAGCTCTTGGCGATCTATCTGACTTTGGCAGCCACAGCCACTAGGAAGATCTTCTGTATGTAGTAGTGTGCAGTCTTGAGAGGGTGAGACCCAAAATCTAGCCATACTGTCTCCTAGCCCTGTAGCCAGGGGACTCAATGGATTCTGTCAGTAGTTTCACAGTCTGGTTATGCTGTTTCCCAGCTTCGTAACCTGAAGTAAGTTCCTGTCTGTCTCTGAGCCCCTATTAATACATAGAGGGTATTCATGGTAACCTTTCTGAGGCAGCAGAGAGGAGTGTTTTTCACTTATAAAAGATTTCTGTCGGGTGGCACCTGTGGCTCAGTGAGTAGGGCACCAGCCCCATATACCGAGGGCAGGTTCAAACCCAGCCTCGGTCAAATTGCAACAAAAAAATTAGCCGGGGCTTGGCGCCTGTGGCTGGCTCGGTGCCTATGGCTCAAGCGGCTAAGGTACTAGCCACATACACCTGAGCTGGCAGGTTCGAATCTAGCCCAGGCCCGCCAAACAATGATAACTACAACCAAAAAAAATAGCTGGGCTTTGTGGCAGGTGCCTGTAGTCCCAGCTACTTGGGAGGCGGAGACAGGAGAATTGCTTGCGCCCAGGAGTTGGAGGTGGCTGTGAGCTGTGATGCCACTGCACTCTATCCAGAGTGACAGCTTGAGGCTCTGTCTCAAAAAAATAAAAAATAGCCAGACCTTGTGTTACTTGGGAGGCTGAGGCAAGAGAATCGCCTAAGCCCAGGGGTTGGAGATTGCTGTGAGCTATGATGCCAAGGCACTCTACTGAGTGTGACAAAGTTAACACTCCTGTCTCTTTGTCTTAAAAAAAAAAAAAGATTTCTGTCCCCATGAGCTACAGGTTTTGGGTGCCCAGCATGGCCCTGGAAACAGCAGAATGGGCCCCAAGGAACCACTGGGTAAAGAAAACAGGGAGGGTCAGGATTGAGGCATTCTTGAAGATTCCATTTGCTGGTTATAGGGGAGGGACTCCAGGCCCACAGTGTGTCCTTGTGCTCTTCAGATAAGTATGCCGTACGTTTCATCCCACGGGAGAATGGTGTTTACCTAATTGATGTCAAGTTCAATGGCACTCACATCCCTGGCAGCCCCTTCAAGATCCGCGTTGGGGAGCCTGGGCATGGAGGGGACCCAGGCCTAGTGTCTGCCTATGGAGCAGGCCTAGAAGGTGGCGTTACAGGTAGGTCCATGGGTGCAGCTTCAGGTGTAGACACAGCTGCTAGGACCTTGTCTCTAAGCTCTTGGTTATAACAGGAGGGGCCTGGAGGTGATAAGCCTACAAAGGGTGGCTGAGGACAGGGAGGCAGGCCAGGCCACCTGTCCACCTGACCTCTCATGTTCTCAGGGAGCCCAGCTGAGTTTATTGTGAACACAAGCAATGCAGGAGCTGGTGCCTTGTCAGTGACCATTGATGGCCCCTCCAAGGTAAAGATGGATTGCCAGGAATGCTCTGAGGGGTATCGTGTCACCTATACTCCCATGGCACCTGGCAGCTACCTCATCTCCATCAAGTATGGCGGCCCCTACCACATTGGGGGCAGCCCCTTCAAGGCCAAAGTCACAGGTGAGCCTAGGGCCAGGCTGCTAGCACCTGCCCACCTAATGCCTGATACTCAGCCACTTCTTAGCTCCATCCACTCTGCCCTGTAGGTCCCCGTCTTGTCAGCAATCACAGCCTCCATGAGACATCATCAGTGTTTGTGGACTCCCTGACCAAGGCTGCCAGTACCCCCCAACATGGGACCCCTGGCCCAGGTCCTACTGATGCCAGCAAGGTGGTTGCCAAGGGCCTAGGGCTGAGCAAGGCCTATATAGGCCAGAAGAGCAGCTTCACAGTAGACTGCAGCAAAGCAGGTGGGCAACACAGGCTCCTGGCCCAGCCTTCTAGAAAGAAAAGGCCAGGCTTGGCACCTGTAGCATAGTGGTTACAGTGCTGGCCCCATACACCAAGGTTGGTGGGTTCGAGTACAGTCCGGGCCAGCTAACCAACAATGACATCAACAACAAAATAGCCAGGCGTTGTGGTGGGCGCCTATAGTCCCAGCTACTTGGGAGGCTGAGGCAAGAGTTTGAGGTTGCTGTGAGCTGTGACGCCACGGCACTCTACCAGGGGCAACATAGTGAGACTCAATCTCAAAAAGAAAAAAAAAAGAAAAATGGGTGGTGCCTGTGACTCAAAGGAGTAGGGCGCTGGCCCCATATGCCAGAGGTGGCGGGTTCAAACCCAGCCCCACCAAAAACTGCAAATTAAAAAAAAAAAAAAGAAAGAAAGAAAAGGCCAGAAGTAACAGGATGAGCGGTATCTGGGAGGAGGGAAGATCTACCTTTGGGGTGTGGGGTGTGCCTGGCACTTCTGGAGCCACCTCCTACTGGGCCTCCCTGACATCTCCTTTACTCCTAAGAAAATGTCTTAGAGGAGCTGGAGTTCCCCAGGCAGCTCTTTCAAAAGGGCTGTGGCTGTAGAGTAAGCTAGGGAGAGGATATCTGGCAGGGAAGAGGGGCTGGCACAGTCATAGCTGAAGGAAGGGGGCTATGGGGCTATAAGGCTATGACCGAGGCCCCTCAGAACGGAGGATCCTCACTGCTGTTTCAGGAAACAACATGTTGCTGGTGGGAGTCCACGGCCCAAGGACACCCTGTGAGGAGATCTTGGTGAAGCATGTTGGCAGCCGGCTCTACAGTGTCTCCTACCTGCTCAAGGACAAGGGGGAGTACATGCTGGTGGTCAAGTGGGGTGATGAACACATCCCAGGCAGCCCCTACCGTGTTGTGGTGCCCTGAGCCTGGTACCCATGCCAGCCAGCAGCTCCCGTGACATATCCTCATGCCCGCCCCGCTACCTGAGCAGCTCTGCCTTGCCCCTTCTCAGCCATTGCCTCACTGTGGCTCCCCACCCTGCGCTGTGCTCACCTGCCTCTCCAGGTAGCCTCTGGCCTCTTGGCTTTCACTTGGGCAGAGGAAGCCGTTTGGTGGTGCCACCTGTCTTCTTTGGTTTTGGGAGGGGTGAGGGATGGATAGAGTGGTCACAACCACCCACTAGTTCTCTCCCCCAGCCAAGAGGAATAAAATTTTGCTTCCATTCTCCTTTGGGTGGCTGTAGCTCTTGGGAAAGTGGGCTGAGTCCAGGCTGACCAGGTGAAGGTGCTAACAGGGCAGACAAATTGGGCCAAGCACAGGCTGCTGTGCCTCCAGGGGGCCCCTCCTGCTACCCTAGTGCCCAGGGGCTGTTTCACCCAACTCCTGACTCCAGGAAGCTCCACCCACATCTGCCTCTCTGGCCTCAAGCCAGCGTGAGCAAAGAAGGCCAGGCTACAAGGGACATAGTACTTGCTGGGAAGGCCCATTGCCAAGGCAGAGTAGGGTCAGGAATGCTCCTTTGGTTTTTTTGTTTGTTTGTTTGTTTTTTGAGACGGAGCCTCAAGCTATCCCCCTGGGTAGAGTGCCATGGCATCACGCTCACAGCAACCTCCAACTCCTGGGCTCAAGCGAGTCTCCT
>NW_003852644.1:1092097-1095290 GCF_000181295.1 Otolemur garnettii | reverse complement strand
AAAAAAAAAAAATAGTCTCTGAGACAAAAGAATATACAAATAGAAAGGAAGGAAGAACAAAGATATAAGTAAATTTACATGTCCAGGCAGATTTGAAAAAGAAGCAAACAGAATTTTATTCTATTTTATTTTAGTTGAGACAGAGTCTCAAGCTGATGTCCTGGGTAGAGTGCCATGGCGTCATAGCTCACAGCAACTTCCAGCTCAGGCTCAAGTGATCCTTTTGCCTCAGTTTTTCTATTTTTAGTAGAGACAGGGGTCTGGCTTTTTGCTCGGGCTAGTCTCGAACTCATGAGCCAAGCAATCCACCTGCCTCAGCCTCTCAGAATGCTAGGATTACAGGCATGAGCCACCGCGCCTGGCTGCAAACAGAATTTTAGAAGGTAGAAAGCATCATCATCGTAGCGGAAACCACAACTGATGGCATCAACAACAAATAGATGCCCATGAAGAAAGAATTAGAGATCTGAAGGTGATGCCAGAGAAATGTCCTCCTGGCCTGTGCTTTATTCGTAGCCGATGCTAGTGCTTCCTGCTAACCTGAGAAGTGGCAGCAGCCCCTCCTTGGAGATCTGAGCCCTTGGGTCTTCTGTGCTCTTCATGCTTGCTTCTAGGAGCTGCCTGACCCAGCTCCTTTTGCTTTTTGTTCCCCCATCACTCTGGGAGTGGTAACTTCTACTGTTATCCACTTCAGTGTCCCTTTTTGCATGTTCAGCCCTCAAAACCCTGAGTAAACGATCCATTAAATTAAATCCCCTCTTCAGAGACCCACTATGTGGTCCGTGATTCATCCACAATTGGCCGGGGAAAGGTTCCAGAAGATAGGCCTACATACCTGGAGTTTTCGGCTGGGTCTGGTCACGCCTTTGCGCTGGACTTCAGGGCACCAGTCACCCATGCCCTGCACTGGCATCCTGATTAATCCAGTTACTGTCTTTGGTTGACTGGGATGATGCGCCAACGGCAACCAGTGCCTGGTGAGCGCAAGTCACTTCTGCACCTGGCTGTGGTGGCGGCCACGGACTGCTGTGAGCACTGTGGTGTTGGTGGTTTCACTGAGTGTACCTGGCTACGTACAGCAAAGACATGATGATCTCAGGTTCCTAAACGCTCAGCTCAAGTCACAGGAAGAGAACCAGAGGGCTTCCAGGACAGCCCCCAAACTCCTTGTACCTGCAAGGCTGACAGTTCTGACGCTCAAACACAAACTTGAGTTGTGTGAGTGACAGAATCCCAATGTGTTGAAGCCCCAGCCTTGCCATGTTTTCATGCAAACATTGGGGAGGCCTAGGACCTGGAACCTGGAGTGGGGACATCTTACTGGCTTCAGTGGAAGCTGAGACTCCTGGGAACCCCACTGCCTCTGAGCCTCCCTTGTCAGCAGAAGTGGCTTGACCTTCTGTGTCTGGGGGACTGGTGTTCCTTTGCTGGAGCGCTGTCACAATTTTTCCTGGATAAGAGGCTTGTAAGGGGACATTCATCACATATGGGCCCCTCCAGAAATACACCCTTTTGTATCTGACCCATAACTGGGGTCTGATCTCACCACCCAGCAGGTACACACTAATGGGGAGAGGACATTCCATGTCAGCCCCTTACCACTAGTGCACACTTGCTTCGGTGCCTTGAGGTGTTTGCCATTTTACTCACTTCCCCTTCGCCAAATATGGAATCACATGTGGGATCATTTCACGTTTTCTGAATCACAAAGTCATGCTTTTTAAATTACAAACTAGGTCTCACAGGGCCAGATATCATAGCAGAGTGGCAGAGGAAATCTCAGGAGTTCTCCTACTAAGAAAAGCCACCACAGGGAGTCATGGCTCAGGTGGGCCTGGGAGAAGTCAGTCCGGAGACCACACGTGCTTTGGGGCTGTAATGGCAAAGCGTTCATTGGTAGCCACAGCTTTCCTTACCCTTTAGGAGTCCCCAAGACTGGGGTTACACACCCAGTCCCAGCATACCTGCACCTTCCTCCCTTCTGTGCCCCACTCCGGTGTCCATCCCCTCGCTTTGGCTGCACCTCCGCTCCCCAACCTTGGTTAGGAGCCAAGGAGAGGACTGCGGTTCAGCTTAAGCCCCTTGCTGGGGAGTGTTCCTGGGGTGCGTCGACGCTGATTGGTTGCGGCTCGGGGGAGTGACGCGACAAAACCCTATGACGTGTACAGGCCGCTGGCCGCTTATGAGTTGGCCCCATCACCAGCAGGCGGTGAGGCATGCGTGAGGCTTGCACGAGGCAGTGTCAATGGTGGGTAGAGTCAGCTGGGGCACGCCAGGCGACGACTGCAGAGGACAAGGAGGACTGGTAAGGGAGAGGGAACGCGGGTCAGAGTCACTGGCAGGTCCAATATAGTTCCTATGAGCCCGGGAAGGAGCAGAGGGGCTGGTGGAGTGGGACAGCCTGTACCAGCAGCCTAGGGTGTGGCTGCAAAGTAGGAACTTGCCAGGTAGGCAGGGCCCCAAATGGGACATTTCAACGATGTCTAAAATTCTCACCACAGCCCTGTGAGATGGATAGTATCACCAGCACCATCATTCCTTTTTACAGATGTAAACGCTGGAGGCCAAAAGGGTTACATGGTTAGCTAAGGCCCCCACAGCCAACCAGTAGCACATTTGGGAAATAAAACAAGGGCTGGGACAGCGCCTGTGCACCTGAGTCCCTGCTGAGTGGCTTCTCCATGGGAGGCAGTCAGAGCCTTAAGATGTTAGGAAGTCTCAGGTGAGGAGGATGGTCCCAGGGACCAGAGGCCATGGCATCTTCCAAGGGAGTGTCCCTGAGTATTCGATACCAGGCTTCTAATAAGAAACATACATTGGCTCAGCGCCTGTGGTTCAAGTGGCTAAGGCGCCTGCCACATACACCTAAGGTGGCGGGTTCAAATCCAGCCTGGGCCTGCCAAACAACGACGGCTGCAACCATAAAATAGCCGGATGTTGTGGGGGGCACCTGTGGTCCCAGCTACTTTGGGAGGCTGAGGCAGGAGACTCGCTTGAGCCCAGGAGTTGGAGGTTGCTGTGAGCTGTGATGCCAGAGCACTCTACCCAGGGGGACAGCTTGAGGCTCTGTTTCCAAAAAGAAAGAAAGAAAGAAAGAAAGAAAGAAACATACATTCTGGTTGGCACCTGTGGCTCAAAGGAGTAAGGCGCCAGCCCCATATGCCAGAGGTGGCAGGTTCAAACCCAGCCCTGG
>NW_003852644.1:1084889-1091066 GCF_000181295.1 Otolemur garnettii | reverse complement strand
GCTATTTTTTGGTTGCAGCCGTCATTGTTGTTTGGTGGGCCCGGGCTGGATTCGAACCCGCCACCTTAGGTGTATGTGGCTGGCACCTGAGCCACTTGAGCCACAGGCACCGAGCCGAATTGTACACTTTAGATGAGTGAGTTATATAGTGTGAGAAACTGACTACCTAAAGATATTGCTTATTTGCATTTTCCAAATTTTCTACATTTGCTATCTCAACTACAGGGTGTCCAAAAGTCACCATACATAGGAAAATGGGATATTGTAGCTAAATGTATTATTACTACAAATTATCTCAACATGTTGGCTGCCTCTTTATAAAATTTTGTAATGAGTATGTTGTAAATAAAGATACATTTAGCTGTAATTTCTCATTTTCCCTGTGGATAATGACTTTTGGAACACCCTGTATTTTTTACAATTTTTGAAATCTCATGAAATAAGCAGAGCAGAGGGAGGGGGGAGGACGTATGGCAGGAGGGAGGGCATGAGGCGGGATCTCACCTATGAGCACATTGTGAGGATGCAAATGAAACTTTACCCCAGAACTTTACATCATCTACCATGTAACCTAAAAATTGTACCTGCATATATATACACACACACATACACATATTTTTATTTTTTTGGCCAGGGCTGGATTTGAACCTGCCACTTACAGCATATGGGGACGGCACCCTACTCCTTTGAGCCACAGGCGCCGCCCCTGTACCTGCATATTAATGTGAACAAAAAACTTAAAAAAGCAGAGCAATTATGCTTATTTTGTAGGCCAGGACATCAATAATTTAAAAGGGCAGGAGTAGATACAGCCCCTGAGTACTCCATTCCCAGTTTTTCCATCTCTATACCACATATTCTAGAACAATTCCTGAGACAAACTGGTCATGGCTTCAAATAACCCTGATGACCCACTTAATATGGGAAATAAAAAGGAAGGTGTTGGCTCGGCATCTGTAGCTTAAGCAACTAGGGCGCCAGCCAGACACCAGAGTTGGCAGGTTTGAACCCAGCCCGGGCTTGCCAAACAATGACAACTACAACCAAAACATAACCAGGTGTTGTGGCAGACGCCTATGGTCCCAGTTACTTGGGAGGCTGAGGCAAGAGAATAGCTTGAGCCCAGGAGTTGGAGGTTGCTGTGAGCTGTGATGCCATAGCACTCTACCCAGGGTGACATTTGAGGCTGTCTCCAAAAAAAAAAAAAAAGGTGTCATACCAGATACATTTTCTTTTTTTTGCAGTTTTGGCTGGGGCCAGGCTTGAACCCACTACCCCTGGTATACGGGGCCAGCGCCCTACTCCTTGAGCCACAGGTGCCACCATATTTTTTTTTTTTTTTGAGACGGAGCGTCAAGCTATCCCCTTGGGTAGAGTGCCGTGGCATCACGCTCACAGCAACCTCCAACTCCTGGGCTCAAGCGAGTCTCCTGCCTCAGCCTCCCAAGTAGCTGGGACTACAGACGCCCGCCACAACACCTGGCCATTTTTTGGTTGCAGCCATCATTGTTGTTTGGCGGGCCCAGGCTGTGGATTTGAACCTGCCACCTTAGGTGTGTGTGGCTGGCGCCCTAGCCACTTGAGCCACAGGCGCCGAGCCCATATTTTTTTCTTGAGACAGAGTATTGCTCTGTCACATTGGGTAGAGTGCCATGGCATCAGTCACAGCAACTTCAAACTCCTGGGCTCAAGCAATCCTCCTGCCTCAGCCTCCCAAGTAGCTGGGACTATAAGCATCAGCCACAGCAGGTAGTTTTTCTATATTTAGTAGAGACCTGGTCTAGCTCTTGCGCAGGCTTGTCTTAAAATCCTGAGTTTACGTAATCTACCTGCCTTGGCCTCCCAGAGTGCTAGGATCACAGAGGTAAGCCATGGAGACCAGTCTCTGCAATCTAAGTGTAGTTTTGAAGCTCTACTCCATCTTTATCTGGTTGGTACTTTTCCTTGTTCCAGCCACGTGATTTAGTGCTCACAGATGACAGGAAGGAGTCAGCTCAGGGTTAGCTTTTCAGGCTACACACTATTCCTAGTGAGTGGTGCCCTGTAGCCTGTCATCCTTTTCTAGGTTTATTGTTTGGGGCCATGGGTCTCCCCCTTAGTTTTAGACAGGAGCTCTTTCCTTATTTAGGACTTTATCATAGAGAAACTGAATTGCACAGAAGGCACAAACAGAATTAAACAGCTGGTTTTGAAATGCTTTATTAACGAACATAGTGTGCAGACTGCAATTAGTTTTCTTCCTATCTCTTCACAGTGGTCACCACAAACAGCACAGGACATCCTAACAGCGTTTGTTGCTACCTGACAGCCTCCCAATTGTGGAGGGGAGATGAAGGCAAATATTGAAGGAAATTCCAGGGCAACTGCAGTCACACATTACTCAGGAAGCTACAGGTAGGAAGCAGCATATGGAATCTCAAACCGGGAACGGTAGTATGTTCCCTGGCACTATAATGCCGTGTAGCTGGGATACTGAGGCCTGCAATCGGTGTCACATTTTCTTTACTTGCAAGCGAAATACACATTTAAGAAACTGGTACTCTACACTGATCCCCAAAACTTAGCATCAGGTGGTTGCTTTGCAACCTATCTTGTCACTTAAAATCTTATAACTCACTTTAATGATTCAACAATGATAATATTTATATTTGCAGTTATAGTTTATAAGAAAAGTAGTTAACTTGAATTTTTGAATTAGGAATAAAGAAAGCTGCTAACTGGCTTTGCTTTTAAAAAGAATAAAACACAATAGTATAGGTTTAAAAAATGATGGGTTTAGAACAAGCATAGATGTAAGGAAGCTATTTTAGTTCTTTAAAATGCATTTCACCGCCACGATAATGTGTCTGGCACTGATTCCAAACACATCCAGCAGCTCAATCGGCTTCCCGCTCCGAGGCATTCCCGACACTGCCAGCCGATGAACCAGGATGTCAGGCTCCATGGAGACGGCTGCACAGACAGCTTCTCCAATGCCACCTGGGGAAGCAAAGAGATACTGGGATCTTACTTGGAAGTGGCCAGTCAGCCTTAAAGCCCCATGGCATAGAGACTTTGTTTTTGGTGACACAGTCTCACTCTGTCGCCCTGGGTAGAGTGCCATGACATCATAGCTCACAGCAACCTCAAACTCCTGGGCTCAAGTGATCCTCTTGTTTCAGCCTCCAAAGTAGCTGGGACTACAGGTGCCTGCCACAACACCTGGCTGGGTTGTGGCAATATCCTGGCTCAGGCAATCCACCTGCCTAAGCCTCCCAGAGTGCTGAGGTTACAGGTAGGAGCCACTGCGCCCAGCCAACATAGAGGTTTCTGAATTTGCTGGTTCCCAGAGTAATGTGTCTCACAACTCATCAATTCATGTGAACAGCCGTTCTTGGACTGGCCTGAAGAGCTCCTATTCTGAAGCGCGAGTCTCCAGCTGCTCCCGCCCCTACCCACACCAGGTGCTGCTCTCAACCTGGGCTCCAGGGATATGGAGCTCAGATTCTCAAAGCTGTCAGGGACCTGAAAATGAGTAAAACCAACAAATGAACTGTGCAGAAGAGTGACCAGCAGGCCTGAGGCTGCTGCCTCACAAGGTTGACCTTTGGCTGGTGCAAGTTCCCGCCACTGCTGTGATACTTTCCCTACTGAGAAGGATGTACCCAGAACCTAGACTATCTGTATAAACAATGTGGTTTATGCCAAGTACCTGCTTTCCTGCTGGGAGCTAGGAATTTTGGTACATGGCTTGGAGTAGGTGTCAACATGATCAGACCCCAGTGAAAACCCAGGGAGCCCAGTCTCTAGTGGGCATCCCTCAGCAGACACATAGTCCATCTAGGCTGCATGTTCTACTGTCCCGATGCAGGTGGGGAGAGAGGAAGGAACCTAAGGTAGTACTTCTCCAAACTCCACTTGTGGCTTGAGACTTGGCAGGTCCTGTCACATGCTGTTTTCCTGTGATCAACCTGAGCTACAGGGTGACTGCGCCAGGTCTGCAAATCCTTCCAGAGACCCATGCACCATGATCATGGCCCATGACACAGGAACACATAAGTTCCTCATGGCATCACAATGTCCACCCTACTTAACCTTCCCAGGCCCAAACATCACTCAGCTCCCTGACATGCTCTGAGTTTGCTATATTCTCTGCTTGTAAGGCACCATCTCCACATTTTTGGTAGGGGAAAACTATTAATTGCTTACAACCGAAACAGTGAAACCTTCCATTTAGCCACTCCTCTGTGTTGCCACTGACCCCTTTGGTGACTGGGTACTGTGCACTCTGCCACAGATACAACAAGGCATATAAGCATAGCTCCACACTTTGGAGACCAATCCAGGTAGGTAAAGGGAGACCCCTACATTGCTACAGTTGCAGAGAGCTGGCTGAAAGACAAGGCTAGAGGTGATGCCCAAGACAGCAGGGGACATCTCCAACTAGGGGCAGCACAGCACCATTCCTGACGCCCATGCACACCTTCTGGGTAATGATCCTCTACTGTGACAACTCGGCCGCCTGTGGCTTTTGCACTGGAAACGATGGTGGCAGAATCCAGGGGTTTGATGGTAAACAGGTCGATGACACGGATAGGAATATCTGGAGAAGAGCAATAACCAGCTTGGAATATGAAGCCGACTTAAGAATAAAGAACATGCAGGGATAAAGACTAAAGGATCAATTGGGACATAGAAGGTAGCTGAATCCAACCCCTCCCCAGCTTGAACTTTAATGTTCAGACGTAACCAACTCACCTTCTTTAGAAAGATCATCAGCAGCTGCTAAGGCTTCATGCAGAGTAACTCCAGCTGAAATAACTGTGACTTTGTCATTGACACTGTGGCGGATGACCTGGTATAGCACCAGAAAAAAAAAAAAAAAAGAAAGAAATGCTGTGGTTATTACTGTGTTTAGAGTGCGTCTTGGAGCAGGCAGTCAGTGCTTGGCTGTGCTAGTTTCCAATCCTGACAATTTTACTCCTTAATATAAGCCAGTATTGAAAAAAATCATGCTGGGCCCGGTGGCTACTGCCTGTAATCCCAGCACTCTGGGAGACCAGGGCAGGTGGATCGCCTGAGGTTAGGAGTTCGAGACCAGCATGAGCAAGAGTGAGACCTTGTCTCTACTAAAAATAGAAAAACTAGCCGGGTGCTGTGGGTGCCTGTAAGTCCCAGCTACTCAGGAGGCTAAGGCAGGAAGACTGCTTGAGCCCAGGATTTTGTGGTTGCTGTGAGCTATATGATGCCATGGCACTCTAACCTGGGCAACAGAGCAAGATCTTGTCTCTGAAAAAAAAAAAAATCAGATGCATTTAAAAGGCAGGACACACTTTTTGATAAGGCCCATTTTACATTTGCTTTACAAATTCACCTACCTTTTCTCTTGCTTTACAGCGAGTGTGACGTTATTAAATTCCTATATAATACAAACACAAAATGACCCTTTAACAAAGAAGGTAGATTTTAAAGTAGGATGTAAAAGGCAGAGGGCCAGAAGCAGTTGTGCTGCCCATCTGCCCTGAAGTACAGATTTGTACTCTTGTCTCACACCCACCAAGGGGTCTGGAAATGTGTTACCTGCAAACTGGTTTGAGAGCTTACTGCAGCACCCACATGGTTTGGATTCCAATGACTAACATGTTAAGGGAGAACATGCAGGGCAGTTGTAGCATGGACTGTGCTAAGTTTCTTGCATGCCTGAGCTCTGAGAACTCACAGCCTCCCTGTGAAATCCGTCAGTAGTGGGACCATTCTGTAGCTAAGAAAAGTGAATCTCAGCAAGAGGAACTGGCCCAAGTCAGGGCTGAGAGTTGCAGTCGAGGCAGTGGGCTGATGTCAAAGGTTGTGCTTTCAACAACTTAACTACTCTGCACACAAAGACAGTTCCCAAGCTTATTTCATACAGTTTTGCTGCCTCTAAAGCCACCTACTTGAAATCACTGGAATTATTCTTCACTCCTCTCTGTATAGGTTTCTCTGTACCTTAAGAACCATTGCTGGCTCGGCGCCTGTGGCTCAAGTGGCTAAGGCACCAGCCACATACACGTAAGGTGGTGGGCTCGAATCCAGCCCGGGCAAGCCAAATAACAATGACGGCTGCAACCAAAAAACAGCCGGGCATTGTGGTGGGCGCCTGTAGTCCCAGCTACTTGGGAGGCAGAGGCAGGAGACTCGCTTGAGCCCAGGAGTTGGAGG
>NW_003852644.1:1079350-1083689 GCF_000181295.1 Otolemur garnettii | reverse complement strand
GGGCGTTGTGGCAGGTGCCTGTGGTCCCAGCTACTTGGGAGGCTGAGGCAGGAGACTCGCTTGAGCCCAGGAGTTGGAGGTTGCTGTGAGCTGTAGTCTGCCATAGTACTCTACCCGGGGGATAGCTTGAGGCTCTGTCTCAAAAAACAAAACAAAACAAAACAAAAAAAACAAGTAGGGGGAAGGAGGAGGACTGAACAATTTTTTTTCTTTTTTACTAAAAACCAAGTGTACACTTTGGAGTAAAGGACAAGCATCTACAAGCACTGGCACACAGGCTGCACGTGGTCTGATCAAGCCCAAGTGAGACCCTAGTAGATGTTCTCAGTGCCAAGTTCTCCATGCTATCACCTTTTTTGACTTAGGAAAGAGTCTCTAAACGCAAACTCACTTGTTCTGTCTCCACAAAACATAAACTCAGGCCAGAGCATGTTGACTACAAAGCCTAAAACACAAAATTTACCAGAGTACCTTGTAATGTTTTATTCTCAGAAAGACCTTAAACATCTCAATACAAATGACTCACTCTTTTCACAATGAGAAGATATAAATGCATCTTTCTTATCAACTTGAATACATAAGCATTTAGTATAATTGGATACTCATAATACTCATATGTCTAAAGTATTTCTTAATTTACATGTTTAAACAATGGATTTATAAACTACTATATCGATAGAGAAACACTGCCTCTGTTCACCTGTCCTTATGAGGCAATCTGTACTCAGCCACAGTAAAGTGCACTTCATAATCTTTGACGAAGGCATCACTAACCAAGCCCGAAGGCCTCGTTTTAGCCACTTGCTACTCCTAATAAGCAATGTATATACTCGTTTGTATACTGTAGAGTCTTGATTTGCCTCTTTGGACCTTTCTAGTAATGAAATCCTATAGCATGTATGAAATCCTAAAACAAAACAAACTCCAAGATGTAGCAAGTAAAAAGTACAGAAAAACATGTACAGTTTGAACCTACTTACAACACAAATCAATGAAACATCTGTGCATATGTGTTTCAAATGCTCAGAGTGGGAGCCAAGAAGGGTCTGCCCCACTGTGCCCACGGTTACCTGCACAGAGGGCACAGGCAGGGCGCAGGGGTAGGGGTGGTGAGGGCATTGTGCTGAGTGTGAGTTGGAGAGGTTGGCAAGATAAAGACTATATTCGTTGGTCTCCCCTGCAGCTAGGTTTAGAAAGATCAGCAGCAGCTGCTAAGGCTTTGATTCTGTCCCTCTGGGCAGTATACAGATCTCTGCCCTTGCCTGAGATCTCAGGAGGAACAGAAGTGAGGTGGAAGCCACACTTGCCCTTCTGTTTGAGGAGCCCAGGCTCTGCAGTAGGATCTTGCCACCCTTTCTCCAACTTCCTAGATATCAAAAGGCAGTGGCAACAGTGGCTTTATCCCTGGCTGCAGCAACTGAGGAGTGTCTTATGTCCAACAGGCCCAGGAGTGGCCTCAGAGGTGGTAGTTCCACCAGTGGGTTAACCTTTTAGTTTGGGGTCCTGACTGCAGCCCACTCCTGTGACTTTGTAAGTGGTCTATGTTAATGGTTAGAATGCCTAGATGGTCCCCATTTCTTGTGCTGAGCCCTGAGACAGGCTGTCAGGTTTTGTTCAGTGTGCTTCTGTTTGATAGAAAGCAGATGTCTGTGTACATGACCAGTTTTTGTAAAGGTTGTATTTTTAAAACAAATCCTAATGCTATTTTTTCTACAATTAATTTACTTTTGTGCCGAGAAAAAAAATCCAATCATCAGTATCAAACTAGTATCATAGTGCAGAATCATTTTCAGTCTCAACCAGTGTCCCCTTAAAAATACCTTGGTATTGGCTGCCAGATAAACAGCATGCTCTGTCGAGACAGCGTCACTTGGATAGAAAACAGTGCAGTTGGGAATGGCTCGGAACATGGCCAGATCTTCCAGGGCCATCTGGGAGGGGCCATCTTCACCTAGGAGAGCCACAGCTCAACAAAAACATGAACATAACCCCACCAGAAACCTACCCTCTACTTCCCATTCACTCTTGAGAAGCAATAATTTTTTTGTGGAGGGGACAGAATCTTGCTCTATCACTCAGGCTAGAGTACTCTGGCATCAGCCTAGCTCACAGCAACCTCACACTCCTGACCTCAAGCGATCCCCTTGCCTCAGCCTCCTGAGTAGCTGGAATAACAGGCACCCATGACCACGCCTGGCTAGTTTTTCTATTTTTAGTGGAGACAGGGTCTTGCTCTTGCTCAGGCTGGTCTCAAACTCCTGAGCTCAAGGGGTCCTCCTGCTTTGGCCTCCCTGGGTGCTGGGATTATAGGCACGAGCCACTGTGCCTGGCTGAGGAGCACTAACTCTTCTTAAACCACAGTGGAGTCCTTTGAGAGAGGCCCATTATCAGGTTGACTCTCCTGGCTATAATTTATATTGATCTCTCATATGGCTATCTCCCTTGAGATCACACTGTAGCACCTTGGGTTAGGTTCCCTCAGCACTACCATCCAAGCTAACTGAGCATGGGTGGTCTGAGTCAGCCCTGCTGAGCTTCTAAGCCTGCTTTCCTTTGGAAGGCCCCTTTTTCCTTCTCTGCTCTTCAGCAAGAAAGTGAGCTTTGCAGACTGAAATGATCTCATTCATTTCTCCAGGCCTTCAAAGTAGTTGAGCAGAACGCTCCTGTGGGTACCTTCAGCTTCACCCAGATCGCCATGATTCCCAATGCCCTCTAGAGACATTCTGTCCAGCCTAATTCTCCCATGTGCACCTCCACCATTCCAGCAGCAAGCATAAACTGCCATGTCTTCCCAGTTCACCTGTTTGCCACAGACAGGTCAGAGGCCTCATCTTTCCCATGTCCTCTGCTGTCATTCATGAACTTGACTCCCTGACATTTCCCAAGTGAGAAAACTCTGCAGCTCTGTTTTTGGCTTTTCAGACCCCTGCCCCCCTCCCCGGCCAATCTGCTAGCAATGTTCACTTCTTTCTTCAGACACTCTGGGATCTACCCTTGACTTTTTTTTTTTTTTTCCATTTGTTGCAGAGTGTCTTCCAATCACCAGCTACAGAACAAGTTGGGAATGGAATGGGTACCTCTGCTAGACTTGCTTTTCCTCCTGCTTCCGAAGTTGGCAGAACACTAGGGGCTCTCCAGATGCAATCCTAGGAGGTCTACCCTTGACTTTCTACCCTGCCACCATTGCACATCTTGTTGCAATTATCTCCCTCTGCCCTGTGCTTCTCTTCTCACTGCCCCACCAGGCCAACATTCCTACAACAGTGTTTTTGTTGGCCTGTTTCCCTCATATGAAGGTGCTGGCAGTTTATCCTTGCTCCCATGCCATCCGAGCAGGCTGCGCACCATTGAGAATCCTCCCTTCCCTCTGCCCACACTGCTTACCTCCAGTTAGTCTTAGACTGTCCTGAGGGCAGAAAAGGGCACTCAGGGCAGACTACTTACTGACTGAAAGCAGCGGCACTCTACAGAACATGGAGAGATCTGTGGTAAAGGCAGCCCAGAGCAGAGCGGCTGGTCTTTTAAAACACAATATGGCTCAGCTGGGCTCTGTAGCTCATGCCTGTAATCCTAGCGCTCTAGGAGGCCGAGGCAAGCAGATCCGTTGAGTTGTGGAATTGAGACCAGCCCAAGCAAGAGTGAGACCCCATCTCTACTAAACAGAAAAACTAGCCAGGCACTATGGCAGTGCCTGGAATCCCAGATACTAGGAAGGCTGAAGTAAGAGCATTGCTTGAGCCCAAGAGTTTGAGGTTGCTATGAGCTATGATGCCACAGCACTCTATCCAAGGTACAGAGTGAAAACCTGTCAATAAATAACTAAATAAATAACTAAATAAGGCTTTTGTAGAAGAAGTCATGAATAGGTGGTGCCCATAGCTCAGTGGGTAGGGTGCCAGCCACATACACTGAAGCTGGTGGGTTTGAACCTAGCCCAGGGCAGCTAAAATGATGACAACTGCAAAAAACAAAAAAAATAGCTGGGCACTGTGGTAGGCACCTGTAGTCCTAGCTACATGGGAGGCTGAGGCAAGAGAATCACTTAAGTCCAAGAGTTTGAGGTTGCTGTGAGGTATGATGCCATGGCACTCTACACAGGGCAACAGCTTGAGACTCTGTCTCAAAAAAAAAAAAAAAAAAGAGAGAGAGAGAGAGAAGTTATGAGTAATCAAACTTAATGGAATCACAAGAAATCCATGGGTCTCCCAAACACATGTGAAGCCTTCTCTATAAAGGAGGAAGGCTGGCTCAGCGCCTATAGCTCAACCGGCTAAGGCGCCAGCCACGTACACCTAAGGTGGTGGGTTCGAATCCCCAGCCCGGACCCGCCAAACAACAA
>NW_003852644.1:1077167-1079107 GCF_000181295.1 Otolemur garnettii | reverse complement strand
GTGTGAAAACACCACACTGTACCCCAGAAGTGCATTAATGTATATAGTTAGCATTCAATAAAAAAAAAAAATTTTAAAAAGGAGGAAGGCTACCAAGAAGATGGCCCACACAAGTCCTACCAACAGATATTCCACAGTGGGAGCCAACGAGGTTGATGTTGGCTTGAGAGATGGCTCCCATCCGGATCTGATCAAATGCTCGGGTCAAAAAGGCAGCAAAGCTGCTAGCAAAAGCAATGGTCCGATCACGGGTGGCACAGCCCAGTGCCACGCTCACCTGAAACACAAAGCACACAGGTCAGAACCACCCTGGTCCCTGCCCACCCCTGGTTTAGACCCCATAGTTTTCATGGTAATCACTGCTCTGCACGTCCAATAGGCCTCCTGGGTGTTTTCTTTTCTCAAATCATCTGTTCCCCTTCCTGCCCCCTCCTGCTTGGATGGTACCCTCACCTTGTGCCTCCTAGGGATGGAGTCTCTCTCATCTGCCCCTGTCTACTCCTAAACTGCCCTTTTTGCACCAGGGCCCTAAGCCCAGTGTGCCCTTGGCCATCCTGAATCTCATGCTATTCTTCCTTTCTCAAAGTTATCTCCAATTGTGCAATTAATTCCCCCTCTTCTCTTGTATTAAATCAGTTTCTCCCTGTCTCTCGGCTCATTCTATTGCCACTTAAAATACGTGCCAGCACTCTTGCCTTCACTCTCTCAGATCTGCTTTGTACTTCCTTCAGAGACTGTCCCATATCTGCACTCTTCTTCACAGAAGAGTTCCCATTATGTTGTCTATAGTCATTTTCCCTGCTTTCTCATCTTTCCTCTCCCTAGCCTTTTTCATGGAGGCTTCCCTCTCCATGATGGACCTCAAATCTATCAAAAGCAAGAGGTTACCTGATCTCAGCTGGCATCTTCCTTGACCTCTCAGCAGCAATTAACACAATAATTCACTCTTTTCTCTCAAGGTATCTCCTTCTCTAGGTTTTCATGATGTGGACAAGTCTGGTCCTGGTATCGCACTGGATTTCCTGGATTATATGCTTCTTCCCAACAGACCTTTGCATGAGCCCTCAGAGCCCCACATTCCCACTCTCTTCACTTGCTCTGTGGATCCGGGAAGTGGAATATGGCCCAGTGCTGCTCTGATCTGTGTTTTGGTCATGCCTCACTTTACAACACCATTTTTTACCTTCCTGGACAACCACAGGCTCATATTCCCCAGCAGGTTTCAAATCAGAGTATGAGCCTTGTCAGGATAAACCAAGACTTTCCAAGGGGGATATGCCCATGGATGACTTCAGAGTCAAAACCCCACATCTGTATCAGTTTGGTTTTACATTCATTTGCCTGAGAGAGGGCTATGCTCCTTCCCAGTCTCCCTAATGGTCACCTTCCAGAAATCTAAACTGCAAAGGCATACCCTCATCCATCCCAATCTCACAATGGGACAACATCTCTAAGTGGAAAATATCCACACTGAACTAAAGAGCACAATTTGAAATAATCACATTTATTTGATACTGAGAAAGTAAAGAAATTAAATGATCAGATGACAAGCAGTCTTGCAAGTTAGTTGGTTCCAGAAATTTGAAAGAGAATCTAATGTAACTATCTATAAACAATTTTTATAAGCAACTTTAAAGGAAAGACTATGATGTGATTTTTGGCTTATACATGGAAAAGAATTTGAAGAATGGAAATTTTTTATTTTTACTTATTTACTCATTGCTACAGTAAAACTTCCCATCTACTTAATACAGGAATAAGTTTCTTAGTGCTCATACCATTAAAATGAAAAATAAGAACAGAATCTATTCTGAATCTTATCACATCCAAACTACAAGTTTACTTATCCACTGATAAGCTATCACTTTGTGTTCATAATTTTGTTGCAGAGAAGAATGATAGGATGATCAATAAAAGGCTTTCTTTTTTTTTTTTTTTTA
>NW_003852644.1:1075690-1076727 GCF_000181295.1 Otolemur garnettii | reverse complement strand
CTGGGACCACAGGCACTCGCCACAATGCCCGGCTACTTTTTGGTTGCAGCTATCATTGTTATTTTTGGCAGGCCCGGGCTGGATTCGAACCCGCTACCTTAGGTGTATGTGGCTGGCGCCTTAGCCACTTGAGCCACAGGTGCCGAGCCGGAAACAAATATTGAAGTAGAAAAAAGGGATTTAATTTCTGACAAAAGAAGAGTCTTGACATAATCTTTAATTGAAGGATTTCAGTATTAACATATCAAAAATTGGTTGAATGTGACAGTTCATGCCCATAATCCCAGCACTGTGAGAGGCCAAGGCAGGAGGATCAGGTAAGGTCATGAGTTCAAGACCAGCCTGGGAAACATAGTGAAACCTCTTTAAAAAGATAAAAATAGGCCAGGTGAGGTGGTTCATGTCTGTAATCCTAGCACCCTGGGAGGCCAAGGCGGGTGGATTGCTTGTCACAGGTTTGTAACCAGCCTGAGCAAGAGCAAGATCCCATCTCTAAAAATAGCTGGGAGTTATGGCAGGCACCTGTAGTCCCAGCTACTTGGGAGGCTGAGGCAAGAGAACTGTCTTATAGCCCTGGAGTTTGAGTTGCCGTGAGCTATGATGCCAAGGCACTCTACCAAGGGTGACAAAGTGACTCTGTCTCAAAAAAAAAAAATAGTGATAAATAAAATAAAAATAGGGTGGGTGAGGCTGCGCATGCCCGTAGTCCCAGCTATTCAGGAGGCTGAGGCAAGAGAACTGCTCAAGCAAGAGATTGAGGTTGCTGTGAGTTATGATGTCACAGCACTCTACCCAGGGCAACAGAGTCAAATTCTATCTCAAAAAAAAAAAAAAAAAGCAAGAAAAAATAAAAAAATTCAGTATATGGGCAACAATGTCCTTTGCAAATATTTAAATTTGTGATTAAAAATTTAGATATCAGGTGGCACCTGTAGCTTAGTGGGTAGGGCGCTGGCTCCATACACTGAGGGTGGCGGGTTCAAACCCAGCCCCAGTCAAACTGCAAAAAAAAAAAAAAATAGCTGGGTGTTGTGGCG
>NW_003852644.1:1071326-1075280 GCF_000181295.1 Otolemur garnettii | reverse complement strand
AAAAAAAAAAAAATTTAGATATCAAGGCTGTCCCTGGTGGGTCACACCTGTAATCCTAGCATTTTGGGAGGCAAAGGTGATAGATCATTTGAGGCCAGGAGTGTGACTGTCCCGGGCAATGTAGGAGAACCTATATCTACAAAAAGTAAAAAAAAAAAAAAAAAAATTAGCTGGGCATGGCAGTGCATGCCTACAGTCCCAGCTAATTCCAGAGGCTGAGGCAGCAGGATTGTACAGAAGTTTGGAGATGTAGTGAGCTATGACTGTGTCACTGTACCCCAGCCTGGATGACAGAGACCCTGTCTCTAAAACAAAACAAAAAAAATTGAAAACAAAATTTAGATACTAGTTTAAAACGAGGCAAAAGGGTATGTAGCTTAGAAAAACACACTTGGGGCTCGGCACCTGTGGCTCAAGTGGCTAAGGTGTCAGCCACATACACCTAAAGTGGCGGGTTCGAATCCAGCTCGGGCCCACCAAAACAATGATGGCTGCAACCCAAAAAATAGCCAGGCGTTGTGGCGGGTGCCTGTGGTCCCAGGTACTTGGGAGGCTGAGGCAGGAGACTCGCCTGAGCCCAGGAGTTGGAGGTTGCTGTGAGGGTGATGCCATAGCACTCCTCCCAAGGGGATAGCTTGAGGCTCTGTCTCAAAACAAACAAACAAACAATAAAACGAAAAACACACTTGGTATTTTGGAGAGAAGACACCGTTCAGGACAACTAATCTCTGGCAGAGATCCCTGACAGGGCTGATCCCTCTCCTGCACAACTAACAGGCACTCCAACTCCTTGGGTCCAAACAGAGATCCTCATGGTGCTCCCAAATCCATTCCCCCACCAATCTTCTCATCTTAAGAGATGATGCCAGAAAACCACGAGATGAAACTAACATTTTACAGCCACCTGATTTTGATAAACCAAACAAAAATATACACTGGGAAAAAGAATCCCTATTCAATAAATGGTGATGGGAGAATTGGATAACCACATGTAAAAGACTGAAACTGGACCTGCACCTCTAACCACTTAAGAAAATTGATTCAAGATGGATAAAAGATTTCAATCTAAGGCATGAAACAATAAAAATATTCAAAGAAAGTGTGAGGAGAACACTTGAAGATATAGGCCTGGGGAAAGATTTTATGAAGACTTCTGTGGTAATTGCAACAACAAAAATAAACGAATGAGAGTTAAACTGAAAAGCTTTATACAGCAAATGAAACAACACCCTTCAGAATGGGAAAAGAGGCAGCGCCTGGGGCTCAAGGAGTGGGGCGCTGGCCCCATGTACCAGAGGTGGTAGGTTCAAACTCAGCCCCGGCCAAGAACTGCAACCCCCCCCCCCAAAAAAAAAACAAAAAACAGAATGGGAAAAGATATTTGTATATTATGAATCAGACAAAAACTTGAGCTAGGATCTATAGATAACTCAAATTAATCAACAAAAAAAGACCCAATGATCCCATATATCACTGGGCAAGAGACATGAATAGAACCTTCTCTAAAGAAGATAGACAAATGGCTAACAAGATAGGAAAAAATGTTCATTGTCCCTAATAATCAGAAAAATGCAAATCAAAACTACCCTGAGATATCATCTAACCCCAGTAACAATGGCCCACATTACAAAGTCTCAAAGCTGCAGATACTGGTGTTGATGGGGAGAGAAGGGAACACTTTTACAGTGATGGTGGGACTGCAAACTAATACAACCTTTTTGGAAGGAAGTATGGAGAATCCTCAAAGAACTCATATTAGACCTCCCATTTGATCCTGCAATCCCATTACTAGGCATCTACCCAGAAGAAAAAAAAGCCTTTTATC
Source organism: Otolemur garnettii (assembly GCF_000181295.1). Classification (NCBI taxonomy): domain Eukaryota; kingdom Metazoa; phylum Chordata; class Mammalia; order Primates; family Galagidae; genus Otolemur; species Otolemur garnettii. The sequence goes on along the minus strand of NW_003852644.1, from coordinate 1,073,455 downwards.
ATAAGGACATTTGCACTAGACTGTTTATTACAGCTCAATTTATAATTGCCAAAATGTGGGAACAGCCTAAATGCCCACCAACCCAGGAATGGATTAATAAGCTGTGGTATATGTATACCAGGGAATACTATTCAGCCACTAAAAAAGATGGAAACTTTACATCTTTTGCATTAACCTGGATGGAGGTGGAATACGTTCTTCTTAGTAAAGCATCACAAGAACAGAGAAGTAAGAGTCCAGTGTACTAGGCTGGATACCTATAGCTTAGTGGTTAGGGCGCCGGCCACATGTACCAGGGCTGGTGGGTCTGAATCTGGCCTGGGCCTACTGAAAAAAAAAAAAAATCCGGGTGTTGTGGCAGGTGCCTGTAATCCCAGCTACTCAGGGGGCTGAGGCAAGAGAATCACTTGAGCCCAAGAGTTGGAAGTTGCTGTGAGCTATGATGTTACGGTACTCTACTGAGGGTAACAAAGTGAGACTCTGTCTCAAAAAAAAAAAAATCCAATGTACCCTATTCTAATACAAAGGCAACAGATGAGGTAATACAAGGGGTGGGATAGGGGCATGAGGGAGCAGGAAGAGGGTAAGAGAAACTGGGATGAGGGGGTCACAGTGAGTGTATGGCATACCTCTTGGGGGCGGACATTTGACTTTAACAAATGCAACCAGCATAACCTAATTCTTTGTACCCTTAATGAATCTCAAATAAAAAATAATTAAATTTTAAAAAGAGATGATGCCAACCTTACCCATGTGCCCCAGCCCACACCAAGTATCAGCCTTTCAGCCTTTGTTCCTATTATGACACTGACTCCTGGGCATCTTGCTAGCTCTCCTGCCAAGTAAGTTTCCCATGAGTTTGCTTCTCTGCAAGTCCACAGCTACTTCCTCAATCCAGGCCACCCTCTCCTTCACTTCTCTCCTTCCCCACACAGAGCCATTCTCTGTGCTGCAACATTTCTGCATTAACTGCAAGAGAAGGTGAGATGCTGAAAGCAGCTCCAAGGACCCCACAAGTTTGGCCCCTGGAGATGTCTCCGAGACAAGTTTGTACTGTACTCACATCTCTACCACTCTGGCCTTCTCTCTGCTCCCTGAACACCTGAAGCTTGGGCCTGCCTCACAGTTGGCTGTGCTCTCTACTGGAAACACCAATACCTATCTCTGTGCACAACTGACTCCTTGTTACCTGAGTCTCAGCTTAAATGCCACCTTTCCTGAGAGGATACCCCTAGTTGTTGCTAGTCATGTACTTACTGTAGCCACTTCTTTCAGCATGTCACTAAATACTATCTGCTGGCCCTTCCTTTATGAGTTTTCTTATACCTAGAAAGTGTGAGAAAGTTACAGCAGGCATAGAGCACACGGTTTTTGCCTAGAGGACTCAATGACCTGGGAAGCCCACATTTCGAAAGGAGGGTTGATCCAGGAAACTATGGATTGAGTTTTTTCCCATGCAAAATGAAACAAAACCCAGGGAAAAACACACATATTTGACAACCATGATGACCTACTTTACTGATCAGGGATGCCTAAATCTCAACACTAACAGGGCCTGAGAAACACTGTTGAGAAATGGGTGGGCAGGCAGAATGTGAGTACCACAGGGGGCTGGCTGTGAGTGACCATCGAAGCACAGCTGCTTGCCTGCAGTCAGCCAGCATCAGGAGGAATGTCACACTATGCTGACAGTTCTTCCCATTTTTCAAGAGAATCCAGAAATTTGGATTCTGTATGCAATCTCTTACTTTCCTTTTTTTTTCTTTTTTTGAGGCTCAGTCTCACTCTTGCTCTCAGTAGAGTGCAGTGGCATCAGCTCACAGCAATCTCAAACTTTGGGCTAAAGCGATCCTCTTGCCTCAGCCTCCTGAATAGCTGGGACTACAAGCACCAGCCCCAATGCCAGGCTAGTTTATTTGTTTTTAGTAGAGATGGGGTTTTGCTTTTGCTGAGGCTGATCTTGAACTCCTGAGCTCAAGGAATCCTCCTGCCTCGGCCTCCCAGAGTGAGCCTCAGGGACCCAGCCACCTCCGGCATATGGGGCCAGCGCCTTACTCCTTTCAGCCATAGGCGCCACACCAATCTCCTACTTTTTAAATGCTGACCTAACTTTTTTTTTTTTTTTTTTT
>NW_003852644.1:1069853-1071146 GCF_000181295.1 Otolemur garnettii | reverse complement strand
CGTCATTGTTGTTTGGCGGGTCCGGGCTGGGGATTCGAACCCGCCACCTTAGGTGTACGTGGCTGGCGCCTTAGCCGGTTGAGCTATAGGAGCCGAGCCATGACCTAACTTTTAAAAGACTTTAAACACTACGTGTTCCAAATAAAGTACTGCTGGCAGTTACATGACACCAGCTGGCCCATGGTTTTCCGGCCAAAAGAAAATCTTTGAAGTAGCCAGTGCTGTTTTGACCTCTGCCACATAAAGGCAGGAGATGCACGTGGTGCTGGCATGGGTCAAAGTACTTACTCACATTCACTCCTTCAGGGGTTAGAGAGTACTTATTCACATTCACTCCGCTCTCGGGAGGGTGCATGTGCAGGCACAGGAGCAACTTTTGCCTTGATATAACTCTGGAGAGACTGAGGCAAAGTACAGAGCAACTTTACCCAAGGCACCAGCTCTAACTACTAGTACCCTGATGCCACAATTAGTGGTTGTCAAATTGTCTATAGGCTAGACTGATTGTAAAGAGTTACCAGGGAGCTTAGGATGCCTAGGCCCTCAGCCTGCTGCCCCTATCCTCTTTGGAGAGGGTGCTGAGAAGTCTATCATGCTCTCCTGCCTCCTGTTTCCCTGGAGAACTTTTTCCATTCCTTTGCTTTCATAGATGAAGAAAAACTGTAATGCACATGCTGGGTGTGGTGGCTCACACCTGTAATCCTAGTACTCCGGGAGGCCGAGGTAGGCAAATTGCCTGAGCTCATAGGTTCAAGACCAGCCTGAGCAAGAGTGAGACCTCACCTCTAAAAATAGCTGGGCGTTGTGGCAGGCACCTGTAGTCCCAGCTACTTGGGAGGCTGAGGGAAGAGAATTGCTTGAGCCCAAGAGTCAGAGGTTGCTGTGAACTATTATGCCAGGGCACTCTACCAAGGGTAACAAAGTGAGACTCAGTCTCCAAAAAAGAAAGAAAAAGAAAAAGAAAAGAAAAAGAAAAACAAAACAAGAGAACTGTAATGCAGCATGGGACCCCTGTGTCCTGTAGGCCACTTGAGAAGTTAATGAGAAGACCAGCAAGAGACACTACACCCACCATGTTCTGCTCAGCAATAAAACATTCGATAAAGCGCTCAGGGTGCTCCTTCTTGAACATCTCAGAGAAGGTAGAGTTCTTGGTGTCACCATCCAGCATAATGACTCTGTCATTTGCATGGCCCAACTTAGCCAAAGCTAAACCACACGCTCTCCGAGTAGCCATCTAGAAGAGAGAAAAAACTCAAGTGGTAGAAGTTCTTAGAATGCATTTATAAAAAA
>NW_003852644.1:1060674-1069281 GCF_000181295.1 Otolemur garnettii | reverse complement strand
GCTATAGGCGCCGAGCCAACTGTCAACTATCTTGATGAAAAAAATAAATTTGTGACTCACCAGTAATTTCCTTTAGGGTCATAAACATGGATTGCTAGCTAATCTTAAACCCATATTTGGCTTATTTGGTATCAATTTTTCAAAAATGTGTCTACTGAAGTGGTATCTAACTTTTCCTTAAATTGTGCCCTTTTCAGTTAACATTCTCTTATCCCTACTTCCCAGGCAGAGAATTTCAGACATTAACAGTCCTTACTGTATGTTAGAATCACTGTGCTATATTAATTGACATTCTATCTAAAAATTTACAGATGGCATTTTATTTGAAACATTTGCCTCATCTAAATCTATCCTGTCTTAACCACATAGTTTATTTTGAATTAAAAAATACATTTTCCAGGCCGGGTGTGGTGGCTCAATGCCTGTTGTCCCAGCGCTGTGGGAGGCCAAGGCAGGTGGATCACCTGTGCTCAGAGGTTCGAAACCAGCATGAGCCAGAGTGAGACCCCGTCTCTGCCAAAAATTGCCAGGTGTTCTGGCAGGTGCCTGTAATCCCAGCTACTTGGGAGGCTGAGGCTAGAGAATCACTTAAGCCCAAGGATCCAGGGGTTGGCGGAGGTTGCTATGAGCTATGATTCCACTGTACTCTACTGAGTGTCACAAAGTGAGACTCTGTCTCCATTTAAAAAAAAAAAAAAAGAAAAGCAAAATTAAAAAAAAATACACTTTCCAAATGCAAATGCCTCTGTAGCTTTGATTAGGAAACTAATAATACTCATTGCAAAAATTACAATACAGGAATGATGACACCAATGACGAAGAATTCCACTAGAATATTTTTTCAGATTGGACTGAATTTACAAATTAATTTTTTTTCTGATACAGACTCTCATACTCTATTGCCCTGGGTAGAATGCCATGGCACCATAGCTCATAACCACCTCAAACTCTTGGGTTCAAGTGATCCTCCTGCCTCAGCCTCCTGAGTAGCTGGGACTACAGGTGCCTGCCATAATGCCTGACTAGCTTTTCTATTGTTATTAGAGGCCTCACCTCGCCTTTATAAATTAATTTAGATAAGAACTTCCATCTTTACAATGTTGACATTTTATATTCAAAAACAAGGTTTGCATGTGGGCAGGGCACAGTGGCTCATGCCTGTAATCCCAGCCAGCACTCTGGGAGGCTGAGGTGGGAGGACTGCTTGAACTCAGAAGTTCAAGACCAGGCTGAGCGAGAGTGAGATACCTGTGTCTACTAGAAATAGAAAAATTAGCCAGTGTTGTGGTGGGCACCTGTAGTCCCAGCTACTTGGGAGGCTGAGGCAGTAGGATCACTTTAGCCCAATAGTTTGAGGTTGCTGTGAGCCAGGCAGATGCCACAGCTCTTACTCAGGGTAACAGAATGAGACTCTGTTTCAAAAAACAAAAATAAAAAAACCCTAAGGTTTGGTCTAGGTGCTGTGGTGTAATCCAGCACTTTAGGCTAGGAGTTCCAGACGAGCCTAAGCAAGATTGAGACCCCATCTTTACAGTCCTAAAAAGTAGAAAAATTAGCCAGGCATGGTGTATGCACCTTGTATTGTCAGCTACTTGCAAGGCTGAGGCAAGAGGATCCCTTGAGAATAGGATTTTGCTGCTTCAGCGAGCTATGATTGTACCACTGCACTCCAGCCAGGACAACAGATACCTTATCTTCAAAAACATAAATAGAAGGCTATCAAGAGAAGAGGCCATCTTCCTCAAGTTCCTCTTCCCCATCACTTAGGTCCCCTCCTCTCCAGAGGTAAATGGCAGCAACAGGTCTGTGAAGCAACATTTCAGAAATGCTTTGCACACGAATACTGAGTGAGCCATCTCTTATATGGATGACATGAAATCTTTCTGGCTTCTAGTTGTATAAAAGCATCTTAATATAGATCTTATATGCTTATTTATTTATTTATTTTGTAGAGACAGAGTCTTATTCCATCGCCCTCGGTGGAGTGCCATGGCATGTCACACAGCTCACAGCAACCTCCAACTCCTGGGCTTAGGCGATTCTCTTGCCTCAGCCTCCCGAGTAGATGGGACCACAGGTGTCTGCCACAACACCCAGCTATTTTTTATTGCAGTTTGGCCAGGGCTGGGTTTGAACCTGCAACACTCAGTATATGGGGCTGGCGCCCTACCCACTGAGCCACAGGCGCTGCCCTTATATGCTTATTTTTAAGATATTTTAATTTTTACCTCTATCATCAAAGGGATCATCTCCTCATTATATCTACTTAACTAGTTATTTAGTATAAGGTACTGATTTTGTAAATCAGTTTTGCTAAAAGCTCTTTTACTGGTCTCCGTTCTTATTTCTAATCATTTCTTGTAGATTCTCTTGTGTTTTCCAGATATACAACCTACAAATAATGATAGACTTGTTGTCTCCTTATTAGTATTCTTTACTTTTTGAGATAGGGTCTCACTCTGGTACCCAGATTAGAGTGCAGTACCATTTTCAGCTCACTGCAACTCAAACTGCTGGGTTCAAGTGGTCCCTTCTGCATCAGCCTGAGTAGCTGGGACAAAGGTGTCCACTACACCCAGATAAGGTACTGATTCTTTTCTTCTTTCACTTAACTGCTATGCCTAGCACTTCTGGAGCAGGACTGATAGGTTCAAAAGGGGCTCAGATTTAAAATAGCTCTGTCTAGGCCAGGTGTTGTAGCTCATGCCTGTAATCCTAGCACTCTGGGAGGCTGAAACAGGTGGATCACCTGAGCTCATACGTTCAAGAACTGCATGAGCAAAAGCAAGACCCTGTCTCTCTACTAAAAAATAGAAAAACTGAGGCAAGAGAATCTCCTGAGCCCAAAAGTTGGAGGTTGCTATGAGTTATGCTATCACCACAGCACTCTACCCAGGGTGACAGCTTGAGACTCTATCTCAAAAAATAATAAGATATCTGTCTAGGGTGGTACCTGTGTCTCAGTGAGTAGGGCACTGGCCCCATATACTGAGGGTGGTGGATTCAAACCCAGCCCTGGCCGAACTGCAACCAAATAATAGCAGGGCAATGTGGTGAGCACCTGTAATCCCAGCTACTCGGGAGGCTGAGGCAAGAGAATTGCCTAAGCCCAGGAGCTGGAGGTTGCTGTGAGCTGTGACGACACAGCATTCTACCAAGGTAAATAAAGTGAGACTCTGTCTTTACAAAAAATAAAATAGTAAGATATCTGTCTAGACTCAAATTGAGGATCTCATTGCTTTTTTTTTTTTTTTTATTTTGGTCATGATAGAGTTCTACTCTATGCCCTGAGCAGAATGCAATGGTGTTATAGCTCACTGCAGCCTCAGGCTGTGGGCATCCTCTTGCCTCAGCCTCTGAAGCTGCTAGGATTATAGGCACTTGCCGGGGTGCCTGGCTGGGTTTTTCAATTTTTTTCATGAGTCCGGATCTCATGCTTGCTCAGATAAGCCTCGAACTCCTGAGCTCAATCAAGCAATCCTCCCACCTCAGCCTCCCACAGTGCTAGGATTATAGGCATGAGCCCCTGTGCCTGGCTCATCAGTCTTCTTTTTACTAAGAGGATTTATAAATCCCAGAAATGTTGTTATGAATTGCTTTTGCTTAAGTAGTATAAATTTGGTCACATCTTTCCTCCTAATGAGAAGACAGGGAATTAATTACACTACTAAGTCGCCTGATAATGATGAATCATTTGCATTACTGATTTGAACTTCACTGATTCATAAGCTTCTTTTAATGTACTAATGGAGTTGAGTTTTTTTTTTTTTTTTGAGACAGAGCCTCAAGCTGTCTCCCTGGGTAGAGTTCTGTGGCATCACAGCTCACAGCAACCTCCAACTCCTGGGCTCAAGCAAGTCTCCTGCCTCTACCTCTCAAGTAGCTGGGACCACAGGCCTGGTTATTTATTTATTTTTTTTTTTGGTTGCAGCCATTATTGTTTGGCGGGCCTGGGCTGGATTTGAACCCACCACCTTAGGCGTATATGGCTGGCGCCTTAGCCACTTGAGCCACAGTTGCCAAGCCTGGTTAATGTTTTATTTAGACTTTTTTTCATCAATACTTGTGAGGTGGTCTATAGTTTTTTTCCTCTGGGCTAGCTTTGCCATGTTTTTGTTTCATAAAGAATCAAGATGACACTTTCCATCTGTTTCCATATTTGGAAAGGTCTGAAATAGCTTAGGAATTATCCATTCCTTGAAGGTCAAAAATAAGTCACTTTTGTGATTTAGTGAGCCTGGTACTTTGGAGATAAAGCTCTCAGTTTGCTGAATTTATTTCTTTGGCTATTAATCTATTTAAGGTTTTGTATGTCTTTTAGGTAATTTTGATTTTTTTTTAAGAGACACAGTCTCACTTTGTCACCCTTAGTAGAGTGCTGTGGCCTCACAGCTCACAGTAAACTCCAGCTCTTGGGCTTAGGCGATTGATTCTCTTGCCTCAGTCTCCCCAGGTGACCGCCACAACGCCCAGCTATTTTTTTGTTGCAGTTTGGCTGGGGCTGGGTTTGAAACCGTCACCCTCAGTATATGGGGCCGACACCCTACTCACTGAGCCACAGGCTTTGCCCGATATTTTATGTATTTCTAAAAATTGTTTTTAAAACATGTTTTCTTAACTTGACTCAGCACCTGTAGCTCAGTGGTTAGGGCGCTGGCCACATACAGCGGGGCTGCAGGGTTCAAACCTGGCCCAGGCCTACTAAACAATGACAACTACAGCAACAACAACAACAACAAAATAGCCAGGAATTGTGGCGGGCACCTGTAGTCCCAGCTACTTGGGAGGCTAAGGCAAGAGAATTGCTTGAGCCCAAGAGTTTAAGGTTGCTGTGGGCAGCGGCACCACGGCACTCTACCAAGGTGACACAGTGAGACTCTGTCTCAAAAGAAGTAAACATAGGCAGTGCCTGTGGCTTAGTGTGTAGGGTGCTGGTCCCATATACTGAAGGTGGTGGGTTTGAATCTGGCCCTGGCCAAACTGCAACAAAAAAAATAGCTGGGCATTGTGGTGGGTGCCTGTAAGTCCCAGCTATTTGGAAGCCTGAGGCAAGAGAATTGCCTAAACCCAAAAGCTAGAGGTTGCTGTGATGCCACAGCACTCTACCAAGGGTGACAAAGTGAGACTCTGTCTCTAAAATAAAATAAATAATAAATAAAGAGGGTGGTGCTTGTGGCTCAGTGGGTGGGGCGCTGGCCCCATATACTGAGGGTGGCAGGTTTGAAGCCGGCCCCTGCCAAACTGCAACAAGAAAATAGCTGGGCATTGTGGCAGGCACCTGTGGTCCTAGCTATTCGGGAGGCAGAAGCAAGAGAATCGTCTAAGCCCAGGAACTGGAGTTTGCTGTAAGCTGTGTGACACCACAGAACTCTACTGAGGGTGAGAAAGTAAGACTCTGTCTCTACAAAAAAAATAAAAAATAAAAAAAAATTAAAAATAAAATAAAAAATTAATAAAAAAAAACCATGTTTTCATAGCAATTAGGATGGAGTTACATACAGTTTTCTCACAATACTTTAAATGTTCTTTGCACCTGTGGTTATCATCTCTTCCCAATGACTTAAGTTTGTTTTTTATCTCCTTGAGTAGGCTAGCTAATGGCTTATTTTTTTTAGTAATTCAAAAAGCCTATTCTTAGATCTGCACATTAATATGACTTTCTTTTAACTCATTGGCTTTTTAAAAATTTCATAATATCATAGGGGCACACACATTTTGATGACCTAATTTGCTTTTATACATTTCAGGTGAAAGTTGTAAGTGCGTCCTTCACCCAGAATGTGTGCACTATACGAGTTAGGTATAAATTAACTCAACCCCTCTTCCAGATACCTGCTTGATTCCCACTGAGTTTTATTTCCATATGTGCATGTAAGTGTTGAAAACTCATTGACTTTTGATGAACTGGCTGGGTTCCTTAAAGTTTTTCCCTTTCACACTTTTTTTTTTTTGAGACAGAATCTCATTTTACATCATCCTCAGTAGAGTGCCATGGTGTCATAGCTTATAGCAACCTCAAACTCTTGGCCTCAAGCGATCCTCTTGCCTCAGCCTCCTAAGTAGCTGGGACTATATGTGTCCACCATGACATCTAGCTAGTTTTTTTTTTTTAAGAGGTAGGGTCCCCCTCTTGCTCAGGCTGGGCTCTAACTTTAGAGCTTAAGCAGCAGTCCACCAGCCTTGGTCTCCCAGAATGCTAGGATTACAGATGTGAACAACAACGTCCAGCCCTAATGAGTCATCTGTAATTTTTTTTTTTTTTTTAGTGTCTCCCTTTGTTACCCTCAGTAGAGTATCATCTTGTGGTGTCATAGCTCACGGCAACCTCAAACTCTTAGGCTCAAATGATCCTTTTGTCTCAGCCTCCCCAGTAGCTGAGACTACAAGCGCCCAACTACAATGCCCAGCCAGTTTTTCTATTTGTAGTGGGGACGGGGTCTAGGTCTCACTCAGGCTGGTCTCATACTCCTAAACTCAGGCAATCCACCCACCTTGGCCTCCTAGAGTGCTAGGATTACAGGAGTGAGTCACCACACAAAAATTAGAAGTTCTGGCTCAGTGTCTATAGTTCAGCAGCTAGGGTGCCAGCCACATACACTGGAGCTAGAGGGTTTGAACCCAGCCTGGGCCTGCCAAACAATAACTACAACCAAAAAATAGCTGGGCGCTGTGGCAGGCACCTGTAGTCCCAGCTACTTGGGAGGCTGAGGCAAGGGAATCACTTAAGCCCAAGAGTTTGAGGTTGTTGTGAGCTGTGACGCCACCGAGGGTGACATAGTAAGACTCTGTCTCAAAAATTAAAAATAAATAAATAAATAAATAAATAAATAAAATAGAAGTTCCCATACTCTCACCTAGAGACACACACTTAACACTTTGGTGTCTTTTCTCCAAAAACACTTTTCTATGCCTTAAAATAATGTATGATAACCTCTTTTAAGATGTTCAACACAGAAACAGAATTATACACTATGCTGCTTTGTAGGTTTTAAAAAATTTTACTACTAAATGGACAAACTCAGCCTCTTATGCTGGTTATTTCTAATTTCGGTATCATAAGCAATGTTGCAATGAACATTCATTCTGATAAACATATCTGCCTATTTGCAAATATGTATTTCTGTAGGATAAACTCTCGTAAGTTTCACTAGTTTGATGGGAGTGAAGCCAAAGTGTTAACACATATTGCCAAAGTATCTTTTTTTTTCATTCTTTTGCTTTGTTTTGCAGTTTTTTGGCCAGGGCCAGGCTTGAACCCACAACCCCTGGTATATGGGGCCAGCACCCTACTCCTTGAGCCACAGGTGCTGCCCTTGCCAAAGTATACTTATCAACATGTTCTTTTTCTTTCTTCTGATATACTTTTTATTTTAAGAGTCTCACTCTGTTGGCCAGGCTAGAGTGCAATGGTATCAGCCTAGCTCACAGCAACCTTAAACTCCTAGGCTTAAGCAATCCTCTTGCCTCAGCCTCCTGACTAGCTGGGACTATAGGCACCCACCACAACACCTAACTAATTTTTCTATTTTTAGTAGAGACGGGGGTCTCTCTCTTGCTCAGGCTGGTCCTAAACTCCTGAGCTCCAGCAATACTCCCACCCTGGCCTCCCAGTGTAGTAGTAGGATTATAGGCATGAGCCACCATACCCGGCCTTCTGCTTTTTAGTCTATTTTTGTGAGATAGGGTCTTGCTCTATTACCTGGGCTAAAGTGCAATGGCATCATTCATTATAGCTCACAGTAACCTAAAACTCCTAGGCTCAAGCAATCCTCCTGCCTCAGCTTCTAGGTAGCTGGGACTACAAAGCATGATGGCTAATTTTATTTTTAAAGAATATATATTTTTTATTTTTGTTTAGCGGGCCCAGGCTGGGTTTGAACCACCACCCCTGCTACATAAGGCTGGTGTTCAAACCACTGAGCTACAGGCACCCCCTAATTTTTAAATTAAGAAAAAATTTTTTGTAGAGATGGGGCCTCACTATTGCCCAGGCTGGTCTCAAACTCCTGGCCTCAAGTGATCCTTCTACCTCAGCTTCCCAAAGGGCTAGGATTATAGGTGTGGGCCACCATGCCTGGCAACAGAACATTTATTTTTAACCCTTATCACCAGGCTAAGAAAACAAGCAATTCTCAAAATTTCTCCCAGGAAAGGAGGGTCAGAAAACATGCTCTTTGTTCCAGGCTTGCAACTACCCTGCCTATTTCAGGTCTGCTATAATATACCAGAAGGCAGGGTATAAAAATAAAACACAAAAGGCTTTCTGTTCAGGGTTTTATGTATGATTCCTCTTTGCAGAACTGATTTTTGATAAATTGGCTTACTTCCCTGTGTAATCAACAAACCATGTCCAAAAGATCAGCCCACCTGGGCCACCATACTTAGAGCAGACAGAGAATTGTGGCAATTTCGTGCACAGAAGACTGTCAGCCTACAAACAAACCGAAGTTAGGAAGCAAGAAAAAGCCACACAATACCAGGTGCTAATAAATAGTAATTAACCAATGAAAAAAATTCAGACCTAAGCATGATAGCAGAGGATAAAAATCAGAGCTAATAAAACAGACAGTAAACCCATATTTACTGCTTATAACTATTTTTTTTTTT
>NW_003852644.1:1050481-1060226 GCF_000181295.1 Otolemur garnettii | reverse complement strand
AGTCCCAGCTACTTGGGAGGCGGAGGCAGGAGACTCGCTTGAGCCCAGGAGTTGGAGGTTGCTGTGAGCTGTGATACCACAGCACTCTACCCAGTGTGACAGCCTGAGGCTGTCTCAAATATATATATATGTATATAAATGAATAAATAAATAAACGTCGTACTATCTTCTAAGTTGTTTATCCATGGAGATCAGAATATCTGAACACTCCTGTATATTTAGGAACAAAATAGGAGAACAAAGCAGTTAATGTACACAATTTACTCAATTATCCACCTTTTTGCCTACCTTGTCACCAACTTTATAAGCAGGTGGAGAGGTCATTTTGATATCTGTGATGCTGATTTGAGGTGAATCCTCAATAGGGGGTTTTGGTACAAGGTTCCTATTGGTCTGTATCTGGCTCTCAATTAATTTGATAATCGCATCTGCTCTTTCTTTTGGCATTGGCTTTCCATACCAATTTTCTGCATCTTCAACATCTGTAATGAAACAAATTAAAGACATTCATTATATAAATATTTAAAGAATGCCTATTAGGTCATCTGAAAGACATCCTGATGGAAATGACATTAGGCTAGGACTCACAGGAATAAAACCTGGCAGTGAGGGCCTGGTGGCACTGCAGTCAGAAAGGATAGCCTGCACAAAATCCCTGAGGCTTCTGAGGGGGCCAGTGCCCAAGTGTTGATGAAGAGGAAAAGTGAAGGAGACAAAGCTAGATAGACAGCAGGAGAGACCATGGAGGTTGGAACTCGTGGGGTATGATAAGGAGATTTGAGTTTTATCCAAAGCAAGATGAGAAACAACTGAAGAGTTTGGAGTGGGGAAAGCAACTGAGGAGACCCATTTCAGAAAGATCACTGTGGCAGCAGTGTGGGGACTGACGTGGGAGGATTCCAGCTGTCAGTGGAAAGATCGCTGGTAAAGCTGCTGCAGTCTGGAAGAAACAAAAGGATGTAGCAATGGTCATGGCAGTAGAGATGGGGAAGAGTGGATATGAGATGTGGTCTAGGGGACCAGGTAATATGAGGGGGGGTCCATGAGGGAGAAATGGAGGCAAGGGGCTGGTCTGAGTACAGTGGTGTTTATAAGAAATTAATCATACCCAGTTACAGATTCCTTTGTTCCTTCTCCACTCCCACTGCTACACTTGACTAGCCTTAAAAAAAAGGGGGGGGGGGAAGGGCGACACCTGTGGCTCAGTGGGTAGGGTGCCAGCCCCATATACCAAGGGTGGCAGGTTCAAACCTGGCCCCAGCCAAACTGCAACAAAAAAATAGCCGGGTGTTGTGGTGGGCACCTGTAGTCCCAGCTACTGGGAGGCTGAGGCAAGAGAATTATCTAAGCCCAGGAGTTGAAGTTTGCTGTGAGCTGTGTGATGCCACAGTGCTCTACTGAGGGCAATAAAGTGAGATTCTGTCTCTCCAAAAAAAAAAAAAGGGAAAAAAATGGAAGCAAGGACAATACCCAGGGTTCTGCCAGGACGGTACTGACAAATCTGCCATTTGCCGAACTGGGGGTATCACAGCATGACTGTTTGGGGGCAGAGTCATAGAATTATATTTAAAAAACTCAGGAACCATTGTAACAATCTAAACTTGAGATAAACAACTTTGGATGTCAGCCTTGAAATGTGCAAGGAGTTAGTCCTTCAAACCTTCCTCCTTCCCAGCCCCCAGTTCCATAGCTCTCTTTCCCAGACATGATGCTTTACTGGTTTTCTGTTAAGTTCTTCTAGATACCCCAGACCCAGGCAAGCATGTATGTACATGCATGCTGAATTTTACATGTGGCCATATGCATAGCCCGCTTTTTGCCTCTACTGTGGAGACTGCTCCCTGACAGTCCTCTCATGGACTTTCTTCCTCCCCACTCTCAGGTAGGTAGAAAATCACTGCTCATTTGCCAGGGGTTATAGCTTTTCCTCCCCACCCTAAGTAGACATTGTCAGTGAAGGCAAGAGATGTGCCCCCAGCACACACCACAGCTACCATCACTGTTCACTAAGTCAGTCCTCTGCCTCAGCCAGTTTAAGCCTCCTTCTGCCTCTTCTGTTGTCCAGACATGATTTCTTTTTTGAGACAGAGTCTTGCTATGTTGCCCTCAGTAGGGTGCCATGGCCTCACAGCTCACAGCAACCTCAAATTCTTGGGCTTAAGTGATTCTCTTGCCTCAGCCCCCTAAGTAGCTGGGACTACAGATGACTATCATAACACCCAGCTATTTTTTGGTTGTAGTTGTCATTGTTGTTTGGCACGCCTGGGCTGGATTCGAACGCGCCAGCTCCGGTGCATATGGCTGGTGCCCTAGCTGCTGAGCTACAAGCCCAGACAGATGTTTTTAATCATGAGCAGGAAAAAAACACTTGCTTACTTGGCATGCCACGACCCTTGAAAGTCTTTGCAACCACAGCAGTAGGCTTGTTCTTCACTTGAGTTGCCTGCCAGAATACCTGGCACAGAGCCTCCACATCACGGCCATCCACCACGTAAGTATTCCACCTGCCAACGGAGTAAGAAGCCAGGTTTACAAGAGACAAAGTGGAGTGGGACAGAATAAAGTAAAGCAAAAGAAGATATAGTTACCCAAAGGCTTCACAGCGCTTCTTATAGATCTCTATGCAGTGCTCAGCAGGAAAGGCGCCACTGTGTCCCAGGCGATTCACATCAAAGATTGCCACCAGATTGTCCAGACCATAGTAGGAAGCGAAGGCCAATGCCTCCCAGACGGAGCCTTCTGAGGACTCGCCATCTCCCATGAGGCAGAATACCCGGTAGCTAGAGCAAGACAAGAGGTGTTGACAACCTTCTTTTGGGCTAAGGGTTCATCTGGGCCACTCAGGTGAATGCATTTCAGGAAGAGAAACAAAGGAACAGCCGGGAGAAGCTGCTTTAGATCACCAGGTTCCTAACACTATTTTCCTCATCAACTCTGCCCAGACTCAGCAGCTGAGGAGACACAGCTTTAAAAGCTTGGGCCTCATGAGATGATCCTTGCCTTCAGCTGCCTCTCCCTGTCTAGCCATGAGGCTGTCATTAAGGTTTTTTTTTTTTTTTAAACAAAGACAGAGTCTCACTCTGTTGTGCCCTCAGCAGAGGGCTGTGGCGTCACAGCTCATAGCAACCTTAAACTCCTAGGCTCAAGTGATCTTGCCTCCACCTCCTAAGTAGCTGGGACTATAGGCACCTGCTACAACACTTGGCTGTTTTCAGAGATGGAGTCTTGCTCTTGCTCATTCTGGCCTTAAACTCATGAGCTCAGGCTATCCACCCACCTTGGCCTCCCAGAGTGCTAGAATTACAGGTGTGAGCCACCACGCCTGGCCTGCTATGGTTAGGTTTTCCTGCCTCTTCTGATCTATAGGCATGATGGTAAGAGAGAAATGGGAAGAAAGCAGCCCCTTCAATACTCTAAACCAGGGGTCCTCAAACTTTTTAAACAGGGGGCCAGTTCACTGTCCCTCAGACCATTGGAGGGCCAGACTATGGGCCCAGGATGAGTCAGCTGCTAAGCAGGACAGGCAGCAGCAGCAAAAACACCCGGCAGCCTGGATAAATGTCCTTGGCCTGCAGGCCGTAATTTGAGGACCCCTGCAAACCATTCACGCACACTGTCTTGTATTTGTCCAATTTCAAGTTCCATTTTAAAGCACTGCTACCTTTTATTTCTTATCTTAACAATTTATTTGCAATAATCACTACATTCTACACCTCAGTATCACATATTCTGCTATAAATATTAAACTTTTTCGGCTTGGCACCTGTAGCTCAAGTGGCTAAGGCGCTAGCCACATACACCTAAGGTGATGGGTTCAAATCCAGTCTGGGCCCGCCAAACAACAATGATGGCTGCAACCAAAAAATAGCTGGGCGTTGTGGTCCCAGCTACTTGGGAGGCAGAGGCAGGAGACTCGCTTGAGCCCAGGAGTTGGAGGTTGCTGTGAGCTGTGATGCCACGGCACTCTACCCAGGGGGACAGCTTGAGGCTCTGTCTCAAAAAACAAACAAATAAACAAACAAAAAAAACTTTTTCACACAACAACATGAACATTTATCTTCTGTACTCCACTAAAGTGTTGGAAATGTTTTAGGAAGTTTTTAATCCTAAGAACTAGTGAGGCAATAATGGATGAATTTTTTTGAGACAGAGTTTTACTTTGTTGCCGTTGGTAGAGTGCCCTGGCATCATAGCTCACAGCAACCTCAAACTCTTGGGCTTAAGCCATTCTTTTGTCTCAGTCTCCCAAGTAGCTGGGACTATAGGCACCTGCCACAATGCCTGGATTTGTTTTCTTTTTAGAGATGGGGTCTGGCACTTGCTCAGGCTGGTCTCAAACCTGTGAGCTCAGGCAATCCACCTGCCTTGGCCTCCCAGAGTGCTAGAAGTATAGGCATGAGTACTGCACCTGGCCAATAATAGATGAATTTTAACAGACTCACAGGAAATAGAATAGGGTGGCTGCAGAAGCAGTGGGGAAAGCACAGTAAAGTCCTTCCAGAGGGCCTGCCATGGGATGAAATGGGGATGGCCCTTTAGGGCTTTTCTCTACCCCAGGGAGCTAGGTGGCTGTCCCAAGACCTTCAGAAAGGAGCATGAGGCAGGGTAGTTGAGTAGTTTTGGGGTGAGCACCTTACCTGGCCTTGTCAAAGTACTTGCCAGTATATGCCATCCCGCATGCAGCCCCCAGTCCCTGACCAAACCATCCTGTTGCCACATCAACAAACGACAGTCTCTGTAAAGAAAGAACCAAATGAACCTAGGCAGAGTTGTAGGACACAGGTATCAGGTCAACTTCCATCCCAGCAGGACAGCCACCCCCACCCCTCTAGTGCTGGGGGAATTCTTCTTTACCACACCCACAAGTTTCAGATCAGTGTTCCAGGTGGACTATGGGTCAAGAATGGGGCCTGGTCTACACTAGAAACAGGGTTGACGAAGATGATGAAGACCTCCATCATTCCTGTCTAGGGAGCCATAGTGTGGTGAGCATAACTGGAGCTTTGGGAACCCACAGGAGGGAGCCTGAGTATAAAGTAGAAAACACAAGGCATGATCTTGCCTTTTATTTTTTTTGAGACAGAGTCTCAAGCTTCACCCTGGGTAGAGTGCCATGGTGTCATAGCTTACAACCACCTCTAACTCTTGGGCTCAAGCGATCCTCTTGTTTCAGTTTTTCTATTTTTAGTGAAGACGGGATCTCGCTTTTTGCTCAGGCTGGTCTTGAACCTGTGAGCTCAAGCAATCCACCAGCCTCAGACTATCCTAGAGTGCTAGGATTAAAGGTGTGAGCCACCACATCCAGCTTATTCTTGCTTTTTATTATTTATTTTTTATCATTGGGGATTCATTGAGGGTACAGAGAACCAGGTTATGTTGACTGCATGTTAGGTAAAGTCCCTCTGATTCTTGTATTTTTCACAAAGCCTTTTTTTTCCAGCCATGAACCAGTCAGATGCTGAATCTTTTGAAGAATTCAGATTCTTAGAATGACTTTCCACTATCACTCCACTCCCCCTGCAACATCCTATTTGTATGCATAGGGTTGTTATCATTGTCTCAAGAAGAGAATGTAGCCTTCTGAGGTCCAAAAGACTGTGCCAAAGGGGTGCTGTAATGATAGGAGAGGCTCCAGTTCTAAGCTTCCACACACACTGTATTTATTCAACAGCTTCTGCTGCCATTACAGAGGCCCTTGCCTTCCTAGCCTCCTTGCCTCCTCCACAGTTATTCTTAAACCAGCCACCAGGGGGAACTGTTCATCATGTCTGTTAACTGTCCCATGTCTTCCTATCTCCTGCCAAGCAGAGCTCAACTTGTACTAGCTGCCCACTCCAGCCCCCATCACCTCCAAATCCCCTTCCCATTGCTCCAGCACCCTAGCCTCAGTGCCTTGAGCACAATGGACAGAGGCTTGCCTCTGGGCCTCAGCACTTGGAGCTTCTTCTACCTGAGTGCTCGTGCCTAGATATTGCAAAGCTCATACTGTTTGACCACTTCCAAATCTCTGCTCAAAGGTCAGTATCAGTGGCCAGGCTTGGTGGATTGCCTGAGCTCAGGAGTTCAAGACCAGCCTGAGCTAGAGTGAGACTCCATCTCTAAAAATAACCAGGTATTGTGGTGAGTACCTGTAGTACCAGCTACTTGGGAGGCTGAGGCAAGAGGACTGCTTGTACCCAAGAGTTTGAGGTTGCTGTGAGCTATGATGCCACAGCATACCACCACTCTACTGAGGGCAACAAAGTGAGACTGTCTCAAAAAAAAAAAAAAAAAAAAAAAAAAGAAAAACAAAAAAACACAACTCCCCCAAAGAAACAAAGGTCAGCATCAAGATCTTTCTAGATCATTCTGTTACAACTAGTGCCTCCTACCCCCTCTACTTCATTTGATTCCAAATGCTATCCATTCACAAGTTTGTTTCCTGTCTGTCCACATCCTCTGTCCAATCAGCTCCTCTCAAGTAGAGACTGGTGTGTCCACTGCTATCACCAATGAGTGAAAAGAGCTTGTCATTCTCCATCTCTCACCCTTCTTGCTTCCTGCCCTGGCCATCTTCCTGGGTTCTTTTCAACATCCCTGGCATTCTCCACATGCTTTATGCCCTAACTTCCTTTCAGTTCTGCATCTTAAGCCTAGTAGAACTGTCCCATTGAAGTCTCTTCTGGCCAAGTCTCTAGTTCCATCTTTCTCCCCATGTCACCTATCTCACTCCTGTAACAGGCTCTGGCTCCCAGTTGTCTTGTATGCTCTTGGAGTCCCTATAATACCAAGTACTGAGCCTGGGCTCAGCACTTAAATCAGCTCTTGTCTCCCCCATTGTGAAGCATGGGGCAAGCAAGCTCACCTTCTAAAGGCTTCACTTTATTGGGGCAAGAACCTCCTTTAGGTGGCAGGGGGCTGTAAGGATAGACTGAGAAGATTGGAGAGGATCAGAATGAGGCTTGGCATGGTGGAAGTGCTCCTGCATAAGTTGCCTTCTTTCTCCCAAGAACATATATGCTGCTGGGGACACAGGGAAGTATTACAAGCACCCCAAACAAAGACTTCTCTTCCAGATGATACCTCTCGTCTTTGTCCTAGCATAAAGTATGCTTCAAGAACAAGTTTAAAAAGGTTTTCTGCTTGCTACCCATGCCTCCTTAGCTGACAAAAACAAAAAGAGCTGATAAAACAAAAACAAAGGCCTAGGTGGGGGGCATGGGGATCACAGCCCCACCCCAGGAAGTCTGCAGCATGGTGACAGCTTTAAGAGAATCCAGGAATCTGACATCACCAGGCCTTAGCAGTCCTCCCTAATGTGGACCACATTTACTTCATCTCTCTTTTTATACACACATACATTCTATTTATTTTGTCAAACTATTTTAGGTTATGTTTCTGACATGAAGATAAGAGTTACAGTTATGTCCCCTAGGGTATTCCAGCCATGCCCACAGTTTAATTTTGTCTTTAAACTACTTCCTGCTGCTTTAATCTTTTTAATTTTTAAAATGTATTTTAAAAAATTAAAAAATCTTTCTTTGTAATTATTCTGTGTACATGACAGTTATATTTATAGGGCATGAGATGTTTTGATACAGGTATACAATGAGAATTAATCAAATCAGGGTAACTGGGGTATCCATCACTTCAGGCATTTATCATTCCTTTGTTAGAAACATTCCAATTCCACTCTTTTATTTTAAAGCTCACCTTAACTTATTGTTATCATAATCTCTTTGCTATGCTCTCAAACACTGCCCATGCTATCCTGCTGTGCTGCGCTCAATAAACATCCCCCATGGCCCAACCTGGTGGTTCTGTTTGTATGTGGCACTGCACAGTCCGGTTTAGAGTGATCTGCTTCAGGACACAGCCAATTTTTAGATGGCATCGAATCAGCAACACATTCTCAAACCCGCCAGCCCCAATGTATGTGGCCGGTGCCCTAGCTGCTGAGATACAGGCGCCTAGCCATACTGACTTTGTTTTTAAGGTTCCTTTTCTTTCCTGTCCCCTAACATCCTGAAGTAGCTGGTATTAGAGTCTGATGAGACAGTACCCCATCAGTTTCAGGCCACATCTGCAGAAAAATGGAAGGTCTCCATTTAACCAACAGGGGCCACACTTACTTTCCCTCAGGCTCAGCAAGTTTGATCCACTGAGGTGGCCCGCCTCTGTCCAGGTGGCAGAGGATGGTTGTAGCATAACACTGGGGGGTGGGGGGATTCAGAGTAAGGTGGGGTGGGGCAATGTACCACCAAAGGAAAGGAAGCCCACCATGGCCACAAACCACCCTTCCAGCTATGTAAGCCACATGGCTTCAAAGGTCCTTACTGATACCTTTTAGATCTTTACAAAGCAAAAAAGGAAGAACCAAAATGACAGAGTCCATTCTAGGGCTTGTTTACAGGGCAGCTTTTTAAAAAGCACTTAAGCAGCAAGCAGCCCTGCTCCCCTGCTGGCATACCTTTGACAGGATGAATCGGTCATTGTCTGGGCTCTCCGGGTCAGACTGTTTATACCTCATTGTGTGGAAGAACAGCACAGACATGATCTCGGCAGCACTGCTACATGAGGTGGGGTGGCTGAAAGGCAGGCAGGACACAGGTAATTTCAAATAGGCAATTGACTTCCCAGGTACTCAGTACATGGTCTCCTGAGCCCAGAAGCAGCAGTCAAGGGTAATGGGTGCAGGGTCACAACCTCAGCTCACACCTTGAAAGGACACTTTAAACCACAGTAACCTCATAACCTCTCCCCTATACACGGCAAGATGCTCTGAGACCAGCTCCTTCCTATCAATGCAGCACCATGCATTTGGGGCAAGCTCATCTCCTGACCCTAACTTTAGTATTCTTCCACTAGTTTGAATTTATCTATCATGTTTATATTGGCTGAGAAAATCTCAAAAGCATTGCTAGAAATGCACCTAAAATGCATTTCTTTTAAAAAGTGAATGGTGGCTGGGCATGGTGGCTCACACCTGTAACCCCAGCACTCTGGAAGGCTGAAGCAGGTGGACTGCTTGAGCTCAGGAGTTTAAGACCAGTCTGAGCAAGAATGAGAACCCTATCTCTTAAAAAAAAAACAAAAAAAAAACTAAACAGGTGTTGTGGCAGGTGCCTGTAGTCCCAGCTACTCAGAGGCTGAGGCAGGAGGATCACTTGAGCAAGAGTTTGAGGCTGCTAATAGCTATGAAGCCACCACATTCTACTCAGGGTGACAAGACTGAGATTCTGCCTCAGGAAAAAAAAAAAAAAACACCATGAATGGTAAAAGACTGAGACATTTCTCAAGGTTAATTAACTCAGGCCCTTTCTGAACACTGCCCAAATAAATGCTGCTCTTAGAAATCAGCCTGTATTTGAGTCCAGCCAGTCCCTAATTAATTAAAAAGAGGGAGAGGACAGGACAAAACAAACTACCTAAATCCTGCTCCAACTGTTAGAAAAATAAGATTTTAGGCCCAATTCATTCTCATTAATAATCCTGTTTCAAATTTCACAATAAAGAAAATGAATGAGGCTTGGCGCCTGTGGCTCAAGTGGCTAAGGCACCAGCCACATACACCTAAGGTGGTGGGTTTGAATCCAGCCTGGGCCTGCCAAACAACAATGACAGCTACAAACAAAAATAGCCAGGCCTTGTGGCAGGCGCCTGTGGTCCCACCTACTTGGGAAGCTGAGGCAGGAGACTTGCTTGAGCCCAGGAGTTGGAGGTTGCTGTGAGCTGTGATGCCATAGCACTCTACCCAGGGGGACAG
>NW_003852644.1:1029668-1049501 GCF_000181295.1 Otolemur garnettii | reverse complement strand
AAAAAAAAAAAAAAGAGATATACTACATTTTCTCTGGCCACAATGGGATGAAGTTAGAAATCAACAACAGAAGGAAAACTGGAAAATTCATAAATCCTAGAGTGATTTTTTTCTAAAGCTGTATGTTACCTTGCTGTAAAAATAACACCCCAAAGCTTTTTCACCAATTTCCCACTTGGCATTTTTTTTTTTTTTTTGAGACAGAGTCTGACTCTCAACCTTGACTAGAATACAGTGGCATTATCAGAGCTCACTGCAAACTTAAAATCCTGGCTCAAGCAATTCTCCCGCTTCAGCCTCCTTAGTAGCTGGGACTATAGGTGCCCACCACCACATCTAGCTAATTTTTTGATTTTTTTTTTTTTTTGAGACAGAGTCACAAGTTGTCGCCCTGGGTAGAGTGCTGTGGTATCACAGCTCACAGCAACCTCCAACTCTTGGGCTTAAGCAATTCTCTGGCCTCAGCCTCCCAAGTAGCTGGGACTACAGGTACCTGCCACAACACTTGGCTATTTTTTTGTTGCAGTGTTATTGCTGTTGGGCAGGCCTGGGCTGAATCTGAACCCACCAGCACCAGCTCTGGTGTATATGGCTGGCACCCTAGCCTCTGAGCTACAGGTGCTGAGCCTTTTTTTTTTTTTGGTAGAGATAGGGTCTCACTCTTGTTTACACTGGTTGCAAAGGAATTTTTTTTTTTTTTGAGACAGAGTTTCTCTACGTAGCCCTCGGTAGAGTGCCGTAGCATCACCTCAAACTCCTGGGCTTTTTTTTTTTTTTTTTTGCGGTTTTTGGCCAGGACTGGGTATGAACCTGCCACCTCGAGCATATGGGGCCAGCGCCTTACTCCTTTGAGCCACAGGCGCTGCCCCTAACTCCTGGGCTTAAATGATTTTCTTGCCTCAGCCTCCCAAGTAGCTGGGACTACAGGTGCCTGCCACAATGTCCAGCTATTTTTTGTTGCAGTTGTCATTGTTGTTTAGCTTGCCTGGGCCAGGGTCCAACCGGCCAGCCTCCATGTATGTGGCTGGCACCATAACCACTGTGCTACAGGCGCCGAGCCCCCTGGCTGGTTTCTTTTCTTTTTTCTTGTAGAGACAGAGTTTCACTTTATCGCCCTCAGTAGAGTGCCCTGGCGTCACACAGCTCACAGCAACCTCCAACTGGGCTTAGGTGATTCTCCTGTCTCAGCCTCCCCAGTAGCTGGGACTAGAGGTGCCTGCCACATCGCCCAGCTATTGTTTGTTGCAGTTTGGCCAGGCTGGGTTTGAACCAGCCAAACTCTGTATATGGGGCTGGTGCCCTACCCACTGAGCCACAGGTGCCGCCCCCCTGGCTGGTTTCTAACTGCAGTGCTCAAGTGATCCTACTGCCTTAGCCTCCCTAATAGGTGGAACTATAGCCGTCCATCATCATGTCACGCCCAACAGGAAAATTTATAGCTGTAAACACATTTTAAAAAAACACCTTAACTCAATAACCTAACTTTACAACTTAAGGAAAAACTAGACTTAAAGTTAGCAGAATGAAGGAAAAAATGAAGATCAGAACAGAAATAAATCAGATTAGGAAAACAATAGAGAAAAAAACGAATGAAATCAAAAGTTGGTTCTTTGAAAAATGATTAACAAAAACTAGCTAGGTGAACTAAGTTAAAAACGGAAAAGATTCAACTAAAATCTGAAGTAAAGAGCCTGGCGCAGTGGCTCAAGCCTATAATCCTAGCTGAAGCAGGTGGACTGCCTAAGCTCAGGAGTTTGAGACCAGCCTGACCTAGAGCAAGACTCCTGTCTCTAAAAATAGCCAGGCATTGTGGTAGGCGCCAGCTACAGGGGAGACTAAGGCAAGAGAATCACTGGAGCCTAAGAATTTGAGGTTGCTGTGAGCTATGATGCCACAGCACTCTACCAAGGGCTGCGACAAAGTGAGACTGTCTCAAAAAAAAAAAAAATACAGTGGAAACAGTACTGATGCTTCTACATAAGTGTAAAAGTGTATTATGGGGTGGCGCCTGTGGCTCAAAGAGTAGGGCGCCAGCCCCATATACCGGGGGTGGTGGGTTCAAGCCTGGCCTCGCCAAAACTGCAAGAAAAAAAAAAGAAAGGGTCTTATAAACCGGAAACGGAGACTTTAGTTCTCTTTCCCGTCTTGCAAGATGGCGGGTGAAAAAGTTGAGAAGCCGGTTTCTAAAGAGAAGAAACCAGTTTCTAAGGAGAAGAAACCTTCTTCTAAGGAGAAGAAACTAGTTTCTAAAGAGAAGAAATCTGTTAATAAAAAGAAGAAGCCTAAAGCCAAGAAGGGGATGCCCCACTGCAGCCGAAATCCTGTTCTGGTCAGAGGAATAGGCAGATATTCCCGATCTGCCATGTATTCCAGAAAGGCAATGTATAAGAGGAAATACACAGCAGCTAAATCCAAGATTGAAAAGAAGAAGGCGGCGAAGGTCCTCGCCACTGTTACAAAACCAGTTGGTGGGGACAAGAATGGTGGTACTCGGGTGGTTAAACTTCGCAAAATGCCTAGATACTATCCCACCGAAGATGTGCCTCGAAAGCTATTGAGCCATGGCAAAAAACCATGTAGTCAGCATGTGAGAAAACTGCGATCCAGCATCACACCTGGGACTGTTCTAATTATCCTCACCGGGCGCCACAGAGGCAAGAGAGTGGTTTTCCTAAAGCAACTGGGCAGTGGCTTGCTACTTGTGACTGGACCTCTGTCCCTCAATCGAGTTCCTTTACGAAGGGCACACCAGAAATTTGTCATCGCCACCACCACAAAAATTGACATCAGCAATGTTAAAATCCCAAAGCATCTTACTGATGCTTATTTCAAGAAGAAGCAGCTCCGGAAGCCCAGACACCAAGAAGGTGAGATCTTCACCACAGAAAAAGAGAAATATGAGATAACAGAACAGCGCAAGGTTGATCAAAAAGCTGTGGACTCGCAAATTTTACCGAAAATCAAAGCTATTCCTCAGCTCCAAGGCTACCTGCGATCCGTGTTTGCTCTGACAAATGGAGCTTACCCTCATAAAATGGTGTTTTAAATTTCTTAAAAAGAACCTAATTAAATGGCTAATGGAAAAAAAAAAAAAAAAGAAAGAAAGAAAAAAAAGTGTATTATGGGGACGGTACCTGTGGCTCAGTGAGTGGCGCTCGGCCCCATATAGGACTCAGGGTGGCGGGTTTAAACCTGGCCCTGGCCAAACCGCAACAGAAAAATAGCCGGGCGTTGTGGTCCCAGCTACTCGGGTGGCTGAGGCAGGAGAATCGCCTAAGCCCAAGAGCTGGAGGTTACTGTGAGCTGTGACACCACAGTACTCTACTGAGGGCGATAAAGTAAGACTCTGTCTCTAAAATAAAAAGTGTATTAAGAATAACTGTATGCCAACACGTGAGTTAACCTAGAAGAAATAGAAATTCATCGAGAGAGCGGCGCCTGGGCTCAGTGAGTAGGGGGCCGGCCCCACATAACAGAGGGTGGCAGGTTCAAACCTGGCCCCCACCAAACTGCAACAAACAATAGCTGGGCATTGTGGTGGGCGCCTGTAGTCCCAGCTACTCGGGAGGCTAAGGCAAGAGAATCGCTTAAGCCCAAGAGTTGGAGGTTGCTGTGAGCTGTGTGACGCCACGGCACTCTACCGAGGGCGACAAAGATTGCCTTTACAAAAAAAAAAGAAAGAAAGAAAGAAATTCATAGACACACAAAACCCCATGTGACTTAATCGCGACAATAAAATCTTAAGAGACTTAGAACTAGTCAGGAGATAAAAGCGGTAATCAAACAACTCCTGATAAAGAGAACTGTTCACCAACGTTCAAAAAAGAATTAACAATACTCTTCAAACGCTTCCGAACTATCAAAGATGGAACAACTCGAAACTCATTCTACAAACTACCTCTACATCAAAGCCAGACTCTACAAAAAAAAATTACAAATATCCAGCAGGCATAATAATGCAAAAATTCTCCGCAAGTTACGAGCAAACCCAACAGCCCGTTTTTTGCTCCTATTTTTTTTTTTTTTTTTGAGACAGAGCCTCAAGCTGTCCCCCTGGGTAGAGTGCCGTGGCATTACAGCTCACAGCAACCTCCAACTCCTGGGCTCAAGCGAGTCTCCTGCCTCTGCCTCCCAAGTAGCTGGGACCACAGGCGCCCGCCACAACGCCCGGCTATTTTTTGGTTGCAGCCGTCATTGTTGTTTTGGCGGGTCCGGGCTGGGGATTCGAACCCGCCACCTTAGGTGTACGTGGCTGGCGCCTTAGCCGGTTGAGCTATAGGCACCGAGCCTTTTGCTCCTATTCTTATCGGCTGACCGCTTTCTTTTTATTTCTTTTACCCTGACGGTACTGGGTTAGGGTCACTTATCATCTCCTGGCATCCACTCCTTCACTAAAGTGCAAACCACAGCTAGCCCAATCTGATCCCCAGTACAACACCCATCCGTCTCAATCAGATCTGGATTCTTCTGTCCTAACGGTTAAAGCCCTGGGGACCTCCAGAACCTTGGCTGTAAGGGAGTAAAAGAGCGGGCACCCAAGCATAAAGCCCGCCATTTGGGGTGGCGGGGATAGTGCCTGGAGGGCATCGAAGGGTAGTACCTTGGCCCCGAAGGCCCAAAAAAGGCCCTCTACAACTGAGTCTATCCAGCCCCCTTTACTTACAGCCTCATGGCCGCTAGCCCAGCAGCCCCATACGACCTGAGCTTCGACGAGGGGAACTTACCCAGAACTTGATGCGCACGTGGCCCTGATGGAGTGGATGCGCAGACGGTTGGCCATGTCCCGCAGCACCTGCACCGTCTTGGAGTCGGGCCTGGCCTCGTCTGCCATTGCAGTACTCGCTTCAGCGTCGGCCATGGCGACGACCGTTTGGCGTCCTCCGAAAAAAATGTGGCTAGGCGTGGGCCTCAATCCTTCACGTGACCTCTTACGCATCTCCCTCCGCGCTCCGCCCCTTGCACTCCGCCCCTTCGCGCTCCGCCCCTTCGCGCTACCTCTTCTGCAGCTGCTTTAGCTGCTGCTGCCTCCGCACCAGATCAAAGGATGTGAATAGTTGTGATTTTCCTGCGCAACATTATTGAAAATAATTCAATTTCTGTTTGTCTTTCCTCAGGCTGTCATTTTCCAGGGGGTTTCCCTCAGCCAGCGAGCCCAGGGTCTCCTTTTGGGGTGGTGAAAAAGTTCCGGAAGTAGGTGTTCGCTAGGGTTGCACACCACTGGGAACCTACTCATGTTACGAATTACACTGTGAAAATCGTTACAATGGTGACGTTTCTGTTTGCTCATTTTATTGCACTATAAAGAGGGTCATGCTGGAATTTCGAATTTGGCCAAGGGCCAACCCTCACAAGCAGTCCAGGCTCCAGGTGGGCTTCATACAAGATGAAGCAGGCTCAGGATCCTGCTACAATGCAACATGTGCACTGTCCTTTCCCTTTCTAGAACATTCTGTATAGCAAGCCCCATGTGACTGTTTTTTTTTCATTTTTTTTTAAATTTCAGATTAATATGGGGGTACAAACCATTATGTTATGTAATTTACACAAGACAGGTAAAAACATGAGACTGTTGAGATGGCATTAGCCTAATGCCAGCCTGTAACGTGATCAGGTCGCCTGACTCGAGTGAGCTCCTGTAACTGACTTTGTGTTCAGCTACGACATCTTGCCATCTCTACACGGTATACCCAAGTTCAACTACTGGGAAGCCCAAGTGCTGTATCTTGGTTCAAAAGTGCCAGATTCCTTCATAAGCCCCCTAGAGTGTCACCTGATTGCCATTAGGTTCCTGTGTTCTTGCCGGGTTAAAGGGTATGTGCAGTTTAAAATTTTAAGAGATATTGCCTAATTGCTTATCAAAAACCTTGAATTTATATACTTGAAGGTTCATTTCCCTGCATCCTCATCAACACTGCATGTTGTTGGACTTTCTAATTTTTGGCATTCTGCTGGATGAAAAATAGTAATCATTGCTTTGACTTACGATTCCTGGGTCACCTTTTGGGGGTGTGTGTGTGTGTTTGACAGTCTCACTATGTGGCCCTGGGTAGAGTGGGTGGCATCACAGTTCACAGCAACCTCCAACTCTTGGGCTCAAGCAATTCTCCTACCTCAGCCTTCCAAGTAGCTGGGACCACAGGTTCCCCCCCTAACATCCAGCTGCCTTTGGTTGCAGTTGTCATTGTTGTTTGGCAGGCCGGGGCTGGGCTCAAACCCACCAGCTCTGGTGTATGTGGCTGGCACTCTAGCCACTAAGCCATAGGCAGTGAGCCTGGTTGTGCTATTTTTTTTTTCAACCTGTCTGAGGGGACTACTGTTCATTCCTGTCCTTTGTGTACTTATATCAGATAGTTTTTAGTTTATTAATTTGTGGGAGTTCTTTACATATTGTGTTGATTAGCCATTTATCTATTACAGATATTCCAAATCTTTTCTCTCATTCTGTTGCTTTTTTAATGGTAAAGGAGACACTTTATTTTTAAGAAAAAACAACCCCCAGATGTTGCTTCTTTTTAACTTTGGATTTTCTTCTCTATGCAAAGTGTTAGAATTTTTTATGTAAATCTTTTATTTATAGACTTTTGGTTGCAGTCTTCCTTAGAAAGCTCTTCTCCATATGAAGATTATAGCCTAATAATATTATAGTTTTGTTTCTTATGTTTAGTTTTTTATTGTCTGTATTATTATGTAAAATGTAAAGTAGCACTCTAACTTAACTTTTTGAAGTAGTTCATTTTCCAAAGACCATATTTAGTATTTTTCTCAAAATTTTTGTAGCTATTATTTTGCATTTTGTCTTCCAAATAAATTTTGGAATCAGCTGATTTAAGATTCATGAGACATTCATTCCCTGTGGGTTTTTAATTGGGATTTTATGGAATGAATATAAGATTAATATAGAGATGATGTCTTTACAATATTGAGCATTCTCAAGAATATAGTATATAGCCATTAAAATCATATCTTATTAGCATGCTATTTTTTTTTTTTTGAGACAGAGCCTCAAGCTATCCCCCTGGGTAGAGTGCCATGGCATCACAGCTCACAGCAACCTCCAACTCCTGGGCTCAAGTGAGTCTCCTGCCTCAGCCTCCCAAGTAGCTGGGACTACAGGCGCCCGCCACAACGCCCAGCCATTTTTGGTTGCAGCCATCATTGTTGTTTGGCGGGCCCGGGCTGGGGATTCGAACCCGCCACCTTAGGTGTATGTGGCTGGCGCCTTAGCCGCTTGAGCCACAGGCGCCAAGCCAGCATCTTATTTTATATTTTCTATTTACCCTGATATCTCATTTCTCTTTGTTCTTCCTTTTGTTGGATTGATCAATTCCACTCCCACTCCCAGCTATTTGGATGTTATGTACCTATCTGGCTTTATACTTCTAATGGTTACCTTTAAGTTTTTTCACCAACATATTTTTTTTCCCAGTTTTAAGTTTTGTACTGTATCTATAAAATTCCCCCCACAATAAGTCATTAGCAAATTGTTCTTTTCCCTGTTTATTACTTGCTTTTTAAACAGTTACTTAGTTTTTACATTTATCAATGTTATATACATGGACATAGTTTAAAGCAGGGGTCTGCAAACTCTTCTGTAAAAGGCCAGATAGTAAATATTTTAGGCCACATGATCTCTGTTGCAACTACTCAACTCTGGTGATGTAACTTGAAAGCAGCCACAGGCAGTACTTAAATGAATGGCCACGGATGTATTCTGGTAAAACTCTGTTAATAGACCTTGAAGTTTAGGGCAGCGCCCATAGCTCAGTGGGTAGGACGCCAGCCACGTACACTGAAGGTGGTGGATGAACCTGGCCTGGCCAGCTAAAGCAACAATGACAATTGCAGCAACAACAACAACAAAAATAGCTGGGCGTTGTGGTGGGTGCCTGTAGTCCCAACTACTTGGGAGGCTGAGGCAAGAGCATCGCTTAAGCCCAAGAGTTTCAGGTTGCTGTGAGCTGTGACACCATGGCTCAAAAAAATAAACACTGAAGTTTGAATCTCATGTAATTTTCACATGTCACAAAATATTATAGTTTTGATTTTTCCCGACCATTTAAAAATGTAAAAATGATTCTTAGCTCATAGGCTATACAAAAAACAGGCAGAGGGCCTTTGGGGAACGCCTTACTGACCTCTGGTTCAAAGAGTTAAGTGGTTTTATAAGGTTTATTACAGAAAAAAAGCAATCCCTGGCCTTTCACCACTCAATTGTCTGCTTCCCAGAATCAATCCTTTTAATTGTTTTAGCGGTTTCTTTTGGTATTTACCTTCAATTCTCTAAATAATTTGTTTATAGTGCTATTTCTTTTCTTTTGTTGTTGTTGCAGTTTGGACAGGGCTGGGTTTGAGCCCGCCACCCTTGGTATATGGGGCCAGTGCCCTACCTACTGAGCCACAGGCACCACCCGCTATTTCTTTGTTTTATTAATATTTTAACAATTACTAAGTGACTTCTCACTATAAAAGATGATGATGGCTGGGTACCGTGGCTCACTCCCGTAATCCCAGCACTTTGGGAGACTGAGGCAGGAGGATTGCTTGAGGCCTGGAGTTCAAAACCAACCTGGGCAACATAGGAATACCCCCGTCTCTACAAAAATAAAAATAAAAAAATTAACTGGGTATGGTGATGTGTGTACCTTTAGTCGTAACTACCTGGAGGGCTGAGGCAGGAGGATGGCTTGAGCCCAGAAGCTTGAGGTTATAGTGAGCTATGATGATGCCACTGCAGTCTAGCTTGGGCAACAGAGTGAGACCTTGTCTCTATTTTTTTTAAAGATGATGATGTAGCTCCTTCATCTGCCTCACCACCAACACATACTTCCTGTTCTCCATCCTTCCAGTCCTGTCTATAATGACTTTGGTTAGATCACTTCGTGGTGATCAAGTCCATGGAAACATTAGTCACAACTGGGCTGGGTGACTACTATGATATCTTTTACTTTCTCTCCTAACTTTTTTTTTTTTTTGAGATGGAGCCTCAAGCTGTCCCCCTGGGTAGAGTGCCGTGGCATTACAGCTCACAGCAACCTCCAACTCCTGGGCTCAAGCGAGTCTCCTGCCTCAGCCTCCCAAGTAGCTGGGACCACAGGCGCCAGCCACAATGTCCAGCTATTTTTTGGTTGCAGCCATCATTGTTGTTTGGTGGGCCCGGGCTGGGGATTCAAACCCGCCACCTTAGGTGTATGTGGCTGGCGCCTTAGCCACTTGAGCCACAGGCGCCGAGCCTCTCCTAACTTTTTGTTTCCCTTGGAGTCACGTCCTTTTGCTCGGTCTCTATTACTGATCCCTAGTTCAAGACTTCCCCCAATTGTCTAAGTCTCCTATGCATATGTTCAAAGATGTCTGGCATTCCAGTAGTTTTGATTCCCCGGAGTTCTCTTGGAGGCTTTTGACTTACTTTCCAGGAATGCTGCCAAGCCATTACCTGGGGCTCTCTTTTGGCTTGGGCCCCCTGTTTCCTGGATCCCATCTTGATCTCTTCCTTAGAATACGCCATAATTTTGGTGGCACACTTTCTCCAGTAGCTTCCAGAGGAAGAATGTAGAGAAAGTAAACTATGTGAGTTCATGTCTGAAAATGTTTTCAGTCTAACCTCATAGTTGACAGTTTGGGTGAAGAATTCTAGATTGGAAAATAATTTTCCCTCAGAATTTTGAAGTCATTACTTCATAGTCCTCTAGTTCCCTGATGCTAGTGGTTGAAAGTCTGAAGATACTGTGACTTCTGATTCTTTGAATATAACCTATTCTTTTCTTTCTGACAGTTATTCTCTCAGTGTATTGAAGATATTATTCAACTGTCTTCTGGACTTCATAGATGCTATTGAATATATGTGCTATTGAAGCAAGCACCACTGGTGTTATTGAAAAGTCAGCTTGCAATCTAAAAGTCATGGTTTTAAAGGTAATCAGCTTTTTTAGCTGCTTTTAAGATCTTGTGTGTAGGTATGGACCTATTTCTGTCTTTACTGATTGATATTTATTGGGATTTTTAAATTTGTGGATTTGTGTCTTTCATCAATTTTGGACTGTTCTTAGGGTGTATCTCTTAAAATATTGCTACTAGGGCTTGGTGCCTGTAGTTCAGCAGCTGGGGCACCAGCCACATACACTGGAGCTGGCTGGGTTCAAACAACAATGACAACTACAGCCAAAAAAAAAAAAAAAAAGCCAGACATTGTGGCGGGCACCTGTAGTCCCAGCTACTTGGGAGGCTGAGGCAAGAGAATGGCTTAAGCCAAAGAGTTTGAGGCTTCTGTGAGTTGTGACTCCATGGCATGCTACCAAGGGTGACATAGTAAGACTGTCTCAAAAAACAAACAAAAAAAAATATATATATACATATTGCTGCTGGCCAGCTGTGGTGGATCACACCTGTAATTCTAGCTCCCTGGAAGGCCGAGGCAGGTGGACTGCCTGAGCTCACAAGTTCAAGACCAACCTGAGCCAGAGCAAGACCTTGTCTCTAAAATAAATAAATAAAATAAAATATTGCTACTGTTTTGTTCTATCTTCTCACTCTGACATGACAATTAGATTTTTGTTAGATCTCATAATATCTTTCATGTCTTCAGTTTTTTTATTTTTCTATTTCTTTGTGCTGTTGTGCTGCATTCTGGATACTTTCCTTAGCTTTGTTGTACAATTTACTGATAGTTTCTCCAGCCATATCTGATCTACTGTCAAATCCATCTGTTGAACATTAAAAAAAATTGAAACTGTGAAATTTAGCATATGTATTAATACTTAAAGCTGCAGAAGGGGTGGTGCCTGTGGCTCAAAGGAGTAGGGCACTGGCCCCATATGCCAGAGGTGGAGGGCTCAAGCCCAGCCCCAGCTAAAAACTGCAAAAAAAAAAAAAAGAAAGCTTCAGAAAAATCAACATATATTTTAAGAAATAATGATAACACAAACATACATTTAACTAGTACTCAAGTCAAGCACCCTAGCCTCCGCATGTCCCCCCAACACAATTCTCTTCTTCCAGATGAGTAGAAACCATCATCCTGAAGTTTATGCTACTAACATCCCTGCTTTTCCGTGTAGCTTTACTCTGTGTAGACATCTCTACATAAATCATTTTGTTTTGCCTGCTTTTGGAATTTATATAAAGGGAATCATACACAGCATGGATTTTCTGTTTGGTTTTTTTCAACATTATGCTTGTGAAATTCATTTGTATTTTTCAAGGTGTAGTTCATTTTCATTGCTGTACAGTGGTATATTCTTGCACATGTTACAGTTTACTTACACATTCTACTCTCAATGGGCAGGTGGGTTGTTTCTAATCGTTGGTTTTTGGGAACATTCGTTTACCTGTATCCTGGTATATTGCTTACAAATGCAATTGCTGGATCATCAGGTATGCATGTCTTCAACTTTACAATACAGGAAGTCCCTGAGTTACAAACAGCTGACTTATAGACTACTTGCATTTACGAATGGGGTTATTACAGGTAATAGGTAAATGTATCTGTTCCAACTTATATACAAATCCAACTTAAGAACAAACCTACACAATCTATCTTGTTCATAACCTAGGCACTGCCCATACTAACAAATGCTTTTCCAAAGTAGTTATACCAATTTACTCTTCCACCAGTAGTGATTGAGAGTTCCTATTGCTCTACATCCTTATGAACATTTATTATTGTTGGTCTAAATTTGGCCAATCTGCTGGGTGTATAATGGTATTACATTGGGCTTTTTAAATTGAGGTATAATTTATTTACAATAAAATATCCAGAGCCAAGCTGCCTCTTACAGTATAATCACTTCTGACTTGCCACTGGGAGAATATTTTTATTTTTATTTTTTTGAGGCAGAGTCTCACTCTGTTGTCCTAGGTAGAGTGCCATGGTGTCATAGTTCACAGCAACCTCAAACTCCTGGGCTCAAGTGATCCTCCTGCCTCACCCTCCCACTAGCTGAGACTACAGGCATTTGCCACAATGACCAGCTAGGTTTTCTATTTTTTAGTAGAGATGGGGTCTCTCTCTTGCTCAGGCTGGTCTTGAACTCCTGAGCTCTGGCGATCCACCTGCCTCGGCCTCCCAGAGTACTAGGATTACAGGCCTGATGGGAGAGCATTTTTAGATCATAAACTGTCATGAAGGTGCTTATCATTTCAAAGTAGAAACAAGGCTGAGTGTGGTGGCTCTTAAATCCCAGCACTTTGGGGGGCTGAGGCAGGAGAATCACTTGAGGCAAGGAGTTCAAGACCAGCCTGAGCAACATAGCAAGATCCCCATCCCTACAAAAAGTTTTTTTAGAAATTAGCTGGGCATGGTGGTGCACACCTGTAATCCCAGCTGCTCAGGAGGCTGAGGCAAGAGGATTGCTTGAGCCTGGGAGTTTCAGGTTGCTGTGAGCTATCGTCATACCACTGCACTCCAGCCTAGGCAACAGAGTGAGACCCAGTCTCAACAAAAAGAAAAAAAGAAAGAACGAAAAAAAGGAAAAGAAATAGAACAGAGATGACCTGAGCTGACCCCATCTTCCTCTACTAGCTCCTTGTCCCCTATTCTGCACTGGTCCACTGGGCTCCAGAATGTTGTTACTTTCACCTTTATTTTTGAGGTGAGAAAACTGGGCTTCTGAATGTTTTTTAAACTTGCTCAAGGTCTCAGAGTGGTAGATACAGGATCTGAACTGGGCTCTATCTCAAAGGCAATGTTATTCCTCACCATGTGAGAGTCTCATTATTTTATGTTATGACAGAATTTTCCATCCTGGGCTGTCAGCTCTATGA
Organism: Otolemur garnettii; assembly: GCF_000181295.1. Classification (NCBI taxonomy): domain Eukaryota; kingdom Metazoa; phylum Chordata; class Mammalia; order Primates; family Galagidae; genus Otolemur; species Otolemur garnettii. Next base: position 1,036,745 of record NW_003852644.1, on the reverse strand, counting down.
GAGCAAGGAATGTATCTGGCCTCTGTACCACATAGTAGGCACTCAAGAAATATGTACTGGGCGCCTCCTATGGCTCAGTGAGTAGGGCGCCAGCCTCATATTCCAAGGGTGGCGGGTTCAAATCCGGCCCCAGCCAAACTACAAAATAGCTAGGTATGTGGTGGGTGCCTGTGGTCCCAGCTACTTGGAAGGCTGAGGCAAGAGAATCACCTAAGCCCAAGAGCTGGAGGTTGGGGCAGCACCTGTGGCTCAGTGAGTAGGATGCCGGCCCCATTTACTGAGGGTGGTGGCTTCAAACCCAGCCCCAGTCAAACTGCAACAAAAAAATAGCCAGGCGTTGTGGAGGGCACCTGTAGTCCCAGCTACTTGGGAGGCTGAGGCAAGAGAATTGCCTAAGCCCATGAGCTGGAGGTTGCTGTGATCTGTGAAGCAACAGCACTCTACTGAGGGTGATAAAGTGAGACTCTGTCTCTAGAAAAAAAAAAAAGAGCTGAAGGTTGCTGTGAGCTGTGATGCCACAGCTCTCTACCGAGGGCAACAAAATGAAACTCTGTCTTTAAAAAAAAATGTGTTGAGGGCGGCGCCTGTGGCTCAAGGAGTAGGGCGTCAGCCCCATGTACCAGAGGTGGCAGGTTCAAACCTGGCCCTGGCCAAAAAACTGCAAAAAAAGAAAGAAAGAAAGAAATATGTGTTGAATAAATGACTGGATGAATGAATGAATCTGTTAGGAAGCAAATCTCTCTGCCTATTGTCCTGTCTCCTTGGGAGTAGCGATATGGCAAGCCATGTAGGTTAATGGAATGAGTTTATTCTATACTTTACAAGAACAGTTCTTTTTTTTTATTTCTTATAGCATAACTGTGTACACTAATGCAATCATGGGGTACAGTGTGCTGTTTTCATGTACATTTTGAAATACGCTCATCAAACTGGTCAAGATAACCTTCATGTCATTTTCTTAGTTATTGAGTTAAAACGTTCATATTCTGCTTTTAGAAAGATTCACTTGTACCCTTGTAAGATAAACCATAGAAGTGAAAAAATATGGAACACTTCACGAATTTGCGTGTCATCCTTGCGCAGGGGCCATGCTAATCTTCTCTGTATCGTTCCAATTTTAGTATATGTGCTGCCGAAGCAAGCACACAAGAACAGTTCTTTATAAATGAGTAAGTCATTCTTGGAAGAGAAAATAGGGGTAGAGGTCCAAGAACAGGCAGACCATATGTGGAGGGGAGATTCGAGCCATCTGGAGGTCATATGTAGTAAGGTACCCCCACAAAGCAAGGAATCATATGCTGAAAAGGAAGCAATAAGAGCCCAGAAGATGAACTTGACCCCTACTATGTATTGGGCTCCTCTTTAAAGCATAAATGTTGTAGCCACAGGCTCGATGCCTGTAGCACAGTGGTTACAGCGTCAGCCACATAAACCAAGGCTGGCGAGTTCGAAACCAGCCTGGGCCAGCTAAACAACAATGACAACTGCAACAAAAAATAAGTGGGCATTGTGGCAGGCACCTGTAGTCCCAGCTATTTGGGAGTCTGAAGCAAGAGAATCACTTAAGCCCAGGAGTTTGAGGTCTTTGTGAGCTGTGACAGCACTCTACCAAGAGCAAGCTAGTGAGACTCTGTCTCAAAAAAGAAAATGCTGCATCCATAAGTATTCATGCATATGTTTAAGTATTTTTATGGAGTAAGGTCACAAAATGTCCAATTCTCCTAATATTTGCAGGTCACCAAGTAACTATTTTATGATTTTTTTGGTTTCTCAATGCAGGCAGAATATACCAAGGGACCAAGTGCAACCCTTCCGTCCAATGTGCCTTCATGCAGGTCCCTATCCAGTGAAGATGGCCCCAGTGGCCACTCTAGCCTCTCAGGTGGGGAGCTTGCCCGAAACTTACAGGAGAGCATAAAACACCGCATTCTGTACCTCTCAGAGCAACTGAGAGTGGAGAGGGCCAGTAGGGATGAGAACACCGTGGGCTACCTCAAGCTGGTGTCCAAAGCAGATCGGCACCAGGCCGTGCATATCCGGCAGGCCTTTGAGAAGGTCAACCAGCGTGCCTCTGCTACCATCGCCCAGATAGAGCGAAGGCTCCGCCAGTGTCACCAGCAGCTCCAGGAGCTGGAGGAAGGATGCAGGCCCAAGGGCTCAGTGCAGCCAGCAGAAAGTAGCCTGGACACCCATGAGCAGCCTGGTGAGAAGGCCCAGTTCACAGAATCCCTGAAGCAGAATGGAGAGGACTGCCTGCCTGCTAGCCTGCCTGACATCATCAAACACTTCACTCTGCAGATGCGCGTCCCAGGCGTGCAGCAGGGAAGGCTGTCAGAGAAATATTTGGCCCGGCAACGAAACCTGCTGTTGCAGAAGATAAAAGAAGAGCTGAAAGAGGTCAAACAGTTCCACGTTGGCCTCCGGGCATCCTACAAGAGCCTAAAGGAGAGGTACCTGACAGACCTGCAGGTGTCGCTGGAATCCCTTCAGGAGGACAAATGCCGGTGAGGCTGCCCCTTCTCCTGCCTTGTTTCTGGGGGTAGAAACAGGTGGGGAACAGCGCCCAGGACCCATCTGTGAGAGGGTGAAAGGGAGCTGAGACAAGGGCTTAGAGCAGTGATTTTCAACCAGTGTGCTGTAAGACGGTCTTAGATGTGCTGCGAAAAATTTTAAAGGTCATTAATTAAATTATTTTCGAAAGATGTTCAAAGCACAGTAAGTATATTCTTTTTAAAAATTTTTTTGCAGTTTTGGCCGGGGCCGGGTTTGAACCTGCCACCTCTGGCATATGGGGCCGGCGCCCCACTCCTAGAGCCATAGGCGCCACCCTCTTTTTTTTGGAGACAGAGTCTCACTGTGTCGCCCTTGGTGGAGTACCACGGTATCACGGCAACCTGAAACTCTTGGGTCTAAACCAGCGGTTCTCAACCTATGGATCACGACCCCTTTTTGTAACAATGAAAATACATTGCAGCATTAGGAAGGTTGAGAACCACTGGTCTAAGTGATTCTCTTGCCTCAGCCTGCCAAGTAGCTGGGACTACAGGCACCCACCACAGTGCCCAGCCATTTTTTGTTGTTGTTGTTGCAGTTGTCATTGTTGTTTAGCTGGCCAGAGCTGGTTTTGAACCGGCCTGCCTGGGTGTATGTGGCCGGCGTCCTACCCACTGAGCTACAGGCACCCCCACAGTAAGTATATTCTGTTTTTACTCTTTATTATTATTATTTTTTGAGATAGAGTCTTTTTGTCATCCTTGATAGAGTCCTATGGAATTGTAGCTCATAGCAACCTCAAACTCTTGGGCTCAAAGCTGTTCTCTTGCCTCAGCCTCCCTGTAGGCTCCCACCCCAACTCCCATCTATTTTTAGAGATGAGGTCACGCTCTGGCTCAAGCTGGTCTTCAATTCCTGAGCTCAAGGGATCCACCTGCCTTAGCCTCCCAGAGTGCTGGGATTACATGCATGAACCACCTCGCCTGGCCTCTACTCTTGGTTTTTTGTTTTTTTTTTTGAGACAGAGTCTCATTATGTCGCCCTTGGTAAACTGCTGTGACATCACAGCTTACAGTAACCTCAAACTCTTGGCCTTAAGTGATTATCTTGCTTCAGCCTCCCAAGTAGCTGGGACTACAGGCGCCTGCCCACAATGCCCAGCTATTTTTTTTGAGACAGAGCCTGAAGCTGTTGCCCTGGGTAGAATGCTGTGGCATCACAGCAACCTCCAGCTTCTGGGCTCAAGCGATTCTCCTGCCTCTGCCTCCCAAGTAGCTGGGACTACAGGCACCAGCCGCAACGCCTGGCTATTTTTTGTTGAAGCCATCATTGTTGTTTGGTCACAGCAACCTCCAGCTTCTGGGCTCAAGCGATTCTCCTGCCTCTGCCTCCCAAGTAGCTGGGACTACAGGCACCAGCCGCAACGCCTGGGTATTTTTTGTTGAAGCCATCATTGTTGTTTGGAGGGCCTAGGCTGGATTTGAACCATCCAGCTTAGGTGTATGTGGCTAGAGTCTTAGCCACTTGAGCCACAGGTGCCGAGCCCTGGCAATATTTTTGTTGCAGTTGTTTAACTGGCCCAGGCTGGGTTCGAACCTGCCATCCTCAGTGTATGTGGCTGGTGCCATAACCACTGTGCTACGGGTGCCAAGCCTCTACTCTTGTTTTGTGATCAACAATTTGTGTCACAGAAGTTTAACTATAGGTTCAAGTGTGCCATGAGATAAAAAGGTTGAGAAACACTGTCTTAGAGAGTCAGGGTGTGGGGAGAGGGAAGAGCAGGGCCATGGTTCTCCTAGCCACCAGGTCCTGCAGTGACGCAGGCTAGTCCTTTTCTTCTTTTTTTCTTTTGAGACAGAGCCTCAAGCTGTCTCCCTGGGTAGAGTACCATGACATCACAGCTCACAGCAATGTCCAACTCCTGAGCTCAAGCGATTCTCTTGCCTCAGCCTCCCAAGTAGTTGGGACTACAGGTGCCTGCACAACGCCTGGCTATTTTTTGGTTGCAGCCATCATTGTTGTTTGGTGGGCCTGGGCTGGATTTGAATCCACCAGCTCAGATGTATGTGGCTGGCACCTTAGCCACTTGAGCCACAGGCACTGAGCCTCTAGTCCTCTTCTTATGGTCCCACACCTGCCTTGTTCCTTGCTGGCAAATAGGCTGTAGCTCTGCAGTCCCTGTCAGACAGTTGCGATGGCGACTGCACAGCTGCATGGAGCCACCAGCCTTGGCTCTGTGGTGGCGGGAGACAGCCCAGTGGAGGTGACAGTCCCTCAGACACCTCTAGTCCTGGTTGGCTGGGGAGGTTTGAGTGTGGACTGGAGTCATCTTGCCAGCCCTAATCTCTTCAGTTTTGCTCATAACCAAATTAAGGTACAAAGCTAAGTGTTAGATATTTGTTTTGAAAATGATTGCCTTCTGGTAAACACTTTCTCCCCACAGTGCAGTGGCTCAATTTTATTTTCCTCTAAGACAATACTAGGGCTCACGAAGAAAAAAAAAACCAAACCCTGTCTCTCAAAGGATCTTTGCCAATCCCAACAGGACCCTTCTCTAGGTTCCCACTGGCCTTCAGGGGCACCACACTCTCCCCTATCACTGCAGTCATTGGCTAACTAATGCTACTTCTTTCAACTGCCTGGTGAGGGAGAGAGTCTCAAGCATTTTCTTTCTTTCTTTCTTTTTATTTTAGAGACAGAGTTTCACTTTATTGCCCTCAGTTGAGTGCTGTGACATCACAGCTCACAGCATCCTCCAACTCCTGGGCTTAGGTGATTCTCTGGCCTCAGCCTCCTGAGTAGCTGAGACTACAGGTGCCCACCAGAATGCCCAGCTATTTTTTTGTTGCAGTTTGGCTGGGGCTGGATTCGAACCCGGCACCCTCCATATATGGGGCCGGCGCCCTACCCACTGAGCACGCCACCCCAGAGTCAGAACATTTTCATGAAAATAAGAACTGTTCAGTCCTTTTAGGGCCTACATGGAGGTGGGGAGAGGCATGAGTGGGAGTCCTCCTCTTCAGTTTTCTCATGAAAATCTCACTAGTGTTTATTTATACAGCCTGAGATTTCACAAAGAACAGTTAGAGAATATTCCTTACATTATCAAGTAAGATAACCAGTCAGAATTACAAGTTTCTATTGGAGTTTTTTTCATAGGACATGGTAACCAAATCTAAAATTTTGGGACATTTACAGGTTAGATTTATAGTGAGCAAGAACAGAGCTTGGTGGTAGTGACACACATTCCTGCATGAACAGGCACAGCAGTTGGATACGCTCTTAACTCTTACCAAATCAGAGTCTTTCAGCTGGCCTCTTAACATGGGGTGACTACCGGGGAGCATGGCAGCACCTCTCTCTCTCTCTCTCTCTCTGACTCTTGGTGTGAGTTCTATAACTTGCACTTCTGACCCAGTACACATCCCGCAACAACTATGCCTTGAGTATGAAACAAACTTTTCTTGTGTTTAGTCCCTGAGATTTCTGGTAGTTTGCTCCACAGTTAGCCTGCCCTGACTAGTATATATCTTAAGTGAAAAAGCAGTTCTGTAGGGCTTGAATTTCCTAGAAGGGATGGAGAAAGGCCTGAAGATGATTTTCATAGTTACTCTGTGCTCATAACTACGTGAGGGCACAAGGTCAAATGGCATTGTTCTCCTTTGGCCTTATAGATGAGGGAATGGAGTCTCTGAGAGGCACATGCAGGCTGCCCAGCTGGTAAGTACAGACCTGACAGCATTTCACAGCACCCTGGCTATGTGGCTTCTCTGCAAGGTGCTGGGGCACAAAATTTTATTGCACTTTAAAAACATATTCTTTCTTAAAATCTTTTTCAAACCTTTATTTAGTCTATACACAGACATAGAAAAGTACACGTGACAGATGTATTCAGCTACCTGGGAGGCTGAGGCAAGAGAATCACCTAAGCCCAGGAGTTGGAGGTTGCTGTGAGCTGTGTGAAACCACAGCACTCTACCAAGGGCAATAAAGTGAGACTCTGTCTCTACAAAAAAAAAAATTAAATAAATAAAATAGCTGGGTGTTGTTGCGGTCACCTATAGTCCCAGCTGCTTTGGAGGATGAGGCAAGAGAATTGCTTAAGCCCAAGAGTTTGAGGTTGCTGTAAGCAGTGATGTCACAGCACTCTACGGAGGGTGATATTGTAACATTGTCTCAAAAAGAAAGGGTGGCACCTGTGGCTCAAGGAGTAGGGTGCCGGCCCTATATACTGGGGGTGGCAAGTTCAAGCCCAGCCCCAGCCAAAACTGCAAGAAAAGAAAAAAAGAAAAATAAATAAATTTTCTGTAAAGACGGGGTCTTTCTGTGTTGCTCAGGCTAGTCTCAAACTCCTGGCCTTAAACGATACTCTACTTCAGCCTCCCAAAGGGCTGGGATTATAGGCATGAGCCTATATACCCAGCCAAGAAAAAGATAGATTCACCCTCATAAATTCATAAATGGTTGAAGAGCTGAGGGGTTTAATCAAAATTTTGACCTGACCTCGCCTTCCTTCCTCTTCTTTCCTTCAGGTAGCACCTCTCGGGTTTTTTTTTTTTTTTTTTTGAGAAGAAGCCTCAAGCT
>NW_003852644.1:1024080-1029517 GCF_000181295.1 Otolemur garnettii | reverse complement strand
GGCGGGTCCAGGCTGGGGATCCGAACCCGCCACCTTAGGTGTACGTGGCTGGCGCCTCAGCCGGTTGAGCCATAGGTGCCGAGCCACCTCTCGGGTTTTTTATTCCTGCTGCCCTCTCCTCCCACCAGTGTCATGATGCCCTTAGTACCCTACTACTCTGGTGCCCTGTCATTTTCTAGCAACTTCTCCAGGACCATCTCCACATGGTCTTCTTACATTTCTCATTCATAAATTGCTAGTTAAGGTTTAGCAATAAAAGCAGTCAAGTCAGAAAACAAATTGATGGCTTCCAGGCGTTGGGAGCCAAGGGAATGTGTAGTGACTGCTTCACCGGTTTTGGGGGGTGAGGTTGATGAAAATGTTTTAGAATCACAATATCATGAATGTGTTAGATGCCACTGAATTATTTACTTTAAAGTAATTAATTGTATGTTATATGAATTTTACTTCAATAAAAATTAAATTAAATGAAAAGAAACTGCTCAAGCACCAAGTAGGCAAGAACCTCATTCTTGCATGGCTATATTCACAGATGAGCATTCATGAAGTTTTCCTATAGTTTATCTTGTACATGAATTCTTAATATACTGAAAGTGTCCAGAAGTAGGTCTCTGTGCTTGTCTTTCCCTTTTGGATACCAGGTCTTTGGGGGCATCCAGACTCTAACTCCTCTGTCCTAAGAACGTTCTAGTATGATTCAACCTTGTCTAAAAGGTTTGAATCAAGGTTGAGATAAGGTTCAGAGATAAAAGACTGTGGTTAACAGAGGCTTCACTATCACTCTGAGAGTTCTTGGCCCCAGGGATACAGTCCTGAGCTGAGTTCTCTCAAGGTGTGTGCTTAGGCCTCTTCTAGGCTCAGGTTGTGTTGACCAGATGGCACAAGAACTTCCATTTCTCCCCAGACTTCTTTTTTTTCAGGTTGCAGCATCCCATATCTCTGTGTAACCAGGATGCTGGAACCAGGAGCAAGAGCCAAACACTCGTGTGGGTTAAAGTTGTCCTTTATTACCAAGATTCAGGATCTCAGGAAGACAGGGAGATCATTTTCAAAGCCTGCCTTACTTTGACAGAACTTTCTAGAGTTTTTATACCCTCCCCAAAGTTGCTATTTTTAGCTGTACAGTTATCCAGTTCTCTAATCTCTATCTGTAGGACTCTTTGTCACATTCCTAATTTGTACATGTCCCCTCTGTTGTTTTTCTTCAGCCCAGGGTCATGATGGCTTTCACAGTGTCGGAAGCAGGGGAGGACCAGTTGATGTGACTGTCCGATAACTAGTTAGATCTTTAAGTAACCTTTGCAGATAAGTGGGGGGAGGGTTGAGGCTGTTTCTCTTCTTACATTTGGATCTCTGAGGAGACCTAACTTGACATCTGAGAGGCTTACTGAACTGGTTCTTCCCATCCCTATCATGTTGAAGCAAAGCACAGACATCAGTTAAAGTATTTCAGTGTGTACCTGAAATATGGATCGTTTTGTTGACATAGCCTAAATACCACACCTAATTTTTACAAACAATCCCATTGTATTAAATATGCAATGTTGCCTTACTGCCACATACATGTCATACATTCCCTTTTATTTCTGAAGGATATTTTTGCTGGGCACAAAATTCTAGGTTGGCATTTTTTTGGAAATAATAATCATTTTGAAAAAATTGCTCCCTTTTGACTTTCGTTGTTTCTGTTGAAAGGCAGCTGTCGAAGGCTGGGTGCCGTGGCTCACACCTATAATCTTAGCACTCTGGGAGGTCAAGGCCGGTGGATTGCCTGAGCTTAGGAGTTGGAGACCAGTCTAAGCCAGAGGGAGACCCCCATCTCTAAAACTAGTCAGGCATTTTGGCAGGCACCTGTGGTCCCAGCTACTTGGGAGGCTAAGGCAAGAGAATCACTTGAACCCAAGAGTATGAGGTTGCTGTGAGCTAAGACACCACAACACTCTACCGAGGGTGACAAAGTGACACTCTGTCTCAAAAAAAAAAAAAAAGTCAGGTGAGGTTCTCTCATCACCCCTTCCCACTGCTATCTCCCTTCTGCTGACCTCACTGTCCTTATTTGGGAGCTTAGCTGTTCCAGGCTCACCTTTATACTTTTACCACTTATATATTACATGCACAGCTTGTATTTTTTAACAGCTATAATTTACATGTCATAAAATGCACCATTTTAAGGACATTTCAGCGGTTTTTTGTAAAATTTCTGAGTTATACAACTATGACCACAATCCAGTTTTTTGTTTTTGTTTCAATAACAACTTTATTGAGATATAATTCATATCCCATAAAATCCACCCTTCTAAAGTGTACAATTCAGTGGTTTTTAATATATTAACAGAGTTGTGCAACCACCATCACTATCTAATTCTACAACATTTTTATCATCTCCAAAAGGAAGCCCTGTTGCCATTAGTGGTCATTCCCCATGCCCCTCCCTCAGCCCTGCACCCACTCATCTGCTTTTTTTGTCTGTGGTCTGGCTTCTTCTGGACATTTCAAAGAAATGGTGTCACATACTATGTTGTCTTTTGTGACTGCTCAATCCCTATAATCAACAAATTTTTATAGAGTCACTACTGCATGGTAAACACTGCTCCTGGGATATTTGTGAAATTCAATAGCATACCTAGAGAGTTTAACTTTTCATTCTAACACTTCTAGTCTGTGGCTGTTTTTGTAAAGCTGTTACAAAAGAGTAACTATATATAAAATATGGGTGACTAGTGACTATCAGGGTGTGTCTGTGATAGGTCTGTATGTGGGGTGTCCCAAGCAGGCAGCTTTGACTACAGTTTGGGGAGGGAGGAGGAGGCAAAATGGGAACCCGAGTCCAGTCTAGATGCGGGGCCTCTCCCATCAGTGCGGGCTCTGGGCACAGTGCTGAGGGACTATGACTTTCTCTTTTGCTCCTAAGACAAACATTGCTGGAAGAGCAAGTGAATGACCACCTGCAGGGCCACCTGGATGAGATCTACTTCCTCAGACAGAGTCTGGCCTGCACTGAGGAGAAAATGGCCTATCTGTCCTATGAGAGAGCCAAGGAAGTATGGGTGAGAACCTCATGGGGGAGCCTTTCAAGAAACAGTCCATAAGAAGGACATAGGGATGAGTGCATTCACTTTGACACCCCTAAACCAATGCAAGACCCAGATCTTTGAGCTATGTACCCAGTGTTAATGTTTGCTCCTCTTTTCACCATCCTGCTCAGCTGCTTCTGGAGCTGCAGCACTGTGTTGCTCCTTGAGGGCACATCAGAGCCACCTGGAAGGGCTGGCATTGGCTGGGCCCCTACCCTGAGCCTCTGACTCAGGGATCTGGGGTGGGGCTGCTTCTGCTGGTGGAGGGGGCACCCTCTGAGAACCGTCCTTTCAATCTGGCTTCCTTCTCCTCACTCTTCCATACCCAGAGCTCCCGCTCCCATCCTGGGTTATCCCCATCTCCACCAGGCCCTCAGTCTGTTCTGACTTCTGGTGAGCTTGTCTGCTTTTGTCTCCCACAGGAGGTCATGGAGACTTTCAGGAGCCGAATGTCTACGCTTGAAACTCTACAGCAAGTCACCCAACTCGAGTTGATGGAGAGCCTCAGAAGCCGTCCCCAGGATTTTTTGTATAGATTCGTCAGCCTGCTCCTCACACTGGTCACCCTCCTCCTGGTCTCTGTCTCTGCTGTGTGTGCCTTCCCTACGCCACTGCTGAGTTCACGCCTGCGCACTTGCACCACACTCATGCTGCTTGGGCTCGGGGCCCTGGCGTGGCAGAAGTTCACCTCAGACTGGCAGGAGTGGGTCCCCTCCATATGGAGACTATACTCCAAGGACTCCAGGCCTCCATTTGATGGACCTTAAGGGGCCTGAGCTTGCTGGTTCTGCCCTCCTTCTGTCCTCACCCCCATAGTCACTTAGCAGTTTTCACTTTCTGATTTTCTGATCACCAGCCTGGTGAGATGTGTGCAGACACCCACTTTACACTTCACCACTATCCTTTCATACCAGCTATACACATGAGTCTTGGAAAAAATTAAAGTCTATGAAGCACTACTTTCTTATTTACCTGCCTCACACCCTCCCAAGGCCCAGGGCCTGAACACTCAGAGGCTAATGTGGCCCCAAACTGCAGTGAAAGCCTCTGTGATTGTTGGTTTTGGCAAAAAGAAATTCCGTTTATTTCATAGGAATAGGAAAAAAGGGGAGGGAGAGGTGGCCAAATCCCTGGTGGGTGGGACAGGTAGGAGGCAGACCTCATGCAGGTGACACTGAAGATACAGATGAGACCTCTGTTTTGGAGGTGCTGGAGAGTTCAGAGCTATCATCAACTTTCTTCCCAAAAAGCTGCAAGATGCAGTTTCGAAACTGAAAGGACAGAAAGTGTCATTCAGCAGAGCAGGAGGGGCCAGTGTGCTGTGTTAAAGGTAAGGCTTGGGGCACTCATTCTGCTATTCAGAATCCCCTCAGGAGAATGGAGGAAGGCTCAGGTTACTCCTTGCACACAGGCTGGTCATCTAAATCATCTAATTTAGCAGTTAATGTGACCATTGTGAGTTGAATTGTGTCCCCCAGAAGGATATGCTTAAGTCCTAACCACTGGCACCTGTGAATGTGGCCTTATTTGGAAATAAGGTCTTTACAGATATAATTAAGATGTGCATTAAAATGGAGTCATACTATGTTATGGTAAGCCCTGATCCAATGACTGGTGTTCTTTCAAGCAGAAGAAAATTTAGACACAGAGACAGACATAGAAGGAAGAAAGCCATGTGAAGAGAAGGTGGAGATTGAGTAACACACCTTTGAGTCAGGATCCACCAAGGATTGCCAGCAGACTTCAGAAGGTAGGAGAGAGGTATAGGGTGCCCCCCACACACATAGCATGCAGAGACAGCTTTATTTATTTTTTGACACCTTGATTTTGGACTTCTGGTTTCCAGAACTGTGAGAGAATCAATTTCTGCTATTTAAGTTACTGAGTTTATGGTAGTTTGTTATGGCATCCTCAGGACACTCATACACTGACCAAACACCATGTCAGCTCATGGGTTCATGCTTACAGGAACCTGACTTCAGACTGTCAAGAGGCTCAGAGTCATTTTAGTGAAAAGGAATGTGATTGTCATCTTTTTTCCAGTCCATCAATTTTGGGGTGAGGTCAAGCCTTGGTAAATAGTGATCTAGCTACCTATCTTACCTGTTCAACCAAGAGAGTCTTTTGGAACAAGGAAGGGTCTGCTCTTTGCTGGTTCTGGACCATATTAACTTCTCAAATTATGTCTCATATCATCACTGAACTAACCTCAATGCTTTGAGAGCCCAGCCCAAAGGCAGTCCCTAAAGATTCCAAGCCTAGGCTCGGCACCTGTGGCTCAAGCGGCTAAGGCGCCAGCCACATACACCTAAGGTGGCGGGTTCAAATCCCCAGCCCGGGCCCGCCAAACAACAATGACGGCT
>NW_003852644.1:1016651-1023875 GCF_000181295.1 Otolemur garnettii | reverse complement strand
CCTTCTAGTATCAACATTCTCAAAAATAAAAACATAATTTTTGAAATTAATAACATAAGAAATAGACTTAACAGAAGAATTGACTCAGCTGAAGAGCTGGAAGATAAGGCTGAGGAATTTGTGCAGCTAATTCATTCAACATCTACCTGTTGAGCGCTCACTGTACACCAGACTCTGTGTTTTGAGGGAACACAGCAGTGACCACAAAGAGCAAAATTCACTCTTCATGGAACATCATTCAGAAAACTCTCACAATGAAGCAGGACAGGATAACAATGTGGAAGGGTGAAAGCAAAGTTTGAAAGCCTGGTGAGGTCTAGAAGTGCAGAGATATCTGTCTGGGAAAGGGCATTCTGGAAGGGAGAATGGAAAGAATCAAGTAAAGACAGTACTTTGCAAGATAGTGTAGGATTCTAAAAACTGAAACCAGACTAAAAATCCTCATGAAAGACAGGGAACAGGGGTCAAGGATTGAACTACACTCCCTGGGTGTCAATGTGCCAATAATGAAGTTCCTAGGAATCAATTGTAGACTTTGTCCTACTTACTATTCAGATGTTTTTTGTTTTGTTTTTGCCAGGGCTGGGTTTGAACCCACCACCTCTGGCATATGGGGCTGGTGCCCTACCCCTTTGAGCCACAGGTGCCACCCCTTACTATTCAGATGTTAATAGTAAGAATCCGTGCCTAATGCATTGTACAGACCTTGTACTTGGCTTGTGTGACTCGACTCAAGGCCAAATGAAAGGGCATGGAGACACTGAGTGGCTATAGATGAAGGAGCAAAGAAGAGTCACTTGGAAGGGATGGATTGGGTCTCGTGAAATGGGAGGCCCCTGAAAACCTTTCTGGTCACCAATGCGCTTGGATGATGAACCTCGTAAAGTCAACTGAACCCACTGGGAAGAATCTACGAGCCATGAGCAACTTGCTGCTGAGGCCCAATGCACCAACTAATAATGGCTGCCACTGGACAAGACCTCGGGCAAGACCAGAGTAGTTCCCTCTTGAAGTAAACCATGAACTCATGAAAGCTCTTGAACTCTTGGTGAGTGCAGCCAAGAAAGGCCTACTTTTGTATAGGAGGACAAATTTGAGAAGCAATGGTTTGAAAATGGGAAGATGAAAGCTGAGAGAAGAGTTGAGTCTATAAAACTAATAGGGGCACCCTGAGTGTTTGCCTGAAACTTGACAGCGATAGCCTAGAGCCAACAGAGCAGAAAAATATACACAGCACATACACTCAGGGAAATACTACCCTCAGTCTGACAGTGTAAAAGGATATCTGAGCCTTCTTTTTTTTTTTTTTTTTTGAGACAGAGCCTCAAGCTGTCCCCCCTGGGTAGAGTGCTGTGGCATCACAGCTCACAGCAACCTCTAATTCCTGGGCTCAAGTGAGTCTCCTGCCTCAGCCTCCCGAGTAGCTGGGACCACAGGTGACCGCCACAGTGCCCGGCTGTTTTTTGGTTGCAGCTGTCATTGTTATTTGTCGGGCCTGGGCTGGATTCAAACCCACCACCTTAGGTGTATGTGGCTGGCGCCTTAGTCACTTGAGCGACAGGCACCAAGCCAGATACCCAAGCCTTCTGCTGAAGGCCAGATGGAGCTCGGGCTGGGGGTGGGGCACATGCTGAGCCTTTCCCCAGTCATCTTTCTGAAGGCTCATTAACCACCTCCCACAGATGTTCCGTGGGCTCCTCACTGGAGACATAATTCCAGGTGGGAGCCATCACTGGCTTCTTCCAGGATAAACAGTATTTTGAGTTTGATCTGCCAATGGCATTACTTACCTGCCTGTTCATAAAGACGTAGATAATGGGGTTGTAGATAGTGGCACTTTTGGCAAAGTAGGCTGGCAGAGCAGCCACCAGAGGGTGGAAGGCATAGCCAGGGTGGGAAGCAGCAAAGCATGCAAAAAAGGCATAGGGTCCCCAGCAGACACAGTACGCAAGGACCATCACCACCACCATGCGTGTCACCTCCTTCTCAGCCTTCTGGGTAGACTCAGATTCTTTCTGCTGCTTTGCCACCTGAGAAATATAGAGACAGTGAGTAGGGCACTGAGTCAGGGAGGCAGCGATAGGCTGGTAACCCAGGAATAGGGAGTTGTGAGGAGAAGGAGACTCCTCCCCCAGCTACACCAACCCTGGCGGCCAACAGCCAGCTTCCACCCTGAGTCACAGTACGACCTGTCTCCAGCACACCCATGCTCTTCCAGGGCATTTCTTTTGGGCTTTGAGGCAGCAAGCAGCTGGACCCAAAGTAAGATGACCACCAGAGCCTTCCATGCTCTGTCTTTAGCCCAGTAGGAGTTTGGGTGCCTCTCTTGTGCTCAGCTTTGGAGGCCCAAATTGATCACTGGGTGAAGAATGAAGCACTAACAAGATGGAGTGGGGAGCAGTTGGTGTTTCTTTAGCTAAACCAGTGGCTGGTTGCCTGCCCAATAGCAATGCTAGAGCAATAAAGACTTCTGGGCTTGCTTTCTATTTTTCTTTTTGTTTGTCTTTTTAGAGAAAGGGTCTGGTTCTGTCACCTAGGCTAGAGTGCAGTGGCTCAATCATAACTCACTGTAGCCTTGAACTCCTGGGCTTAAGCCATCCTCTTGCCTCAGCCTCCTGAGTAGCTGGGACTACAGGCACGTGGCACCACACACAGCGATATATATATATATATATATATATAGAGAGAGAGAGAGAGAGAGAGATATATACTTTTTTGTTTTTTTGTAGAGTGCCGTGGCATCACAGCTCACAACCTCCAACTCCTGGGCTTAAGCGATTCTCTTGCCTCAGCCTCCCAAGTAGCTGGGACCACAGGTGCCTGCCACAACGCCTGGCTATTTTTTGGTTGTAGTTGTCATTGTTGTTTGGCAGGCCTGGGCTGGATTTGAACCCACCAGCTCTGGTGTATGTGGCTGGCACTTTAGCTGCTTGAGCTACAGGCACCAAGCCATAGTTTTATATTTTTTTGTAGAGATGGGATCTCTCTATGTTGCCCAGGCTGGTCTCAAACTCCTGGCCTCTGCCTCCTGCCTTGGCCTCCTAAAGTGCTGGGATTACTGGCATGAGCCACTGGCCCTGGCTCTTTTAGGCTTTCTGGACCAGGCTCTGCCAGTCTATGGACTAAAACCTACTCCTGGACTCATTGTGAGGCATAAATACTCCTCCCAAGGGAAGCTGAGAGCAGCTGTCTCTGGGAGGGAGGGAAGAGGCAAATGGCCTCGGGGGCTGGGGGGAGGAGAAGCCACAGAGGCCAGACACTGACTACATGGGCAAGGGACTGATGGCAGGCAGCTGAGTAGAGATGAAAGAGGGACTGTAAAGGCTGGAATCCTGGGAAGGCCGAGACTGCAGGGCTGGGGGCCACATGCTGGAGCTTGGAAGCCCATGCAGATCCACTGTGGGCAGAGGTAGCACCAAGTTGGCAAGGTACCACCCATGCCAGGAGGGCTCCTGCCAGTTAACAAATGGCACATCTGGATCATGCTGATCATAGGGGCATTGACTGACAAAGGGTGACTCCTCTGCACAATGGGAAAACAGAGCTTGCAGGTCTCCAGGCCCCAAGGTCCCTCCCTCTGGGCTTCAGTGGTGGCCCAGCCTGTGGACAGGGGATGAGCATGGCACCAATGGCTGTGGACAGGATTGGCTTCCCAGGGCAGAATGCTAGACACAGGAAACTGGGGAGTGGAGCTGAGGGAAAACTGCATACTGCAGTTCAGTCCCTGGTCTTCCCCAACAGCCCCGTGAAAGGGACAGTATGCTCCAGTGAGAACCTTCCTTTTTTTTTTTTTTTTGAGACCAAGCCTCAAGCTGTCCCCCTGGGTAGAGTGCCGTGGCATCACAGCTCACAGTAACCTCCAACTCCTGGGCTCAAGCGAGTCTCCTCCCAAGTAGCTGGGACCACAGGTGCCCGCCACAACATCCAGCTATTTTTTGTTGAAGCCATCATTGTTGTTTGGCGAGCCTGGGATGGATTCGAACCCGCCACCTTAGGTGTATGTGGCTGGCGCCTTAGCCTCTTGAGCCACAGGCACCAAGCCACGACCTTCCATTTTTTAAAAAAATTTCTTTATTTGGTTTTTTGAGACAGAGTCTCAGTCTGTGCCCTGGGTAGAAAGCCCTGGTGTCATAGCTCACAGCAACCTCAAACTCTTGGGCTCAAGCGATTCACTTGTCTCAGCCTCTTAAGTAGCTGGGACTACAAGCACCTGCACAATGCCCAGCTATTTTTAGAGATGGGGTTCTCGTTCTTGCTTAGGCTGGTCTGGAACTCAGGCAATCTACCTGGCAATCTACTGCTGGGATTACAGACGTGAGCCATCACGCCTAGCCCAGTGGCAGCCTTTTAAAAACACCTTTTGAGATGCGGGTCTCATCTCCTAATCTGCCCACTCCCCTCTGCTCCATGGGAGAGGCTGGCATTTCCACCACAAGAGAGCTGTCTAGGGGCAGGGAAAGGGTATGGCTCTGCTCCCTTATTTGGCTCCTCCAGGAAGAGAGTGAGCACTGCCTTCCCACCCCATAGGGCTGAGAACAAGGGAGCCTGGTCTGAGACCGCAGCCAGAATGAAGAACGAACGGCCTGATTATTTTTTTGAGACAGAGTCTCATTTTGTCACCCTCAGTAGAGTGCTATGGCATCATAGCTCACAGCAACATCCAACTATTGGGCTCAAGCTATTCTCTTGCCTCAGCCTCCTGAGTGGCTGGGACTACAGGCACCCCCCCACAATGCCCAGCTATTTTTTAGCGATGGGATCTCGCTCTTGCTCAGGCTAGTCTCAAACCTGTGAGATCAGGGTAATCCCCTCCGCCTCAACCTCCCAGAGTGCTAGGATTACAGGCATGAGCCACCTCATCTTGCCTTGGAATGGCCTGATTCATGTCACTGGATCTTAATATTTTCTTAGAGGGGTAGAATCTTCTTATCTGAGGATTAGAAAAAAAAGTTTAGGAGTCTCAGTGAACTCATTTCGGGGGCAGAACAGCTTGGAGGAGAGAGGATGATTCTCTGGCTTTGCCTGGATGTCCTGCCACTGGGGGGTGAGGCTCAGGCCTGTGGGGCTTACCGCACGGATGGCCAGCCACACTTGCAGGTAGCAGAGCATGATGATACTCAGCGGGATGACACAGCATGTGACCATGAGCACCATCATATAAGACTGCACTCCAGGGTACGAGCTGCCGCTGAACACATCGGGGCCACAAGATGTCTTCAGGCCATGGGGCCAGTACCTGGAGAGAGGACCCAGTGCCAGTTCTAAAGTGGGTGGCTGCAGACTTGGGTTAGGTTTTAAAATTGAGGTGAAATTCACATCACATTAGATCAATTTTTTTTTTTAATTGCAGTTTTTGGCCGGGGCCAGGTTTGAACCTACCACCTCCAGTATATGGGGCTGGCACTGTACTCCTTCAGCTACAGGCGCTGCCCCCAGATCAACTCTTTTGAAGTAAATGATTCAGCAGCATTTAGTCCATCTACTACCAGAACATTTTTATCACCCCAAAAGAAAAACTCTTGGGTAGGATTTTGGTAACTCCTGTCTGCATTTAGGTCTCACGCGTGCCTCTTGTCCTGACATTTTTTTTTCTTTTTTTTGAGGGTAAAGTGCTATGACGTCACAGCTCACAGAAACCTCCAACTACTGGGCTTAGGCAATTCTCTTGCCTCAGCCTCCCGAAGTAGGTGGGACTACAGGTGCGTTGCACCCTCAGTACATGGGGCCGACTCCCTACTCACTGAGCCAAAGGCCCTTGCCCTGACTTCCCCTTCTAAGAATAGCTATGAAGACCTGAATCTCTCTTCTGATTGTAATTAAAGGGGTAGCTCACCAGGCGGCCACAGGAATTGGACGACTGAGAGGGTTAAACCCTGCCCAAATAGGGTGGACCCACCTAAATACCCTCCATTCCTTAGCCAGGGGTCTGACCAAAGAAAGGTAAATGGGTCAATCCCCTACCCTACCCCACCAGATGTCCCACCTAGGAAAGGTAAATGGGCTAACCCACATGCTTACAACAGATGTCCAATCCAGGAAAGGGACTCTACAGACCCCCACCTTCCTGACCTTTAACTCTTACCCCCCATTCGCCATTATCCAAGTGTGGCTTTCTTCCCCGTTGGAAATATTACCCCACTTGCACTCAGGTGGAATGAAACCATTTTAATTGCACAAACCGGGCCTCTGTTTTTCTTTCCTCTGGTGCTTCGGAATAATCTTTCATCTTTGGCTCCATAGCCTTTAATTTGGTCCTGAAACCCGGGATGAGGAGAAGCCCCTTTGGGAAGCCAAAGTATACCCCATTGGACTCAGCTAAATGGACTCTTCTGGTGAAATGAAAGAAAATGGGAAACCTCTTGGACTTTCTCCTCCCTCCTATATTTTCCCTTTAATCTCATTTCTTTTCCTACCTCCAGTCACAGACTTCCCTTGTTTGCTTCTAAGCTGCCTTTTACCTCCAGTGTCACACATTCCCCCTTCTTCACCTCTAAACTGTCTTTTGACTAATCTTAAGCCTCTAAAGCTCTATCCTGACCTTAAACCAAAACGTCACATTTTTCTTCTGTAATACTGCTTGGCCTTCATACAAGCTTGCAGTGGCTTCAACATGGCACCTTCTATCTCTCAATTCTCACTGATCTCAATAATTACTGTCAAAAGTTAGGCAAATGGTTGGAGATCCCTTATATCCAGGGATTTCTATATTCCAAAACATTCCTTCCCTGTGTTCGTCCTGTGAACTCTCTCAGATTCTCCAGCTTCTCCTGATACCCTTCTACAGCTCCTACTGCTCCTTTCCAACTCCCTCCTACAATCCCTCCATTCTCTCAATCAAAACACCCAGGAAGTTTCTGTGTGGGATACCTCTCTTCTAATCCCCATGTCCTTATCTTTCCCTTAAACAATACCCCATCCCACCACCACACACCTGCCCTCTGCCCCACATGGTAGAAAAAAAATGACAGAATTTCCCCCATGGCCCTTAAATCTCCCAGCAAGATCTCTTTGATCTGGCCATCAAGGTGTGGCAGTGCCTCTCAGAGCTCCAGTATTGGCTTCTGCCATTAAGCAAAACCAGCTACTTCTTTTTTTTGAGACGGAGCCTCAAGCTATCCCCCAGGGGAGAGTGCCATGGCCTCACAGCTCACAGCAACCTCCAACTCCTGGGCTCAAGCGAGTCTCCTGCCTCAGCCTCCCAAGTAGCTGGGACTACAGGCGCCC
>NW_003852644.1:1007379-1016631 GCF_000181295.1 Otolemur garnettii | reverse complement strand
CGCCCGCCATAGCGCCAGCCATTTTATGGTTGCAGCCGTCATTGTTGTTTGGCGGGTCCGGGCTGGGGATTCGAACCCACCACCTTAGGTGTATGTGGCTGGCGCCTTAGCCGATTGAGCCACAGGCGCCGAGCCAAAACCAGCTACTTCTTAAAACTCCTCGAGGCATCCCCCCAAAAACAAAATCTTCCTCATGATCAGGATCATGCTTTATGTGCAGCAAACTAGGCTTCTGGACAAAGCAGTGCCCTAAATCCAACCCCCTACCCCAAAATGTGTCCAGCCTGCAGAGGTCTGGCTGCCTCGGTCTTTCTGAAGATCCAGTGCAGACACTCTCGGAACATAGCTGAAGTTCCCTCCTGAGCCTAGCTGTGAAAGACCAACGACCCCCAGAAAATCAAAATGCCTCCTAGACATCGTCCTGGAAAACTGAAGTCTAGGGATTTTTTGCTTATAGAATGTAAGCCGTTCTTTTTTCTTTTCTTTCTTTCTTTTTGGCCAGGGCTGCGTTTGAACCTGCCACCTTTGGCATATGGGGCCGACACCCTACTCCTTTGAGCCACAGGTGCCGCCCTCTTTTCTAACAAACACGGAGCAATTTCATCCACACTGCCACCTTGTAAAAATCCTCTAAAAAATGAGCAGAGAGCTCAGTAATGTCCTCTCAGGATTGCTGGCAGCCCTGGCAACTCCAACTTATTCCCGCCTCTCACTGTCTGTCTTCCTCTTTGGTTATTGTCTGTTAAGGTCACTATGACTTTTTCTCATTTTCAGTTTCAAACCAGTAACCCTCCACCTCATGTCTCAATTTATTAGCCAGACAGTCACCCCCAAACACCTCATATCCTCACCTTACTGGATACCAACCAGCTCAGACTGAAAAAACCTGTGTTCCTGTAAACGCCACTACCTTACCCTATTCCTCTCCCCTGTTCTCTTTACTGGCAGCCCACACAGCCCCTCCCCCTGAAGGAATTAGTTAAAGAGATACCACGGCCATAATCCCGCCTCCTTATAATAGACAAAAAAGACTGCAATGATAGGGTCAAACCCCACCCAAATAGGGTGGACCTGCCTAAAAGAATCAACCCCCTACTCTCTCCAATCAGATGTCTCACCTAAAAAAGTGAATGGGTCAACCCCCTACCCTACTCCCCTGGATGTCCCACCTGGGAAACGTAAATGGGCCAACCCACACCCTTACAACAGATGTCCAACCCAGGAAAAGGAATGTCCCAACCTCCACCTCCCTGACCTTTTAAAACTCCCATTTGCCTTTACAGACGTGTGACTTTCTTTCTTTCTTTCTTTCTTCTTTTCTTTTCTTTTCTTTTCTTTTTTTTGAGACAGGAGCCTCTGGGTAGAGTGCCATGGCATCACTGCTCATAGCAACCTCCAACTCCTGGGCTCAAGCGAGTCTCCTGCCTCCGCCTCCCAAGTAGCTGGGACCACAGGCGTCCGCCACAACGCCCGGCTATTTTTTGGTTGCAGCCATCATTGCTGTTTGGCAGGCTGGGCTGGATTCGAACCCACCACCTTAGGTGTATGTGGCTGGCGCCTTAGCCGGTTGAGCTATAGGCACCGAGCCGTGGCTTTCTTTCCAGTTGGAAATCTTACCATACCTGCACTCAGATAGAATAGAGCCATTTAAATTGCACAAACCAGGCCTCCATTTTCCTTTTGTCTTTTACCTTGGAATGATTTTTCATCTTTGGCTTTGTAACCTTTCAGCAACAACATAGGGTAGTGCCTCCATCAGATGCAGCACGAGGCTCGTGCTTGGCAGCTGGTGGGAGGAGGGTGGGAGAGGCAGACAGGCTTTCACAAGGTCTGTTTCCCAGAAAGATGGACGCTTCCTGATAAAAGAGCATTCCCTCTCCAAACACCATGCAACCTTACTGGTGAAGTTGTCCAGCAAGATGGTGAAATGCCATCCTGTCCATTTCCTCCCAATCAAACATCTGAGCCACTTACTCAGAAATTTGGGTCTACCCCGAAAGAATTGGCCCAGGACACGAATGACCCATAGGTGCAAATGTATTTGCAACCTAAGTAACTTCTGAAGGTGGGGTTGGGGATAGGCACAATGTGCAAGAAGGCCTGGAATCCAAACATGCCCTGAGTTCAGTTATAGCTGTGCCAATGGCCCAAGCTGCTCATGCTTGGGAGAAACAGATGTTTCCAGAGGCTCCAGGACCACAGAGCCCATTTCTGAGTTCTATCTTGCAGCCAAACAGGTTCATCTGTTCATAGACATAACAAACTCAAAGGGGCCCAGACACAGGAAGTGATTTGCCCTAAAGGCACAAAGTCTGACCCTCCATGCTCCATCCCAAACAAGTCACCTTCTCAGCACCCTTGCACACTTACCTGCTCCAACCGAAGATGGGTGGGGCTGTCCACACAGCAGCCCAGACCCAGGAGAAGGCAATGCCCACGATGGCTAGCTTGGCATCAAATCTCACGTTGCCAAAGGGCTTACAGACCACCAGCCATCTTTCCCAGGAAATGATGGCCAGGGACCAGAGACCTGTGATCCCTACAGAGAAGAGCAGACAGATGGCTTTGAGCAGGAGCAAAGGAGGAACAGCCTCTATTATCACCTCTTTCTTCCCAGAACAGCTGACAGCTTTCAAGATAGAGAGGTGTTCCTGTCCCCCCAGATGCAAGACATGATTCTCCAAAAAGTATTTTCAGGCTCAGGGTGTTATGGGCTTGGTCAGTGACTGAGTTATCAATTTCTTTTTCTTTCCTTGCCCATCTCATTCTGCCTCTTCCACTTTGCTTCCCACTGACCCCAGTACCTTAATTTCTCCTGTTTTCCTCCTCTTCCCCACACTGTCCTTTCTTTTCTCTCCTTCTTTTTTTTTTTTGAGACAGTGTCTCACTTTGTTGCCCTCAGTAGAGTGCTATTGCATAACAGCTCACAGCAACCTCTGACTCTTGGGCTCAAGTGATTCTCTTGCTTCAGCCTCCCAAGTATCTGGGATTACAGGCACCTGCCATGATGTCCACTTATTTTTAGAGATGGGGGTCTCACTCTTGGTTCAGGCTGGTCTCAAACCCATGGGCTCAGGCAATTCACCTTTGGCCTCCCAGAGTGCTAGGATTACAGGCATGAGCACTCCTGACCTGGGTGGGATTCTCTCCTTTCTGGCTCTATGTCTATCCCCTTTGCTGGTCCCACAGCCCCAAACTGGCTATCCCTGGTCAGAGCCTGATTCAAGAATAGGAACTCAGGGTGTGTTGGACTCAAGTAAGCCAAATTTAAAGTGAGTGCTCAGATGGAAGCCTCCAGAACCCTGTGAGCCACTCCCACCCAAGCCTGGCCCTGTCTTTTCTCTTAACCTCAATTGCTTTCCCTCTGGAGCAGGAGGTCCAAGCTCCTGGTTTGGCCATTGAGTTTCTTGCCAACTCAGTCATGAGATCTTGAAGCTGGGAACCCTGAACTCATGGAGCTCTCTCCTCAACCTGCACACATCCATCCCCACGATGGAAGCAAGCAAGAGCCATGAGGCCCTGTACCTGACACCCACCAGCCCTACTTCTGATGCCACTGACAGAACTCTTGATGGCCACATCCACATCAGCATGACCACACTGAAGTGCTGTCATCCCAGCCAAGAGCAAGGAAACAGGATATGTCTAGTCATCTGTGCCCCTCCTTCCACCTCATGCCCATGTTCCCATCTCCACCCCTCCCACTCTTCCTTTCCAAGAATGTTTAATGGACACTTGGCATTTCCTTCCATTATGAACATAGCAGCATTAGCAATACCCATGACTCAGTCAGCAAGAGAAGTCACATGCATTCACATCAATTTACAGAAGTGGCAGACATTCTGAAATATCATTTTTGTTCATTGCTGCTTTGAAATCTCCGTAGTTTTGTTAGGCCAGATTCTATTATTTAATACTTCAGTACAGAATGGTATCACAAATACTTTTTTTTTGAAACAAGAGTCTCACTATGTTACCCTGGGTAGAGTGCCGTGGCATCACAGCTCACCACAACGTCAAACTCTTGGGCTTAAGCAATTCTCTTGCCTCGGCCTCCCAAGTAGCTGAGACTACAGGTGCCTACTATAATGCCTGTTTTTTTTTTTTGTTGTTGTTGTTGTTGTTGCTCCCATCACTTTTAGCAGGGCCTGGCTGGGTTCGTACCCACCAGTCCCGGTGTATATGACTGGTGCTATAACCACTGAGCTACGGGTGCTGAGCCTGTCACAAGTATTTCTAATGAATACTTTAATACTAGTACTTTTTTTTTTTTTACAGTTTTTGGCTGGGGTCGGCGCCGGTGCCCTACTCCTTTGAGCCACAGGCGCCACCCTAATACTAGTACTTTAAATGCAAGCCTGTGTTACTAACATTTAGTACTTTGATAACTATTTTTCAATATAATTGGCTGCCTTTGTAGCCTACGGAGCTCACTTCATGCACTTGTAAACATTCTTCTGAGATAGGGTCTGCAGGCTTCCCAGAGGGCCAAGGGCATTTGAGTGACATCAAAGCTAGTGAAGAAGTACTGGTTGGTAGGCACCTGAGTGCCACAAGAATAGACCATGAAGAGAGGCAAAGTGGGAGACCCTGGCAAAAGCACAGACAGACAAGGACAGAGATACAGGGAAGGGCTGAGTTCCAGCTGGTGCCACACCCACTGCAGAGCACTTGGACGTGGGAAATGGACTTTCTCTGCCTGACCTTCCCTGGTCTGGGCCATCATCTGCACAATGAGAAGCAGCCATGTGGGGTGGAGTTGAGGCAGTCAAGAGCAGGGCAAGGCAAGTGGGCCTCCCACCTCCAGTGTCCTCCTGAGATAAACTTCTAGCCCCTGAGCATGACATCCAAGGCCTCCAAAGTGTCCCCTCCCCTGCCTGAACCACTGTTTCCAGCCTCTCCTTGGCCACCCATTTTGGGGAGCTGCCCACATAGATGGTAGTGATGGGGGTAGGGAAAAGGATCTGAGCTCCAGTTTCAGCATCCTGAGAACTCTAATGAGAATCATGTCTTTTCCCCAGAAGAGAAAACACAGGGGAGCCACAAGGATGGGCATCCCTGACCTGGGTGGGATTTTGTCCTATCTGGCTCTATGTCTGTCTCCTCACTTGCTGGTCCCACAGCCCCAAATTGGCTGTCCCTGGTCAGAGCCTGATTTCAAAAGTAGGAACTCGGCTCAGCGCCTGTGGCTCAAGTGGCTAAGGCGTCAGCCACATACGCCTAAGGTGGCGGGTTCGAATCCCCAGCCCGGACCTGCCAAACAACAATGACGGCTGCAACCAAAAAATAGCCAGGTGTTGTGGCGGGCGCCTGTGGTCCCAGCTACTTGGGAGGCTGAGGCAGGAGACTCGCTTGAGCCCAGGAGTTGGAGGTTGCTGTGAGCTGTGAAGCCACAGCACTCTACCCAGGGGGGATAGCTTGAGGCTCTGTCTCAAAAAAAAAAAAAAAGTAGGAATTCAGGGTGTGTTGGACTCAAGTAAGCCAAATTTAAAGTGAGTGCTCAGATGGAAGCCTCCAGAACCCTGTGAACCCCTCCTCCCACCCCTCCGATGACCCTGTGGGTCTGTCTCCCTATGTGTTTGTACCTCTCACCATGCACTGCAGGTCTGCTGTGTGAAAGTCTTTATTTGTCTATTGGGCCGGGCCTCCCCCAAGCCTGGGTGACCAGCTTACCACACAGGGAGACGGTGTAGCCCTCCAAGACACACAGAGGGTGGCCCAGCACGAAATAGCCGTAGATCTGATTCACAACGCTGATAGTGCTGGCAATGATGGTTTCTGCTAGGTCAGCGACCGCCAGGTTCACCAGAATCCAGTTCAGAGGGTGGCGCAGCTTCTTGAACCTCATGGTAGCAGCCAGCACGAGCCCATTAGTGAAGATGGATGCGATGACCACAAAGATCATCCAGGCGCTGGTGAGGTGGTACACCCACCTGGGAGCAATATGGTAATTGGGGCCTTCAAAGGGGCCTGGAGGCAGGAGGTACAGAGTAGAGAGGAGCTGGGCAGCAGGATCACTCACCTGGATCACCACCCCAATTTCACCCTGACCTGCTCCATCACAGCCCCCCTACGGCCCTCTACACCCTCCTGCCCGGCACTTTCATTTTTGCGACTGGCGCTTTCCCTCTAGCTTTACCCATTCTCAGACAACCTCCCCTCCACCCTGTGTCTCAAGCTAGAGACCACTGCCTGCTGGTCACACACATACTGGCACCTTGTATCAGACAGAACTCCTCTCCACTTGCTTCCACTGACTCCCCACTCCCAGCACACTGAGCCACCCTGGAGGGTCATGTGCTCCCATGCCCTTGCCCCTCTTCTCCCCAGCCCAGAGTCAAGTCCTCTGTCCACCTCCAGACTAACCCTTTCATGGTGGGAAGCCCAGCTCAGAAGGGTTTGCTCTACAGAAGCCTTTCCAGTTTCCCCAGCTAATGTCAACTCAGCCCCTTGGGAAGCCCACTGTTCACATCTGTCACGCTCAACCATGTATTGAAGCATCTCTCATGAATTCCCATGTTGAAATCCTAATCCCCAAGGTGATTGAATTTGGAGGAGCCTTTGGGACGTGATTTAGGCCATGCAAGTGGAGCAGTAGGGGGCCTCACAAATGGGATTAGTGCCCATATTGAAGAAGGCTTAGAGCAGTGTTCTCAATCTTCCTAAATGCTGTAGCCCTTTAATACTGTTTATGCGGGTTGCAACCCACAGGTTGAGAACTGCTGGCTTAGAAAGCTCTTTAGTTCTCTAGCTCCGTTTCTACCATGTGAGGACACAGTAAGAAGTTGACAGTTGCAGCTGGCAAGAAGGCCCTTGCCAGAACCTAGCCATGTTGGCATCCTGACTTCCAGCTTCCAGAACTGTGAAAAATAAGTTTCTGTTGTTTGAGAGTCACCTGATCAATGGTACTTTTTTTTTTTTTTGAGACAGAGTCTCACTATGTCGCCCTGGGTAGAGTGCCATGGCATCACAGCTCTCAGCAATCTCTAACCCTTGGGCTCAAGCAATTCTCTTGCCTCAGCCTCCCAAGGAGCTGGGACTACAGGCACCCACCACAACACCCGGCTGTTTTTTTTGTTGTACTTGCCATTGCTGATTTTAGCTGGCCCGGACCAGCTAAACCTGCCAGCTTTGGTGTATGTGGCTGACACCCTACTCACTGTGCTATGGGAACCGCTGGTACTTTCTTTCTTTCCTTTTTTTTTTGGCCGGGGCTAGGTTTGAACCCTCCACCTCTGGCATATGGGGCCAGGGCCCTACTTCTTTGAGCCACAGGCGCTGCCCTGGTACCTTCTTATAGTAACAGGCACTAAGACACAAATACAAATTTGTGTTTTCCTCACTGGAGATGCTCAGAAAATGAATTAATGAGGGGATGTATTATGAGTTCAATTGTGTTCCAAATTCACATGCTGGAGTCTTTATCCCCAGTATCTCAGAATGTGACCATTTTTGGAGATACGATCTTTGCAGAGGTGATCAAATTAAAATGCATCCATTAGTGTGGGCCCTGATGTAATGCAACTGGTGTCCCCATGAAAGGGGGAAACTTGCACACATAGAACATCAGTCAGAGGTTGGGGTGGTGCTTCCACTAGCCAAGGAATGCCATAGATTGCCAACAACCCCCAGAAGCTGGGGAGAGGCATGGAACAGATTCTCCTTCAAAGTCACTAGTAGAGACCAACTCTGCTGATACTTTGATCTCAGACTTCTGTCCTCTGGAAATAGAAGATGACACATTTTGTTGTTTAAGTCACTCAGATGCCAGTATTTTGTCATGACAGGCCTAGGAAATCCATACAGAATAAAAAGGAGGGGTAACTCATCTTTATTGTGATGCAGTGGCTCTGTACCCTTTGTGTTGGAAGGACCTCTTCCACCATCATCATTTTTGGTAGAACACTTGAAGGGGTTATAAGCCACAGTCCCTGCTGCCATATTAGGCCTTGTGACATGTCTATGAAAGTACATCGAGAGTCCCCTGGATTTTTCAAGATTCTTTAGTAGTGTGTTACAAAAATACAATTCAAACTAACTTCAGAAAAATGGGGAGTTTCTGGATATGGCTAGGAGAGACAGGTAAATCTCTCCTCTAACACAACTGGACCCCATGACATCTAACTTCCTGCTGTGCATGGGGCCTATTTGTTCCTAATATGGAGAGCTCCCAGAAACCATTAACAATAACGGCAACCATGTTAGATGGTACGGGATCCCCAGGAATCCCCAATAGAGAGCAATAGTGACAGACTGTTGACAACCCAAGGCCTGTGTGATAGCACTTTCTGTGCAGAAGGGAGCAATGGAGCTGCTGATAGACCCAAGAACAGAAAACTCCCAAATTGCCAACAGGTCATTCCCAGAAAGTACAGCAGGTTAAATTGAAAAGAGAGGATGAAACTGAGAGGTATTTGGAATACTCTAGTTTGTAGGAAAGTGCAAGAGAGTAGAACAATCTAGGTGCTACAATTTCTCCAAACAGGGCAGCCAGCAGAGTCCCTGACAGTACCCTGACAACCAATGGAGTCCAAACTGAGACAAGAGGGGCAAAAGAAAGACCAGATCCAAGCAGCAGTCAGGGAGGGGATAGGAGCTTCTCGCAACCAGAGTAGTGTCCTGGCCTGCTCCTCCCTCTTGGAAGTTCCAGAACTAATTTCATGAAGAAAGGAGCAAGAGAATCAAAGTCATCTCTTGGCTCAATGCCTGTAGCACAGTGGTTATGGCGCCAGCCACATACGCCAAGGCTGGCAGGTTGAGCCCAGACGGGGCCAGCTAAACAATGGTGCCAACTGCAACAAAAAATAGCTGAGTGTTGTGGTGGGTGCCTGTAGTCCCAGCTACTTGGAAAGCTGAGGCAAGAAAATTGCTTAAGCCCAAGAGTTTGAGGTTTCTGTAAGCTGTGACGCCATGGCACTCTACCCAGGGTGACATAGTGAGACTCCGTCTCAAAAAAAAAAAAAAAAAAAAGTCAAGTCAGGCAAAGTGATTCTAAGAAATACAGGGATAGAGGGAATTGGAGGGGGGCAGAAGCTAGACTAGAAATTAAACTTTCTTTGCCAGATTTTAATTTGGAAACTTCAAGCTATTTTATTATGTAATTATAAAATGAAATTAAAATTTAAAAAGCGGCTCGGCGCCTGTGGCTCAAGCGGCTAAGGCGCCAGCCACATACACCTAAGGTGGCGGATTCAAATCCCCAGCCTGGGCCCGCCAAACAACAATGATGGCTGCAACCAAAAAATGGCCAGG
>NW_003852644.1:993267-1007344 GCF_000181295.1 Otolemur garnettii | reverse complement strand
GCAGAGGCAGGAGACTCGCTTGAGCCCAGGAGTTGGAGGTTGCTGTGAGTGTGATGCCATGGCACTCTACCCAGGGGGATAGCTTGAGGCTCCGTCTCCAAAAAGAAAAAAAAAAAAATTTAAAAAGCAATCCCTGAAAATAAAAACAAAGAAACCAATGCATGTCTACTCAGAAGCATAATCACACAAAGAGGACTGTTCTAAAAGAATTGCAGAGTCTCTGGTTTGACCACATGATATAGTGGCTCATACCCTAAGGATAAAAAGACCTGTAAAAATCTTAAGTTTTCAGTAGTCATCATATTGCTGGTAGTGTTGTGTTGTTATTTAGAGACTATTGTGTGTGTGTTGTTAGATAAACAAATGAGTAATTATTTAACATTCTAATTCTAATTGTACCCCAAACGCTGAAGAACAGGACTCACAGATGTTAAACCCATTGGCATCTACTGAGAAAGCAAGTTGTTATTTTGAAAACAGAAACAGAAGAGAAGAATAAAGCATTTATCCCACCTCTCATGTACACTGTACCCTGGGGAACCCAAGAGTATAAATGAGAGCTTGTTTTCCTTATCAAAGTAGACAGGTAATAGATAAAGACAGAGTTAGGTGTCATCAGAATGTCATCATTTTGCATCCCCTGTGGTTTAACTGGTCTGGGCACCACCCCAGAAAAGAGATAGTTTCCTAATAAATTGGTCTTGCCAAAACACACCAACAAATTCAACCTGCCTCTGATCAGACCTTCAAATCAAGTACCAATTTACAGGAAAAAAATGGTAATAAGCAAAGTCAAAGGAAGCCATCAATCAACAACGTCTGAAGTGTGGGAAAGTCCAGGAACAAACGAGTTGTTTTCTTCAACAAATAAATTGCGAGGAGATGGAAGGGGAACTCCTACGTTCAAAGAGAATCAAAAGACATGTCAATCAATCTGAACGTGTGGACTGTGTTAAAGCCTTGATGGAAGCCAACTGGAAACACTCAAGCCATTCACATCACTGACTAGGTAGGGTTTTGAGGATGATACCGCTTCACTTTTAGATATGGTCATGTTTTTAAAAGAGTCCTTTTGTCTTAGGGGCACATACTAAAGATTTACAGCAGAAAAGAGGTCTTGGATTTGCTTTCATGACCAGAAGGAAAGGGTTGGGGGGGGCAGGTTGCAGATGAAATAAGACCAGTCTGGAAGCTGAGTGACAGGTACTGGGTTCTATTGTACTCTTCTCTCTACTTGGTGGATGGTTGATGTTTTGCAAAAAAACACAATCACCCCAACATTTTCTTTCTTTCTTTCTTTCTTTTTTTTTTTTGAGACAGAGCCTCAAGCTGTCCCCCTGGGTAGAGATGGTATCACTGCTCACAGCAACCTCCAACTCCTGGGCTCAAGCGAGTCTTCTGTCTCAGCCTCCCAAGTAGCTGGGACCACAGGTGCCCACCACAACACCTGGCTATTTTTTTTGGTTGCAGCCATCATTGTTGTTTGGCGGGCCCGGGCTGGATTCGAACCTGCCACCTTAGGTGTATGTGGCTGGCGCCTTAGCCACTTGAGCCACAGGTGCCGAGCCACCTCAACATTTTCTTTTTGAGACAGAGTCTCACTATGTCACCCTTGGTAGAGTGCTGTGGCATCACAGCTCACAGCAACCTCAAACTCTTGGGCTTAAGCAATTCTCTTGCCTCAGCTCACAGCAACCTCAAAGTCATGAGCTTAAGTGATTCTTTTGCCTCAGCCTCCCAAGTAGCTGGGACTATAGGCACCACCACAATACCCTGCTATTTTTTGTTTCTGTTGGAATTGTCATTGTTGTTTAGCAAGCCTGGGCTGGATTTGAACCCACCAGCCTTGGTGTCTTGGTGTATGTGGCTGGCACTGTAACCACTGAGCTACGGGCACGGAGCTACACCCTGACATTTGAAAAAAATTTATGTGTCAATGAAATCAGAGGGGCTTCCATCAAGGGAATTCTGGGGCATAGTAGTCATGTTGAGGCAAATTACAGGTACTCAGGCGGTTCAGCTTGAGAACACTGTTGCTAATTAGCACTCCTCCCTGACTGACCCATAGCAAATACTGCCAACTCAAGGAGCTGCTGTGGCTTCTGGAAGGACCCAGGGAGAAGTGTCAGCAGCATCCTCTGCTCCCAAAAAAGGCCCAGATGTAAGGCTGGTTGACTGGGCAGTTTGGGCTCTCTGTGGGCCTAGATCTCTCTCCCAGGACTGCTTCAAACAGAAAGGCTGCTCTGGGCACTAAGTGAGCCTCTTTCCCGCTGAAGTGTGCAGCTAAAGGATACATGTAGACTGGAGTTTCTTGCCCTCTGCTGCTGTTTTCCCTAGCTTCCCCCTGTGGGGCAGACAGGCCTTCCCCTTTCCTCGGGTGTCTCAGCGTCCTCCTTTGGGACACCTGGTCAGCAGGATCCTAGGCGTTTGTCTCCTTCTGGCTTCAGTAGATGTAAAGACAAACATGACTCCTTGTCCAGGAAATGCAGGGTGTTCTTATGTAATGGGAGCTCACCAGTAGCACACAGTGGAGGGGACCTGGGTTCTCAAAGGGTTTGAAAGAGCATAGTCAATATTATGATGCCCTTTTATATTAGGACAGGAAGCCCCCTGTTCATGTCATCATAAAAGGTAAGGGGAAGACCTTTGCAGTGAGTGGGGGTGTGTAAAAGAGCGATCCCCTTGGGCAGAGTGAAAGCCTGCTTGCTCACCTCTGGTGGTGTTGCTGTTGGTGTAGGTGAAGATGCTTCCCTGGGTGCTGTCCTCATGGGTGTCCTGAGGCTGTCTGCCTGTGAGCCTTTGGGGGCCCCACTGCTGGGCCATGGCTGTGGAAAGTTGCATCCTTGACGCTTGCCAGCCCTGGCATATTGCCTGAGGGGTCATGTCACTTTATACCAGCCTGTGGGATCAGCCCAGGCCTCCTCACCTCAAAAGCTCCCAAACCCTACACCATCTGATCTCTTAATTTGGCCTGGGACTTAGCCCTCCTTCCAGCTCTTCTGAAGGAAGCTCAGAGGGATTTGCTGGGAAGCAAACTCCGGCCTCCCCAACCCCTCAGGTTTATGTGTCCTCTGTTCCCTCTACCACCTAGTGCTTGCTTGCAAGATTTTCAGATTGGCGTGGGGGTGGGGAAGCAGCCCAAAGCTTAAATCTGCCTTTCTTGCCTGGTTCTTCTGAAAGCCAGGGTAGGCTTTTTAGGGCTGAGGCCTGGAACTAGAGTCTCCTTGAGGGGCAGACCACTCAGTGGGCCCAAGTGTGGCAACATATGCCATGGGGGCTCCTCCTCCCAGGGGGCATTCTTTGGGCATGTGGGCCTGGGGTGACCCTGTGCATCTTTCAGCTTCACCACCCCCATTCCCCACAAGCTGCAGGTGCCTGTGGGGAGCTCAGCTCTTGCCTGCTCAAACCTCCCTTTCTCTGAGTCCTTGACCTTCCTTGGTCTGCCTGGCTACAGCCTCCCTCTTGATAGAGTATTCCAGACAGACTGGCTACTGCTGGCTCCATGATTACCTGTTAATGCCCAGTCTGTGGCCTCACTTCAGTTGCCAATCATGGACCCTGGCCCCTACCCCCCTACTCTTTGTAGGAAGCACATCCTCTCTTGTGGCTTCCACTAGCTCCACTCTACCCAGTCCTCAAATCCTCCTGCCTTTAGGTACCTCCTTTGGGTTTGCTCCTTAAACTCAGTGAAGCCAAGACATGGCCTCATGACCTTTGCATATTTTTTGGTGCCATGGTGCTTTAGCACTCCTGGAAATGCGGCTTCTCCTGCAGGCACAGAGGCAACCCTAGCTGTGAAGCTGAAGGCCAGAGCGATGTAGAGCTCCAGCATGGCTACCTATAGTAAGACTGGTTTTTAGCTTTGGCTGGTGCCTGCCATATGTCAGGTGCCAGGCTGGAAGCTCTGTGTGGAAGGGAAGGAAAGGTCCTGGACACAGCCTAGAAAGCTGGGCCTGATGGCCAGTGGCACCCGGTGAGCTGTGTCTTCACTGACTACAAGAGAAGATGAACCTGGCATTTCTACTCCTGTACACCTGAGAGAATTGAACACACATATCCACACCAGGACTTGTACATAAATATTCATAACAATACTATTCATATAGCCCAAAAGGTAGAAACAACTCAGAAGTCCATTAAGTGCTGAATGAATCAATAAAAAATATATGGTTTGTCTATGCAATGGAATGTTATTCATCCATATCAAGGAATGAAATACTGATCTGTGCTACAATCTGATTGAAACTTGAAAATGTTATGTGCACAAGAGGTTACATGGTGTACAGCTCCATTCGTACGGAACATCCAGAATAGGCAGATCCACAGATACGGAAAGCAGAGTTGTGGCTGCCAGGATGGGGGAGGGGAGGAAATGAAGGGTGACTCCTTAATGGGTACAGGGAATCCTTTGTGGGCGATAAAAATGTTCTAAAATTAGATTGTGATGGTGCAGCCACTGTAAAAAATAGTTTGGCAGCTCCTCAGAAACTTAAACATAGAATTATCATATGATCCACCAACTCCACTTTTGGATATATCCCTAAACCACTTGAAAGCAGGGTGTCCAAGAGGGATTGGTATGCCAGGTTCACAGTAGCACTATTCACAATGGCCAAGAGGTGGAAGCAACCCAGGTGTCCAACCATGGATGAGTGGATAAACAAAATGTGGTCTATCCAGATAATGGACTATAATTTAGCCTTAAAAAGGAAGGAAATTCTGAGATGAGCTCCAACATGGTGGACCCTAAGGACACTATGCTCAGTGAAGTGAGCCAGTCACAAAGCGACAAATGCTAGAGGATTCCACTTGGGAGAGATCTGGAGAGGCCAAAAGTGGACATTTTCTGAGATCACCTGTCCAGCCAGATCAGCCTTATCCCAGCACCACCACAAACTGGCTAGGTAGCCTTGGACAGGGAGACTCTTCCCTCTCAGCCCAGATTCCCCTTCTATCTGCAGGAAGATAACCAATCCTACTTGGCCTCCACCAGGAGGTCGCCTCAGGCATCTAGGGCAGCCATGTTGTTTGGAAGCCCTTGGAGAAGGTGAAGTACTATCTAAGTGGGGTCAACAGAAGAAGAATGAGATGTCTACAGGAAGTCTCAGCCTTACCTGGGCCCTGGAGCTGGCCCTTTACTTTCCCTGCCTGCCCTTGTCCAGGATTACACTAGTGTCTGAGCTCAGGGCAATCCCACCAATGTCCTAGGGAAGGACACTGGAGGTGGTAGCAGTGGGAGGAGGCTGGGAAAACTAGCAAGTTCTGGACCTTCATGGCCCATGCACAGTGGGGCACTAATCAAGGATTGGGGCTAACAGAAGATCAAGTCCCATTTTAGCCTCAAGCAGATTACTGTTCTAGAAAGTTACCCAGCACCTGTGAGGGCATGTGTGTCCTCAGGCACAGTATGAGCTCATCTGGGGCCCCATACTCTTGCAAAGGGTGGATGAAAGCAGAGGGAGCACTCAATCAGGAGATGGAGAACAAAGGGTCCTGTGACAACATGGATGAAGAGAAGCCACAACAGCAACACAAACAAAGCCAGAGAACACTGAGGGGCTCGGTAGGAGGAAATCCCCCTCCCACTGTGCAAAGGCCAGTCGTGCTGTCAATGCCCTCTGCTTTGCCCCTGGGTCTCCCACCCTCGCTGCCAGCTGGGATCTTGGCCAGGCTAGAAGATTAGATGTCAGACTTGTCTCTAATCCGACTACTCCTAAGTGACTCCTCGTGGGAGAACCGATTAGGGGTGAGGGGAGCTGCAGGTCATGTTGATCCAGCTCTCAGCTCTTCCCAGCAGCCCAGGGGTTTTGTCATTAACAGCCCATGGCTGTTACAGCTACAGACAAGGAAACATTTCATCATTTGCCTTTGACATTTAAGTTGTGATAAAATACACACAGCACAAAGTGTACCACTGTAACCGTTCATAAGTGCACAGTTCAGCAGCATTAAACAAATTCACAGAACCAGCTGTCTTCCCAAACCAAAACTCTGTCCCCATTAAATGCTCACTCTCATGCCCCCTTAACAGTCCCTGGCACCCACCCTTCTATTTTCTGTGAATTTGGCTGCTCTGGGGACCTCATATAAATGGAATCCTACAGTCCTCTTATGACTGGCTTATTTCACTGGGTATAAGGTCTTTAAAATCATCCATTGCCTTTGATTTTGTATTATGAAAGGATTTATACCCATTTCATTTTAGTTTTTTTTTTTTTTTTTTTTTTGAGACAGGCTCACTTTATCACCCAGGCTAGAGTGCCGTGGTATCATAAATCATAGCAACCTCAAACTCCTGGGCTCAAGTGATCCTCCTAAGTAGCTGGGACTACAGGTGCCCACCGCAACATCTGCCTATTTATTTTTTACTCTTGCTTAGGCTTGTCTTGAACTCCTGAGTTCAAACGATCTGTCCACTTTGGCCCCCAGAGTGCTGGGATTACAGGCGGCCCCACCTCACTTGGTTGGATTTTAATTTTTAAGTTTTTACATATGACTGTGTTTCCTTTTTGGTTTCTGGCCTTCCTACCTTGTTTTAAAAGATCTTCTGGCTCGGCGCCTGTGGCTCAAGTGGCTAAGGCACCAGCCACATACACCTAAGGTGGCGGGTTCGAATCCAGCCCGAGCCTGCCAAACAACAATGATGGCTGCAACCAAAAAAATAGCCAGGCATTGTGGCAGGTGGCTGTGGTCCCAGCTACTTGAGAGGCTGAGACAGGAGACTCGCTTGAGCCCAGGAGTTGGAAGTTGCTGTGAGCTGTGATGCCACAACACTCTACCGAGGGGGATAGCTTAAGGCTCTGTCTCAAAAAAAAAAACAAAAAAAACTTCCTACCCTAAATTCCACAGAGACTTGTAGACACTCACCGAAAGACAAAAGTGTACCATTTCCCTGTGTCTGTTGAACATCCCTATGTCCTGACTCACCTACCTCAGAACCTGATTTTTCTCATCCCTCCAAGCTGTGGGGACCCCCACCTGCCGACACTTCCTCTGCAGTATAGTCTCCACATGCTCAGCTCAACCCCATAATCTCACCCTCCTAAGTCTCTGACCTTCTCGCTGCTCAAGGTCACAAAGTGTGTGTCACATCCACTTCTAAAGTGTGGTATCTTTATCAGGACATTTACTTGCCATAAGGCTTAAATGAGATCATGAAATTTTGAAGAGTCTTAGCACAGTGTTTGGAACAGAAAATTCAGTCAGTAATTAGTTCAATGGATACTTATTAAGTACCTTTTGTGAGGCTGGGCATGGGTCTCGTGTCTGTAATCCCAACACTCTGGGAAGCTGAGATGGGAGGATCCCCTGAGCTCAGGAGTTGAGACTAGCCTGAGCAAGAGTGAGTCCTCATATCTACTAAAAATAGAAAAATTAGCTGAGTATTGTGGTGGGCACTGTAGTTCCAGCTACTTGGGAGGCCAAGGCAGGAGAATAGCTTGAGCCCAGGAGTTTGAGGTTACTTTGAGCTACGACACCACAGCACTCTACCCAGGGCACAGAGTGAGACTTTGTCTCAAAAAGAAAAAATGTACATTTCGTGGGCCAGGCACTGTTCTAGGCCCCTGGGGCACATCTATAAATGGTGGAGATCCCTGCCCTCTTGCAGCTGCTGTGGGAGCCAGACACAATAAATAAGTAGAGATAAGTAGGATGGAGAACAGAAAATGGAAAAGAAGGATACAGAGATTGGGAGTGCCAGAGTGGAAAGAAGATAGATGCCCATTTCCTTTTAGAGTATCAGATTAAGCCTTCCTAAGAAATGGCCATGTAAGCAAAGACTCCAGGGAAAGTGGGAGGATAAGAGGAAGGAGACCATGTAGAGATTAAGGAAGGTATCTCAGGAGAGGGACTAGCAAGTGCAAAGGCTCTGGGGCAGGAGTGTGTCTGGCCTATTAAGGAGACCAGGGTGGCTGGAGCAGAGTGAGTGAGTGGTGAAGAGGAGGAAAAGTTGGAGGAGATGAGAGCCAGATCATGTGTGACCTGGAGGCCGTTTTCAGCATGTAAGCTTTTACTCTGAATGAGATGGGAGCACTGTATGATTTTGAAGAAAAAGTGACAGGATCTGACTTAGATCTAACAAACTCACTCTTGTTGCTGTCTGGAAGCTGTAGGGGCCATGGCAGAAAAAGGGAGACCAGGTGGGGAATACTGCAGTGACCCAGGTGAGAGATGATAGCTCCTGTGAGAGAAGAGGCCAATAGGGTCATGATAGGTGCCAGATTCAGGGGAGCTTTTGTAGGTAGAGCCAACAGGAGTTCCTGGTACTTTAGGTGGAAGCAGTTAGAGCAGTAGTTCTCAACCTTCCTAATGCCGCAATGTATTTTCTTTGTTACAAAGGGGTTGAGACCCACAGGTTGAGAACCGCTGAGTTAGA
Organism: Otolemur garnettii; assembly: GCF_000181295.1. Classification (NCBI taxonomy): domain Eukaryota; kingdom Metazoa; phylum Chordata; class Mammalia; order Primates; family Galagidae; genus Otolemur; species Otolemur garnettii. The sequence continues at coordinate 998,967 of NW_003852644.1, read as the reverse complement.
GGAAAAGAAGAATCAAGGCCAACTCCAAGGATGGAGTTGTCCTCAGCTAAAAAAACAAGACTGTAGGCTGTGTGTACTTGTCTCATGGAAGGAGGGTGTGAACATTAGGAATCCAGGTGTAAATAACCAATATGGGGAATGGCAAGGGGCCCTCACCTCAGGTCCATGACATTATTCAGAGAGAAAATTATGTACAACTTTATCCCAATCAATGTGAAAATTTGGATGAAACGGACAAACTCTTAGAAAAATACAATTTAGGCCAGACATGGTAGCTCACTATAATCCTAGCACTTTGGAAGGCTGAAACAAGAGGATCACTTGAAGCCAAGAGCTTGAGACCAGCCTGGGCAACACGGCAAGGCCCTGTCTCTAGAGAAAATAGAAAAACTACTCAGGCATGGTGGCAGGCACCTGTAGTCCCAGCTACTACGGTGGCTGAGGCAAGAAGATGGCTTGAACCCAGAAGTTTGAGGCTATGGGGAGCTATGATGATGCTATTGTACTCCAGTCCTGGGTGTCAGAGCAAGGTCCTCTTTTAAAAAAAGAAAGAGCGAAAATTTACCAAAATGGCCTCAGGAAGAAAGAGAAGATGAGAAGAGTTCTATATCTATAATATTAGAGTCATTGAACTTGACAGATAATGTCTCTGTTCTATTTTCTGACCAAGGTTTAAATTGATTTTGAGTCTAGATGTATCTTTTTTGGACCATGTTTACCAGTAATTCTCAGAAGTCTTGATTCCCACACAAACAGAAAAACAAGTGATAGCTGGAAAGTTTTGTTGCAAATAGCTGAAATTTGAATGGGTTAAAATTTGTCACACCTCCACTCCCCCAAATCACCTTGCTGTTGTAGCCACCTGATCACCACAGAGAAGAAACACAAAGTTTTGTTAGTTTACAATATTACAAAATTTTACTCCATAAAGACCTGTTGGACTTTTGTTGCTTTGTTTTTATTTCTTAATTTCTTCTTCCTTTTTTTTTCTTCTTTTTTTTGAGACAGAGTCTTACTATGTCACCCTTGGTACAGTGCCATGGCGTCACAGCTCACAACAACCTCAAACTCTTGGGCTTAAGCAATTCTCTTGCCTCAGCCTCTCAAGTAGCTGGGACTACAGGTGCCCACCACAACACCCTACTATTTTTTTGTTGTATTTGTCATTGTTGTTTGGCAGGCCCAGGCTGGTTTTGAACTCGCCAGCCCAGGTATATATAGCCGGTGCCCTCGCTGCTAAGCTACAGGTACTGAGTCCTTTGTATTTTTAAATCAGTTTTTCTTCTTTGACTTAGAAAAAATGTTGTATTTCCAAATCTGATCCATATTTACAATCTAGCTCAGAGCCAGTCCTTAAACTGCACAGAATTCCCACTGTAATTAAACAATTCGGTGTCTAGTGATAGTGTTCAAAACGATATCTTCCTAAATCCTAGTTATACAAAGATGAATACTGTATGATTTCACTTCTAGGAGGTCCCTGGAGAAGTCCAATCTATACAGACAGCAGAGCAGTGGGTGCCAGGGACTGGGGGAGGGAACAATGGGGATTTAGTGCTAATGTCGACAGAGTTTCAGTTTGGGACGATGAGAATGTTCTGGAGACAGACAGTGATGAGGACCGCACCACACTGTGAATGTATCTAACATCACTGAACTGTACACTTTGAAATGGGTAAGATGGTAAAGTTGATATTATGTGTATTTAACCATGATTAAACTTTATAAAATTAATGTATTCTCCATCACACTGTCAAGTGCATCACAGCCCGCGGTGAGTTTATGTTCCCACCATGAAATAAAAACAGTAAAAGCTACATTTAGAACCGGGTATCCTATGGAGGGGAAGAGCTCGGTAGGTCCCCAGGCCCAAGAGAGGGTGTGAAGAAAAAGAAGTTGTTGGCGCTGAGGCCTCTGATAGGGAAAAGTGTGCGTGTACGCCAGTGGCAGTGCCAGTTCCTAAGTACTGGTATCCTTGTCATCACTCACTGAACGCAAAGTCAGAAAGTATGAGCTAAGTTTTTTGCCAAACTCCATAAAGGTCAACCACTTCTTTATTTGGTTTTGAGCTTAAGTCAGCGCCATCACTTCTTAACTACCTGGGGTTTCTTGCGGAGCCCAGCCCATCAGAGGCGTGGCTGGACTCACCAGCTGAGAGCAGGCAGGTGGGAGGAGGAGTAACTTTGACCTTTCCCTGGGTCTGCACGACCCTCCCAAATAGCAGGCTTCTTTTCCCCCATGGATATTATGTTCAAACCACATTCTTCATATTGCAGGACAAAGAAAACAAGAAATTAGCTTCAGGGATCCTGATCTTCAGCGAAACAGGAAGGAGAGAGATGTAAGAAGGCACGTTAATGGGAAATTTCAGTAGGAATCGGAAATTTCAGTAGGAACTGGCGTATTTCCCACTATCATCTGTCAAAAGAAGTACCAGGGGCTCCCAGGACATCTCTGCTTTGTCAGAAACAGATGGTGGGAAAACGGCCAAAGGACACGCGGGTCCCCTTGCCGGGGCGCCCACTGGCCAAACTGGCCATCAATCAGAGCGCGTGACAGGTAGGGTTTCACACACCCCGCGTCTGTGGAAGCCTCGGACCCAGAACGTTCTTAAAACGTTTTCCTGGGGCGCTGCTGCTCATAATCTTCTTGCTTTGTGGGCTTTTTACCCCTTCGTGCCCACACAGCACTTTGACTTTTGCGCAGTCTGGTTTTTGCTGCAGATTTCTTACCGCCCCGGCTTCTCCCAAGTGCTACCATGAGCTCGGGGACCTGCGGGCTGCGGAGCGACCCCGGCCCTGCGCCGCGTCCCCGGCTCCCGGGCGCCCCCTGCTGGCGTTGCCGCGCAGCTCGGGCGTCTGGAACTCCCGCTCCTTTGCTGTGTCCCACTCCCCGCCCCGCCCGGCAACCCTCCTGCAGTCCTGACCTTGCTCGGATCTGCCCGCAGATCCTGTGTCCTGCGCTGGGTTGATCCCTTCGCCTCCAGCCACCTCGCTGCCTCGCCACAGCCCAGCGGCTTCCGACCGCACGGGTCCTGTTCCTTCCCTGCGCCTGTGTCGCCCCAGGTGGCCGCTGTTCTCCGCTTCCGGGTTTCGCGGCAGATGTTGCAGGCGGGATTCGCTGATCCTGTGCTTTCCCGGCTTGCAGAAGTGAGGGAATTGCGGGGGGGGGGGGGTTTCTGCCATCCTACTCCTGTCTTAATCCAGAAATCTCATTACTTTTTTCTTTAAAAATGTTTCCAAATTGTGGGGAAAATACGCATAACAAAGTTTTCCAGGTTAAACTTTTTTTTTTTTTGAGACAGAGCCTCAAGCTATTCCCCTGGGTAGAGTGCTGTGGCATCATAGCTCACAGCAGCCTCCAACTCCTGGGCTCAAGCGAGTCTCCTGCCTCCGCCGCCCAAGTAGCTGGGACCACAGGCGCCTGCCACAATGCCTGGCTATTTTTTTTTTTTTTTTGGTTGCAGCCATCATTGTTGTTTGGCCGGCTGGACTGGATTCGAACCCGCCACCTTAGGTGTATGTGGCTGGCGCCTTAGCCACTTGAGCCACAGGCGCCGAGCCATTATTACTTTTCTATTAAAATCATTAATTCAAATTTTCATCTGGCTGTATGTTTATTTTAACTCTTACAGTGTAAATAGATGAAAGCTTAATTTATACAATACATGTGCAACTCAAACATCAACAAGATTCACACGTCCAATGACATGATCCTCTTTAGCAGTTTCCCACTGTTAGAGAAGAAACTTCTAACAGAACAGCAATACAAACCCTTTTGAACAGGAGCCGCTTCTGTTGTTGTACCCAAACGCAAGTGGAATTATAGCGAATTATGCCAGCATACTGAGTCTAATTGAGTTTTAGGGTCCTTTAGCCAGCATTGAGTGGGGGGTTATATCCATAAAAACCTCTTGGCAGAGAGAAGCAGGGGAGTAGGGTTTTTAATTTGTGCTTTCAGTTGGTTGTTGTTTCTGAGAGCAAAGCAGTTACAGAGGCAAAATTTGCCAGATTAGAGTCTATAGGGAGGGCAGTGAGTGGGCACAAAAGGGCCTTTAAGAAGAGCTGGTATGGGGTGGTGCCTGTGGCTCAGTGAGTAGGGCATCAGACCCATATACCAAGGGTGGTTGGTTAAACCCAGCCCTGCCAAACTGCAAAAAAAAAGACGAAGAAGAAGAGCTGGTATTGCATATAAACTGGGAGTTTTCAAGGTCTTGCAACTTTAAACTTATCTATCTTTCTGTTCTTGCAGAGTGTACCTGCTCAGGGGCCTATAATATGTAAGGGGAGGGGCAGTGGCAGCTGCCAAGTTTTAAACCATGTACAAGATGGAGTCAGCCGGTACAAAATGGAGTCAGTCAGGCTCCACATTTCTTACAGTTAGGGAACCCAGGTGATTTTTTAATTCTTTGAGACAGAGTCTCACTTCTGTCGCCTTGGATAGAGTGCTGTAGCATCATAGCTCACAGCAACCTCAAATTCCTGGGCTCAAGTGATCCTTCTGCCACTGCCTCCCGAGTAGCTGGGACTACAGGTACCCACCATGGCTGCCTAATTTTTCTATTTTTAGTAGAGATAGGGTTCTTGCTCTTGTTCAGGCTGGTCTCCAACTTCTGAGCCCAGGTTGATCCTCTTGCCTCAGCCTCCCAGTAGCTGGGACTACAAGCATCCACCACAACACCCAGCTACTTTTTCTATTTTTAGTAGAGACGGGTCTCCTCTTGCTCAGGCTGGTCTCTAACTCCTGAACTCAAGTTATCCACCTGCCTCAGCCTTCCAGCGTGCTAGGATCACAGGCCTGAGACACCAGATCATTTTGTTGTATTTCCTTTATCTGTTATTGTGTGTATTCCATTCATCTGTCTTGTCTTTTGTACAGTGCAACAAGAGGTATTTTTTGTTTTCATTGGTCAAGAAACATTTTTGTGCTGCCTTTGTTTCAGGGAGACAGGACAGAGTTCTTTTCCTTCCTAGGCCAGACTGTGCCCCTATGAATCTGGGGGTGCCTCTCCCTGTTTTCTTCTTCCTGAGGCTTTGATGGTCTAGGTATTCAGAGTAGGCTCCAGCCCATCTCTCCTTCCCCTTCAGTTTAGTCCTTCTTCTCGAGGCTGGGTGCTCTCAATCTGCTTATCTGAGAGTTACCATTACAAATGACATTTTTGATGAGGTTGTAATTACAAATGCAAAATATCCAATTACAGTTTAGGAGACAAGGGTACCAACCTGGATTGACTGATGCAAACGCTCTTTGCCTGGAGCCAAGCAGCCCCTGGGCAGAGGCACAGTGCATGGCTTTGGTACACACAGTGCTCAGGGATAAGCTGAGACAACCCACATTGGTCAAGTTCTCTGCCAACATGTTATAAAACTCCACCTCAGATTACTTATAAATGTACTATAATTTGAACCGATAGAAGTCACAACTATAATATGCTCTTGGCTGAGCACCTGTGGCTCAATTGGCTAAGGTGCCAGCCACATACACCTAAGGTGGCAGGTTCAAATCCAGCCCGGACCCGCAAAAAAAAAACAACAATGATGGCTGCAACCAAAAAAATAGCCGGGCGTTGTGGTGGGCGCCTGTGGTCCCAGCTACTTGGGAGGCTGAGGCAGGACACTCGCTTGAGCCCAGGAGTTGGAGGTTGCTGTGAGCTGTGATGCCACGGCACTCTACCCAGGGGGATAGCTTGAGGCTCTGTCT
>NW_003852644.1:991479-992655 GCF_000181295.1 Otolemur garnettii | reverse complement strand
GGCTGGATTCAAACCTACCAGCTCAGGTGTATGTGGCTGGTGCCTTAGCTGCTTGAGCCACTGGCTATTCTTTTGTTGTAGTTGTCATTGTTGTTTGGCAGGCCCAGGCTGGGTTCGAGCCCTATAGCTCTGGAGTTATGTGGTTGGTGCCCTAACCATTGAACTACAGGTGCTGAGCCACACTTTTCCATTTTGTCTGGGTCTTAAGTGTTGTCTGGCATAACAAGCCACCCCAAAACTTAGTAGCTTAAAATAACAACAATTTGTTATTCTTATAAGTTTATGTGTTGACCGACCTATGAGGAGTCGTTCTTATGCTCCACATGGTGCTGGTTGGGGTAATGTCATTCAGCTGAGAGCTTAGCCAAGGCCAGAACATCCAAGATGATTTCCATCCCATGTCTGGTGGTTGGTGCTAGCCGTTAACTGGCTTGTATTCTCACTCATCCTCCAGGGCCTTGTTCTCCATGTGGCCTCTCAGGCAGAACAGGCCAAACCTTTTGCCATGGTACTGGTTTCCAAGAGAGAAGATACAAAAACTGCAAAGCCTCTGTGGCTTAGACCTGGAAGTCATCCAGTGTCACTTCTGCTACATTCTTTTTTTTTTTTTTTTTTGGCCGGGGCTGGGATTGAACCCACCATCCCCAGCATATGGGGCTGGAGCCCTACCCTTTTGAGCTACAGGCGCCACCACTTCTGCTACATTCTATTACTCATAACAGGTCATAGATTCAGCTCTGATGCAAGAGAAGAGGAAATATACTCCATCCCTCGCTGGGAAGAGTGTCAAGTAATATTGCAAACAGATGTGCAGGATGGGACCAATTGTGGTGACCAACTTTGAACATAGTCCTCCTCATCGAGTGAGAGATATTCTGTTCATCCCTACATTTAGGAGAAAACCCAAGGAATAGGAAGATTTTGTTACACTATTGGCCCTCAGCTCTCTGACAGGAGAAAGTACGGGTCTGTAACAGTGGCACTTCTGCTTTCCAAATATTGGTATCTACATTGTCACTATTTGATAAACCTTGGTGTGGATGCAGTGTCCTGCTATCCTGCTGGGCCATTTATTCCTGCTACCTTGAGCCTGATAATCTCCATTTTGTATGTCACTAAAGCTATTACCAGACAGGGAGATTTTAAACCTTGCAATAAAATCTTTCAGAACGGCTC
>NW_003852644.1:976437-990071 GCF_000181295.1 Otolemur garnettii | reverse complement strand
GGCGGGTCCGGGCTGGGGATTCGAACCCGCCACCTTAGGTGTATGTGGCTGGCGCCTTAGCCGCTTAAGCCACAGGCGCCGAGCCTGAGCATAATTTTTTTATGTATTTATTTGTTTTTCTTTTCTTTCTTTTTTTTTTGCAGTTTTTGGCCAGGGCTGGGTTTGAACCCACCACCTCCGGTATATGGGGCCGGTGCCCTACTCCTTTGAGCCACAGGCATCGCCCTGTTTTTATTTTCAAAACAGAGTCTCACTCTGTGCCCTGAGTAGAGTGCCATGGCTCACAGCAACCTCAAACTCTTGGCCTCAAGAGATTCTCTTGCCTCAGCTTCCCCAGTAGCTGGGACTACACCACACCTGCCACAATGCCTGGCTAGTTTTTTCATTTTTTAGTAGAGACAAGGCCTTGCTCTTGCTCAGGCTGGTCTTGATCTCCTGAGCTCAAGCAATCCACCCACCTCAGCCTTCCATAGTGCTAGGATTACAGAAGTGAGCCACCGTGCCCAGCCAGAGCATAATTTATTTTTGTTTTGTTCTTGTGACAGGGTCTCACACTGTAGCTCAGTGCAGCCTCCAACTCACAGGCTCAAATGATCATCCTCTTGCCACAGATTCCTGAGTAGCTAGGAGTACAGGTGCCTGCCACAACGCCTGGCTACACAGCATATTGTTTTTGAAACTTATCTAAATTGTAGCATGTGTTGGTACTGCATTCCTTTCTACCAAAACATATCTAAATTAATGACATTCTAACAAATGTACCGGGTAGCTTTTATAATCCCTGCGAGTTGCTTTTAATAACTGTGAAGCATTCTGATCACACCTCATCACTCCTCCCTCTTGTCAATGCATCATACAAGGGGTTACTCAGGCCAGGCAAAGAGACAAACCTGATGCTTCCAAGCAGCCATCTACCCAAGGTAGTGGCATGAAGATGCTTGTCAGCATTGTTATTAATTTGAGGACTGATCAAAGAGGAGGAGACTGCCAGAGGAGCCTGGCTGGTTGCCTAAGATAAGAGCACATTTGCCCTAGAACAAGAAATGCCCATGGCCTTGACAGTGTAACCAGAGTCCTAATATTTGATAACAACCCACAGGAGAAAGTAACATGATAACTAGTAGGAATATTAGCTTATCCGCAAAGGAAGAGCCTTTGCTCTTGTTTTGTTTGGATCTGTTTTCTTATAAGTGACAGTGGTTGTGAATTAACCGTGCCCAGGGGCCACAAAAAACACCCCTGTAACAGAATTTGGGAGCTGTGATGTTCTTGGTAGGGTGAGAGAAAACTGGCTTTAGGTAGAATTCATAGTGTCGCAAATACATTGATCACTTAAAGGACCTCTTTCTTCTGTGCTCCCAGGCCTTTCCACTCTAGTATACAGAAGCTTTTAAGCATTTATGTGTATTAATGTAAAAATGCATGTACAGAGGGTACCAAAATGTATACAATTTTTGGTACCCTCTGTATTAGTCACAGTAAAAGATATTCAGGCAGTGATATTATTTAGAGTTTTAAGTCTTTTTGTTTTAAAGTAAAAATTTTAAAATCAGGTATAACACAAAACAATTGTTTGTATTACAGTGATTTTCTGGATTTACTTTGAGTTTGTTTTATTTTTTATTTTTTTATTTTTTTGAGACAGAGCCTCAAGCTATCCCCCTGGGTAGAGTGTCGTGGCATCACAGCTCATAGCAATCTCCAACTCCTGGGCTCAAGCGAGCCTCCTGCCTCTGCCTCCCAAGTTGCTGGGACCACAGGCGCCCGCCACAACACCTGGCTATTTTTTTTTTTTTTGGTTGCAGCTGTCATTGTTGTTTGGCGGGCCCAGGCTGGATTCGAACCCGCCACCTTAGGTGTATATGGCTGGAGCCTTAGCCACTTGAGCCACAGGTGCCAAGCCTCGAGTTTGTTTTATGATGGACAATTGTGTTTATGCATAGACAAAAACACATAAGACAAAAGTAACTGTGTACTTCTGCTTTTTCTGTCTCTATGAATTTTCATTCCTTTGGAGACTGTTCAATTAAAGATTACTTGCTAAAAAAAAAAAAAGATTACTTGCTGGCTCGGTGCCCATAGCACAGTGGTTATGGCATTGATCTCAAACACCAAGGCTGGTGGGTTCGAACCCGGCCTGGGCCTGCTAAACAACAATGACAACTACAACAAAAAAATAGCCAGGTGTTGTGGCAGGTGCCTGTAGTCCCAGCTACTTGGGAGACTGAGGCAAGAAGATCGCTTGAACCTGAGTTTGAGGTTGCTGTGAGCTGTGGTGCCACAGCAGTCTACCCAGGGCAACATAGTGAGACTCTGTCTCAATAAAAAAAAAAAAAGATTACTTGCTAATTACCAGAATTTATTATTTACCCAAGGTCTCAAACTCAATAGATTAGGGAATCTTAGAAATTACAGAGGGTTGGGGCAATTCCTATGGCTCAAGGAGTAGGGTGCTGGCCTCATATACTGGGGGTGGCAGGTTCAAGCCCAGCCCTGGCCAAAACTGCAAAGAAAAAAAAGAAATTACAATAGGTTGACATTGAAAAACAGTATGACTACAGGTGGTGAATGAAAAATTGACAAAAATATGACACTTGAAAACTTATTCACTTTATAAAGTAGAGAACCTGTGTAGGACTACATAACTACTGCTATGTTGCAAGTGTCATAGGATTGATTTTTAAAATATAGGCATTAATTATAACTCAGTTTAGTTTAAATTTAGATATTTAGTATAAAAATGAAAATGCGCATGATTTATAGGCTAAGTATTATGAGTTTAGAAAGATCCATTTAATAAATTTCTTTGTGAGAAATTAATAATAGGTACATCTTAAATCTTATAAAAATCACAACACACAGTGTTTGCATTATATTTCATACCGTGATAAAACCGGGGAGAAGACATAGAGCTATCTTTTAAGTGAAAATTACAACAATTTAATGTATTCAAGGGTTTTCCTTACAAATTACTATTGAAGAAACTTGGAGTTTTTTTTTTTAGACACAGAGTCTCACTTTGTCACCCTGGGTATTTTCTTTATCCATTTATCTGTTACGGGCCATTTACCAGATTGTTTCCGTCTCTTGACAATTGTGAATAAGACCACAAGGAACATGGGAGTACAGATGTTTCTTCCACGTACCAATTTCATTTCCTTTGTATCTATCCCCAGCACTGGGGTTGCTATATTTTATGGTAGTTCTAATTATTATTTTTTGAGGAACCCCCAAACTTTTTTTTTATAGTGGCCAGTACTAATACACATTCCCACCACCAGTGTGTAAGCATTCCCCATTCTCCACATCCTCACCAACACTTGTTTTCATTTGCCTTTTTTTTTTTTTTTTTTGAGACAGAGTCTCACTATGTTACCCTGGGTAGAGTTCCGTGTCACCACAGCTCACAGCAACCTCAAACTCTTGGACTTAAGCGATTCTTTTGCCTCAGCCTCCCAAGTAGCTGGGACTACAGGCGCCCGCCACAATGCCCGGCTATTTTTTTGGTTGCAGCTGTCATTGTTGTTTGGTGGGCCCGGGCTGGGGATTCGAACCCGCCACCTTAGGTGTACGTGGCTGGCGCCTTAGGCGCTTGAGCCACAGGTGCCGAGCCGACTTTTGCCTGTTTTTAAATTGAGTTACTTGGGATTTTGCTATTAAGTTCCTTATATATTAAGGAATTATACATTATACTGGCCCTTGTCAGTTTGCAAATATTTCCTCTCATTCTATAGGTTGTCTCTTCACTTTGTTAATTGTTTCCTTTGCTATGCAAAAGCTTTTTAGTTTCATGTAATTTCATTGTAATTCACTTTGTTAATTGTTTACATTTCTGTGCAAAAGCTTTTCAATTTGATATAATTCAATTGGTCTATGTTTTCTATTGTTACCTATGCTTTTAAGGTTTATTTAAAAAATTTTTGCCCAGCCCAACATCATAAAGCATTCTCCCTCTGTTTTCTTCTAATAATTTCATAGTTTGGGGTTTTATATTTAAGCCTTTAATCCATTTTGAGTTTTGTATTGTTTTGTTTTGTTTTTTTGAGACACAGTCTCACTTTGTCACCCTCCGTAGAATGTTGTGACATCATGGCTCACAGCAACCTGTAACTCTCGGGTTCAAGTGATTCTCTTGCCTCAGCCTCCTGAGGTTCCCGCCACAAGACCTGGCTATTTTTAAAGACAGGGTCTCAGTCTAGCTCAACCTGGTCTTGAACTCGTGAGCTCAGGCAATCCACCCACCTTGGCCTCCCAAAGTGCTGGGATTACAGGTGTGAGCCACCATGCCCAACCTGAGTTAATTTTTCTATATGGGAAGAGATAGAAGTCTAGTTTCAATCTTTTGTATGTAGATATCCAGTTTTCCCAGCACCATTTATTGAACAGACTGTCTTTTTCCTGATGGGTGTTCTTGGGACTTTTGTCACAAATCAGTTGTCTATAGATTCATGGATTTATTTCTGTGCTTTCTCTTCTGTTCCTTTGTTTACTATAGCTTTGTAGTTTTTTTTTTTTTTGAGACAGTCTCACTCTGTCACCCTCAGTAGAGTGCTGTGTCCTCATAGCTCACAGGAATCTCCAACTCTTAGGCTTGAGTGATTCTCTTGCCTCAGCCTCCCAAGTAGCTGGGACAACAGGCGCCTGCCACAACGCCCGGCTATTTTTTGTTGCAGTTGCCACTGCTGTTTTAGGTGGCCGGGGCTGGGGCCGGGTTCGAATCTGCCACCCTCAGTATATGGGGCCGGCACCCTACTCACTGAGCCACAGGTGCCACCCATGTAGTATGTTTTGAAGTCAGATAGTGTGATGCCTCCAGCTCAGGATGGCTTTGGGTATTCAGGGTCTTTTGTGGTTCCATATGAATTTTAAGATTGTTTTCTTCTATTTCTGTAAAGAATGTCATCAACATTTTGATAGAGATTGCATTAAATCTGAAGATCTCTTTTGGTAGTAGGCCATTTTAATAATATTAACTTTGAATATGTGAACATCAGGTATCTTTCCATTCGTTTATGTGCTCCTCAATTTCTTTGATAAATGTTTTATAGTTTTTGGTATGGAGATTTTTTTTCTCATGTTTGGTTAAGTTTATTCTTAGGTATCTTATTTTTTGGTAGTGATTATAAATAGAATTGCTTATTTCTTCTTCTTGCTTTTTAGAGATAGAATCTCACTAGGTTGCTAGACTGGCTTTAAACTCCTGGGCTCAAGGGATCCTCCTGCTTTAGCTTCCTGAGTAGCTGAGACTACAGGCACATATCCCTATGCCCAGCTTGGGAACTGTTCTCTTGATATCTTTTTCAGATAGCTCACTATTAGTGTATAGAAACACAACTAATTTTTGTATGTTGGCTTTGTATCAGATGACTTTACTGAATTAGTTTGATATTATTGAGTTTCGATATTTTGGGGTGAATTCTTTAGGATTTTCTATATATAACATCATGTCATCTGCAAATAGGGACAATGCAACTACCTTCTTTCCAGTTTGGATGTCTTTTATTTCTTTCTCTTGCCTGATTGCTCTGGCTAGGACTTCCAGTATCATGCTGAATAGAAGTGGTAAAAGTAGGTGTCCTGATCTTGTTCCTAGTCTTAGAGGAAAAGCCTTCAGTTTTCCCCTGTTCAGTGTGACATTACCTGTGGGTTTGTCATATGTGGCCTTTGTTGTGTTGAAGTACATACCTTCTACACCTAATTTGTTGAGAGTTTTTAATCATGAAGGGATGTTGAATTTTCTCAGATACTTTTTCTGTGTCTATTGAAATAATCATACAGTTTTTCTTTTTCCTTTTGTTTTTCTTCTTAAATTTTTTTCTATATTTTTAAATTCTCTCATGAGGTTGTACTCTTTTTGTTAATGTAAAGTATAATATTTATTGTTTTGTGTATGTTGAACCATCCTTACATCCCTGAGATGATTCCTATTTGATCATAGTGGATGATGTTTTTATTTATTTATTTATTTATCTGAGACAGAGTCTCACTATGTTGCCCTCGGTAGAGTGCCATGATGTGACAGCTCATAGCAACTTCAAATTCCCGGGCTTAAGCAATTCTCTTGCCTTAGCCTCCCAAGTAGCCGGGACTACACATGCCCGCCACAATGCCCAGCTATTTTTTTATTGCAGTTGTTATTGTTGTTTAGCTGGCCTGGGCCGGGTTCGAACCTACCAGCCTGGGTATACGTGGCTGGCGCCCTACCCACTGAACTACGGGCACTGCCTGAATGATGTTTTTAATGTGTTGTTGAATCTGGTTTGCTAGCATCTTGATGAAAATTTTTGCATCTATGTTCATTAGGGATATTGGCCTGCAGTTTTCTTGTTTTGTGTGTCCCTGTCTGGTTTTGGAATCAGGGTAATGTTGGCCTTGTAAAATAAGTTTGGAAGTATTTCTTCCTCTTAAATTTTCCAGAATAGTTTGAGAAGAATTAGTATTACTTTTAAAATTCTTTCTAATTTTTTTTTTTTGAGACAGAGTCTCACTATGTCACCCTTGGTAGAGTGCCATGGCGTCACAGCTTACAGAAACCTCACACTCTTGGGCTTAAGCGAGTCTCTTGCCTCAGCCTCTCAAGTAGCTGGGATTACAGGTGCCCACCACAACACCCAGCTATTTTTTGGTTGTAGTTGTCATTGATGTTTGGCAGGCCTGGGCAGCTCCAGTGTATGTGGCTGGCACCCTAGCCACTGAGCTACAGGCGACGAGCCTCTCTTTTTTTCTTAGTCTAGCTAAAGGTTTGTCAATTTCATATTATCTTTTAAAAAAAACTATTTGTTTCATTGATCTTTTGGATTTTTTAAATGTCCATTTTGTTTATTTCTGCTCTAAGTTGTATGATTTCCTTCCTTCTATCAATTTTGGGCTTAGCTTGTTCTTGTTTTTCTAGTTCTTGAGATGCATGGTTAGGTTGTTAATTGGAAATCTTCTTTTTTGATATAGGTGCTTATTAGTATGAGCTTCCCTCTTAGGACTGCATTTGCTGTGTTCCTTAGGTTTGGGTACAGTGTGTTTCCATACTCATTTGGCTCAAGGAATTTTACCAAGTGAAGCACAACTACTACCAGAACTTGATTAGTGAGGTCCAAATATATTTTTAGAGACACGGTCTCATTATGTTGTCCAGGATGACCTCGAACTCTTAGGTTCAAGAGGGCCTCCTGCCTCAGACTACCAAGGAGCTAGGATTATAGACATGCTACACCCCTTGCTCAAAAAATTTTAATCACAAAAAACGGGGGTGTGTAATTTGGAAATGAATGCAATGACCAGGGCCTTTGTAATCCAAAGCCACCCAGCTCCTGGCTTAGTTGTCCATAGAATTCTAAGAGTGGTGGGTACTGAATCTTTCCAATCTGTCCATTGTCCTAATGTAGGCAGAAAGAGCCAGATGAACCTTAGGGGTCAAGGGACTTCATCTTTGCTTTCCCATTTCTATCAGGGTCACAGACCACTTCCCCATTTGTCTCTTATTGTGTTAGAGCCCTTTAAATATTGGGAACCATTTTGAACACAGCAGGGATTCCTGAAGCTTCTTCATAACTGTTCAGTTTTGGTTTGACAGCAATATACAATTCCTTGTTTGTTATCTTGAGGTAACAACCAGGACATTGCAGCAATGGAAGAAAATCATCCAGCTTTCTTTTTTTTTTGCATCTAAAATCTTTTTTTTTTTGAGACAGAGTCTCAGTATGTCACCCTGGGTAGAGTGCCATGGCATCACTGATCACTGCAACCTCAACTCTCGGGCTTAAGCGATTCTCTTTCTTCAGCCTCCCAAGTAGCTGGGACTACAGGCACTGGCCACAACACCCAGCTGTTTTTTGTTGCAATTGTCATTGTTGTTTATCTGGCCTGGGCCGGGTTCGAACCCGCTAGCCTCAGTGTATGTGACTGGCGCTGTAACGACTGTGCTATGGGCGCTGAGCCCACAATCATTTGGAAACAGCACTACTGTTTAGATTTTTACTAATAGCCCAATTAGTTTTGTATGGTTGTTTATATTTTATTTATTTATTTATTTATTTGGAATAATGAACACCTTTATTACATGAACTAAGACAGGAGCGAGGAAGAATTATTTGCCTTTCTGGATCTTGATTTTCCTCAGCTAGAACTCCAGCTCCTTGCCTTCTAGCACATAGCCATCTGCTCAGCCACACTGGCCTGGTCTTGATGTAATGCACACAAGAAGCTTGCCCTGCTAGAATTGCTCCCTTTGGTATTCTCTTACCTTTCATCATATTTCTACTGAATTTCTTTTTGACTTTTTTTTGTTTAAAATCTCTTCTTCAGGCTCGGCGCCTGTGGCTCAAGCGGCTAAGGTGCCAGCCACATACACCTAAGGTGGCGGGTTCGGATCCCCAGCCTGGGCCGCCAAACAACAATGACGGCTTCAACCAAAAAAAAAATGGCCAGGCGTTGTGGCTGGCGTCTGTAGTCCCAGCTACTTGGGAGGCTGAGGCAGGAGACTCGCTTGAGCCCAGGAGTTGAAGGTTGCTGTGAGCGTGATGCTATGGCACTCTACCCAGGGGGATAGCTTGAGGCTCCGTCTCAAAAAAAAAAAAATCTCTTCTTCAGGAGTCAGCTTGGCTCCTTTCTTGCAGCCCAGGGTCAGTGCATAGTGGGACTCATACTACTGTCGATAAGCAGGATGCAGTTCTTCACCAAAGTCTTGGTACGAACCAGCTCGTTATTGGATACATTGTAGACAACATCAATAATCCTTGTTTTCCTAGTAAAACACTCTAACCCCAAGAGAAGTTTCCCACGTCCAACCTTAGGGCACAGTATTTCTTGACATATCCCCACACACAGACGGTGTGTAAGTGGCAGGGGTTAATTTTAGTGTTGGCAGCAGGGCATCCCAACTCATACTTCCGCATCTTGTGGTAGGGCTTTCTCTTGCCCCTTATTTTGGCATTCTTTTACCTTTCATCATATTTCTTCTGAATTTCTTTTTAATCTTTTTTTGTTTAAAATCTCTTCTTCAGGAGTCAGCTTGGCTGTTTATGCCGGTTGTTTCAAGAGATGCTCATCACTAGGTGCTGGCTAGAAAGAGAAAATGCAAAGATTCATGGTCCGTTTTGTAAAATGCAGTCCCTCTCCATTGACATTGTTTCTAGTTGGTTATTTATATTTTATTTTATTTTATTGAGACAGAGCCTCAAGCTGTCCCCCTGGGTAGAGTGCTGTGGCATCACAGCTCACAGCAACTTCCAACTCCTGGGCTCAAGCGATTCTCATGCCTCTGCCTCCCAAGTAGCTGGGACCACAGGCGCCCACCACAACGCCCGGCTATTTTTTTTGGTTGCAGCCGTCATTGTTATTTGGCAAGCCCAGGCTGGATTCAAACCCACAAGCTCAGGTATGGGTGGCTGGCGCTTTAACCACTTGAGCCACAGGCACAGAGCTGGTTGTTTATACTTTAATTTACTTATTAGAGTGTAAGACCAAAAACTCAATTATTTGACTGATTAATTTCTCTTTCCCCATTTGAGTATTTAGAAATTATGTCCATGCGCAGGATAAAACGTGGTTTTGTTTGCTCAAGATCATTTTCTTTAATTTATTCAAACTAAACAGGGCTCGGCGCCAGGAGCACAGTGGTTACAGCACCAACCACATGTACTGAGGCTGGTGGGTTCAAACCCAGCCCAGGCCAGCTAAACAACAATGACAACTGCAACAAGAAAATAGCCAGGCATTGTGGTGGGGACCTGTAGTCCAGCTACTTGGGAGGCTAAGGCAAGAGAATTGCTTAAGCCCAAGAGTTTGAGGTTGCTGTGAGCTGTGATGCCAGAGCACTCTACCGAGGGCGACATAGTGAGACTCTGTCTCCAAAAAAAAGATATCTAAACAGATTATCATGTACATGAAGGGCAAATCTACATTACATGAAGACTGAAGTTTATACAACTTGGGATCCCTTTTTTTGTTGTTGTTAGAGACAGAGTCTCACTTTTTTGGTCTCGTTAGAGTGTTGTGGCATCATAGCTCACAGCAACCTCAGACTCTTGGGCTCAAGCAATTCTTTTGCCCCAGCTGCCTGAGTAGCTGGGACTATAGGCAACCTGCCACAACACCTGGCTGTTTGTTTTTAAGACAGAGTCTCACTTTATCACCCTCGGTAGAGTGCCATGGCAGCGTCACACAGCTCACAGCAACCTCCAACTCCTGGGCTTAGGTGATTCTTTTGCTTCAGCCTCCCAGGTAGCTGGAACTACAGGTGCCCGGCACAACGACTGGCTATTTTTTTGTTGCAGTTTGGCCGGGGCCGGGTTTGAACCCACCACCCTCAGTATATGGGGCCAGTGACCTACTCACTGAGCCACAGGGACTGCCCAGCACCCGGCTATTTTTTAGAGGCAGGGTCTCACTGTTGCTCAAACTGGGTCTCGAACCTGTGAGGTCTGGCAATCCAACTGCCTCAGTTTCCCAGAGTGCTAGGATTACAGGCGTGAGCCACCATGCCCAGCCTTGTGATCCCTTCTTATGAAAAATAATACAAAATTAGTTGCAAACATATTCTTTTTTTGAGGCAAAGTCTCACTTTGCCGCCCTTGGCAGTGTCGTGGCATCATAGCTCATAGCAACCTCAAACTCCTGGGCTCAAGTGATCCTTCTGCCTCAGTCTCTGGAGTAGCTGGGATTATAGGTGCCCACTACAGGCCTGGCTAGCTTTTGGTTTTTTTTAATAGTGATAGGGTCTCACTCTTGCTCAAGCTGGTCTTGAACTCCAGTTCAAGAAATCCACTCACCTCAGCCTTAGTGTCAAGGTTACAGGCGTGAGCCACCTCTCTGAATATTCATTTAGGAAAAGAAAAGAGGGCAGGTCTGTGGCTCAGTGAGTAGGGCGCCGGCCCCATATACTGAGGGTGGTGGATTCAAACCAGCCCTGGCCAAACTTCAACAAAAAATAGCTGGGTGTTGTGGCGGGCGCCTGTGGTCCCAGCTACTCGGGAGGCTGAGGCAAGAGAATCGCCTAAGCCCAGGAGTTGGATGTTGCTGTGAGCTGTGACGCCATGACACTCTACTGAGGGCGATGAAATGATACTCTGTCTCAAAAAAAAAAAAAAAAAAAGAAAGAAAGAAAGAAAGAAAAGAAAAAGAAATTACAACACATTACAAATTTTTAAAAACCTGACAAATATAACAAAAGCCAGCAAAATATTATTGTTCTTGGTATTATATTTGGAATTGACTTATCTGTATTAACCTTTTTCTCTGCGTTTTTGTTGCATACAATTATTTGTAACATAATTCTCTCTAGAGGGAACAGAAAGATAAGGCAGTCTTTCTCTTGCTCTGGTTGATTGGAATGTTTTATTGTTGGCAATGTAGCACAATCTCTTTCCATTTCACAAGTCCTTATCAGTACAGCTGCATCAGAAACTTCCTATGCGATTTCTTTCTTTCTTTCTTTTTTTTTTTGAGACAGAGCCTCAAGCTGTCCACCTGGGTAGAGTGCTGTGGCATCACAGCTCACAGCATCCTCCAACTCCTGGGCTCAAGAGATTCTCCTTCCTCTGCCTCCCAAGTAGCTGGGACTACAGGTGCCCACCACAACGCCTGGCTATTTTTTGGTTGCAGCCATCATTGTTGTTTGGCGGGCCCCGGCTGGATTCAAACCCGCCAGCTCAGGTGTATGTGGCTGGCGCCTTAGCCACTTGAACCACAGGCACTGAGCCCCAGGACTATCCTAATAACCTTGAACCCTGGTTGCAGCCTCCCCTATTCAACTTATACTCAACCAAGCAGGGCATAGAGCAGTGTTTTATAGGGTTCCTTGTCCCAGAGGTAGAAGTCAAGCTACACAATGAGGTCCAGCAGGCCCAGCACTATCACTGAGAACTACCATGAAGGTGGTTGAGGCCTCTGGCACCCTGCTGGGGTAGCTTCCTGCTTCCCGTGCAGAGAGTTTGGAGTTTTTCTTAGGGTGCCAGTACTTTTATAGCATCGGAGTTTTAGGCTTACGTTTCTTTGGGGGTTTTTTGCAGTTTTTGGTCGGGGTTGGATTTGAACCCACCACCTCTCGTATATGGGGCTGGAGCCCTACTCCTTTGAGGCACAGGTGCTGCCCCAGGCTTACGTTTTAAAATGTTTTCCTCCTGGAAGTCTTTGAAATCAATCAAAATAAAAGGTTATCAGCTATGAGAGCTGCAGAATCCTCATTTGTTTATTTCATCCAGAAGTAGGCAAAGGTGTCTAGCAAAAGAAGTTCCTCCCCTTTAATATTGTCCTTACTGCACAGACATACATATGGAGAGAAATGGCCATTCCCTCGCCTAGCAGAAGACTCTTGTGAGGTCCAGCATGCTGGAGACTGTTAAGGAGGCCTTCCCTGAGGATGTAGGTCCCTCCCCTGTGACTGTGCCCAACCCGCGGGTCTTCTATGGGTATGTGGGTCATTACGAAAGTTTAGAGATGCACAGAAATCAAGAAATGTAACATCCATGTGGACAGAAACAAATGAAGCCCTCTCAGTGATACTGTAAGCCATGAGAGTGGAAACTTACATGGGTGAGTCAGAAAGAATGCTGTGGCTGTGTTTCTGGGAAGTAATGCACCATAATGTACCATAGCACAGTCTGTCTCAGAACTTTCATAGTGACCCATATACAGGGTTTCAGGGTGGACCTTGGCCATAGCATTCATAAGCTTGGGAACCACTGGGCACAGACGGGCAGGTAGAGTTTGGTGCTTTGCTACTGTGGTATAGGGCAGGCCGGCTGGGCTCTGAGGCCAGACCCTCGTGCTGGCACCTGCAGCTTCTCCACCGTCCTGCAGCCGTGGCCCATTTGTGTATGTTACTGGGATTCCTCTAGTTCTCAGAAGGGGAGGAAAGAGCAGACGGGGCCAGCCTTAAGGAGCTCAAGGTCAGGCTGAGTTATCGTGATTCGCTTGTTCCACTTCTCCAGGCACTTGGATGTCCTCTCCCTAGAGAACACACATAGGGCAACACAGCCCTGGCCTGCCCTGGTGGTGACAGTAGCGTGCACAATGTAACACCACCGCAAACAGGCAGAACCAGTTCTGCTATAGCTGCACACTAGCTGCAAACAGAGCCTGAGTCCACAGAGAAGGGCTACTCGGCTGGCTCTGGTGGAGGCAGAAAGCCCTGGTCCTTGGGCACAACTACTCTGGCCTCTGACAGGACACACAGAGAAGATAATGGATGGTGTTACAAACACATTTCCCCAGACTTCAATCTGGGAAACAGAACACCTCACCCAGGCTCCTACTTTCTAAGTTGTAAGACATGCTTACCTGACAGGAGAGATGCCATCATCATGAAGTAGTTTTCCCAGGGTGAAGCTTATCCATTGCTCTAAATTGTAAGACAAATGTGCTAATGGGTCTTGTCAGTCTTGCATACTAGAACATAGCCATGATTCACATAAATGGCACTTTTGGTCACTTACCCTAAAAGACAATAAGAAGTAATCAAAATAGGCCAGAGGACCAGAAACTGGCCACCAGACTCTGACAGATGAGAAATCACAAGCCTGTTTTATCATTGCCACCAAGGTTCAACTCCCCCATTAGTAGCAATCCTTCAGGGAAGGAGGGTGAGAGACTTGATGGCACTTACAGTGCTCTGTGGGGACTTCCCAGGCCAGGACTCTGTT
>NW_003852644.1:969667-976288 GCF_000181295.1 Otolemur garnettii | reverse complement strand
CGCCACAACGCCCGGCTATTTTTTGGTTGCAGCCGTCATTGTTGTTTGGCGGGTCCGGGCTGGGGATTCGAACCCGCCACCTTCGGTGTACGTGGCTGGCGCCTTAGCCGGTTGAGCTATAGGCGCTGAGCCCCAGGACTCTGTTCTAATGCAGCTATCCTGAGGCCAGTGACCTTGGAGAAGACAGCTAAATAGTGAAAGCAGCAATCTCAGACAAGGAGATGATAAGCATATGTTCAAGTCCAGTGAGGCAGCCACCAAGGAGAAAGCTGGCTGAAGGCACAGTTCTCAGAGACAGACCTTAAAGGTAGAGGAGGTTTCAGGTGAGTTTCTTTAACAGGTGCAAAGCAGGTTAGCTTCCCAAAGGCTAAACATCTGCCACATCTTTTGAGTCATGTGGATTAAACCTGGGTCATGTTGACCTAGATACATCTCCAAGAAATATCAGATATGAGAATCTTTTAAAATTGTTTTTATTATTTGGTATTCATTGAGGGTACAAAGAATTAAGTTACACTGATGGCATTTGTTAGATAAAGTCCCTCTTATAATTGTGTCCCACCCCCAAGAGGCCAGTCATACACCATGACCCCCCATGCCCCTCCTTCCTCACCTTTCCCCTATCCCTCCCCTTGTATTAGCTCATCTACTGCCTTCATATTAGACTTGAGTACGTTGGATTCTTGCTTCTCCATTCTTGTGATTATTTACTAAGAAGAATGTGTTCCACCTCCATCCAGGTTAATACAAAAGATGTAAAGTCTCTATCTTTTTTAATGGCTGAATAGCATTCCATGTTATACATATACCACAGCTTGTTAATCCATTCTAAAGGTCAAAACTTAGCTTTCATAATGGCACAAAGGATTAAACTATACAATGGACTTTCACAAAATAAGATGAATAGAACTCCACCACACTTATCAATTCTCTCAATAAATGTCAATGGATTGAATTCACCACTGAAGAGGCACAGGCTGGCTGATTGGATAAAAAAGCACAAGCTGTCCACATGCTGTTGCCAGGAGACACAGCTAGCCTTGAAGGACAAATAAAGAATCAGGGTTAAGGGGTGGAAAACAGTATCTCAAGCAAATGGAAATCAGAAGAAAGGAGAGGTTGCAATCTTATTTTCAGATACAAGCAGATTTAAAGCAACTAAAGTTAAGAAAGACAAAGATGGACACTTTATACTGGTCAAAAGAGCAATATAATAGATATGAGAATCTTAATAAGAAATAACAAACAGCATGCTTGTTATCGTCAGTCAGAAACACAGTGCAAGAAAGTCTAGTTTTTTTCTTGTGACAGAGTTCTGCTTATATTTGGAGAATACATGCATTTTCTTAAGTCCGAAATAAAGTTTATCTATTTGTGGATCAGACCTCTGTGTCATTCCCACTTCAGATACCAATCTGTTCTATTGCCAGAAGGATAGTGACATGATTGATAACAAAAGGAAAAGCTTCATACAGATGTCTTCATAAAGCAGGGGACAAAGAAAGCAATGTTGCCTGTCAGAGGCAGAAGCTTCCTTGGCAGGACTAATGACATTTACAGACCTCATCAAGAGAAAAAGAGAAATAAGAGAAAAGACACAGATAAACCATATTATGAATGAAAAATGACATATAACCACAAATGCACTAAAATAAAGGGTATTGTGAATGACTTTATGCCAATATATTTGAAAATGCAATTGAAATGAATAAATGCCTAGCAAAAGAAACCACCAATACTGACTCAAGAAAAAGCAGAGACCCTATATGGTCATATAGTCCTTAAGTATTTTTTATTAGTAATCAAATATCTTCCCTCAAAAGAAAACACCAGGCCTAGATGACTTTCTCACCAGGATCTAGCAAATATTCAAGAATCAATAGTTCCATTTTCTCACACATCCTTTCATTTATTTATTTATTTATTTATATCGAGACAGAGTCTCATTTTGTCACCCTTGGTAGAGTGCCATGGTGTCACAGCTCACAGCAACCTCAAACTATTGGGCTCAAGTGAGCCTCTTGCCTCAGCCTCTCAACTAACTGGGGCTTCAGGCACCTCCACGATGCTCAGCTAATTTTTCTATTTTTAGTGGAGCTGGAATCTTGCTCTTGCTCAGACTGGTCTTGAAATCCTGAGCTCAAGCAATCTCCCTGCCTCAGCCTCCCAGAGTGCCAGAACAACAGGCATGAACCACCACACTCAGCCCATACACATCCTTTCAGAGAGGATACATTCTTGTTAGAAGGCAAACATAACCTTGAACCCAAAACCTGTCAAAGAAATTATGAAAAAGAAAGGAATAGGTCAAGCTCACTCATGAGTATAGATGCAAAAATCCCAAACCAAATATTAGCAATATCAGGCAGAGGCAAGACAGCCAACTGGAGCCAGTTTTCCACAGAGGCTCCCATCCAGAAGGAGAGTTAAAGGACAGAAGTTTAGTAAGTAAGCTGATGGTTTGGAGCTGAGCCAAGAGAGAAGGTTGAAGAACGCTCATCAACCCTGCTGAGGCAAGCTGCAATCCCAAGGAAACAAACAATAGGTACAAAATCCATTGCCAAATGGATGGGAGTCTCCTCCCTCATGAGAACAGCTTGCAGTATACTCTATACAAACAAGTGAGCAGAATTCAGATTCCCCTCCTATTTTATCTTATAGGAGAGATCCTCTAAAAACCAGAACGCCTTCCCTAGAGAAGACTTACGAATGTGCCATGGCACTCTCCTGCCAGGCATAAAACTGTATAAAACTGTATATATTCTCTACCTGCAATTTGAACTCCCAGCACTCCCCTCCACTCTCACCCTGAGGTCTGGAAGCCTGTCCCCCATGGAGTCCAGATTCTTGGGCATTTTCTTGAGAGGTGTGGATAAGGCATGGGCTGTTGCTGGTCTGTGCTGATTCTGCAGCATGGGAGAAGGAGAAGATGGTGAACTGAGGGAACCATACGGGAGAGGGAGATGCAGTGCCCCACAGCACAGTGCAGCAGCAGCAGCAGGAACAATAGGGCTCACACCCCTGGGGATATTTTGGAGAGACACTCCCTGCCTCTCTGGGCAACCAGAGGAAGCCGGGCATCTTCTCCTGTGGCAGCCACTGGTGGAACAGATCTGGGATGGAAATGTAGGCCCCATGAGTAAAGGGTATGCCTGAGGCGGTACCTGTCTGGGCAGGGTGCAGAGGGGCTGGAGACTAGAATATGTGTGCATAGAGACAGCATATTCCCAGGGCAGGGCTGAGTCAGAAGGACTGCTTTAGTGAGCCTAAGAAGCACCCAGCCCTCAAGGGATCATAGCTGAGACAAAGGCAGGCAGGCAGAGGTTGGAACTGAGAGCTGAGTGTGAGCTCTAACCATGGCCCCCCAACACAGACTGCAGCCAAGACAGACATGCCAGCTCTGGGCAGTGGCTCAGACCAGGGCTGAGTCGCAGTTTCTGTGAACTGAAACATGTCTGGTCTGCAGGAAAATATAGCCAGGACAGAAACAAATTCTGTGAAATTGTTCTGTTCTGTCAGCAACATTAGTCAGGGGCTGGGCTAGAGCTGAGTGAACCACTGCAGCCTCCATTAAGCACCTGAGGTCATTAGGCCTCACCTACCCCTGCCGGATAGTAGCAGAGACTAGTGGCCTGGCTGAGGAAACATAGATCTCCCTGCGGCTCAGGCAGGCACAAACCCCTGGAGCATCTGCTCGTTGGAGGGAACTGGGTCACAGCCCTGTGGGGTTACCAGTGACTGGGTGTGACAGAGGTGCAAGGTGGGAAAGGAGGCATCAACCTTCCCAGACTAATTTATTTGCTGGGTGGGTCCTTCTGACCTCACGGATCACCGGAGCAAGTCATACTTGAGCTGCCAGCAGATCCCTGCTACCTAGTTGTTGGACACCTTTTGAACTCTCCCATCTGAGACCAGTGCTGACTGGGACAATTGATTTGGATCTCTTGAACTGGGCCAACCATCCGAGGACCATCAATGTGGTACTCTGGATGTGTGGTTGTGGGAAGGTTTGATTTTCTTTTCCCAGTTGTTGTCCGTGGGGGAGTGGGGTGAATTAATTGCTGGTATTTCTCCACAGCTGAGACTTTAACCTAGAGTAACTGATTCACCAGGGAAGGACACAGACCAGCTTAAAACAAGACAGAACCACTTAGCCCCATCACACAAAGCAGGTCCCCAGTGTCTCAGGCCATAGCATTGTATGGGTCCTTTGCAAAGCTCTAGGGGAAAAGGTACAGACACCAGTCCCAGCTCGTGGGCAAAGAGCTGGTTAATCACTACTCCAGGAGCCCCCAATCCAACTTCACCTTTTCTGCTCATCTAGCCAAATGGTGTAAAATAATCATGGGGCAGAATCAGCAGAAAAATTCCGGTAACATGAATAACCAGAGTAGATCAAATCGCCCAAGGAATGACATGGTGGACACAACTGAAGATCTCATTCATAAACAAATGGCTGAGATGTCAGAAATCAAATTCAGAATTTGGATTGCAAATAAGATTAATAGAATGGAGGTAAAGTTGGAATTAGAAATTCAAGGAGCATTTCATTCTTCTTAGCAAAGTATCTCAAGAATGGAAGAAAACTTCCATTACAACGTACACAGCTATGACTTAATAAAAAAAAAATCTCCCCCCCAAAAAAAGAATGGAAGAAAAAGTATCCAATGTACTCAGCCCTACCATGAAACCAATTGGAATATTATGCAGCCTTAAAGAAAGATGGAGACTTTACCTCTTACATGTTTACGTGAATGGAGCTGGAACATATTCTTCTTAGCAAAGTGTCTCAAGAATGGAAGAAAAAGTATCCAATGTACTCAGTCTTACTATGAAACCAATTCGAAGGTTTCTTATGAAAGCTATAACCCGATTATAGCCCAAGAGTATGGGGAAAGGGGAGAGGGAGGGGAGGGGAGAGGGGAGAATGGGTGGAGGGAGAGTGACTGGTGGGACCACACCTATGGTGCATCTTACAAGGGTACATGTTAAATTTACTAAATGTAGAATATAAATGTCTTAACACAATAACTAAGAAAATGCCATGAAGGCTACGTTAACCAGTTTGATGAAAATATTTCAAATGGTAACATAAAACCAGCACATTGTACCCCATGATTGCATTAATGTACACAGCTATGATTTAATTTTTAAAAATTACCAATATGTAACAATGATAATACACAGTGACCAGGCTGTGTTTATCTCAGGAATGCAAAATTGGTTTAACAATAGAAAATCATTTATTGTACTTAACCAGGTTAATAGATTAAAGAAGAAAAAATACAGGATCATCATAATAGGTGCAGAAAAAGTACTGGATGGAATTCAACATCCACATATGATTAAAAAGAAAACTCAGGAACCTAGGGATTAAAATGAACTTCCTTAGCAAAGCATATACAAAAACAGTTGTAGCATCATCATTTTTAATGGTAAAAATCTGAAATCTTTTTCTTGAGATAAGAAACAAGAAAAGGGTGCCCACTATCATTATCACTTTTATTCAACATTATGCTGTTGGTCTTGGTTAGTTCAATAGGGTAAGAAAAAACGTTAAAGCTAAAGGCAAGAAAAGAAAAAAATGTCACTATTCATAGGTGGTTTGATGTCTCTTATAAAATGCCAAAGAATCTAAGCATAATTACTAGGAGTTTGGTGGCAAGGTGGCTGGATATAAAATCAATATATAAAAATTGTTTATGTTTCTACCTATGAGTAACAACCAATTCAACAGTGAAATTTTAAAAATTAATATACCAAAAAAAAGCTAATACACCATTTGCAATAGCATTTTTAAAAACACAGAGTACCAGCTCGGTGCCTGTGGCTCAAGTGGCTAAGGCACCAGCCACATACACCTGACTTGGTGGCTTCAAATCCAGCCTGGGCCCGCCAAACAACAATGATGGCTGCAACCAAAAAATAGCTGACATTGTGGCGGGCACCAGTAGGCCCAGCTACTTGGGAGGCTGAGGCAGGAGAATCACTTGAGCCCAGGAATTGGAGGTTGCTGTGAGCTGTGATGCCACAGCACTCTACCCAGGGGGACAGCTTGAGGCTCTGTCTTCAAAAAAAACAAAAAACAAAAAACAAAAAAAAACAGAGTAACTAGGAACAGGTTTACAGAAGATTTGCAAGTCCTTTGGGGAAGAAATTATAAAACTTTAATGAGAATTTAAAAAAAAACTTCTTAAGGAAGACCCAAATAAGTGAGATATGTACAAATCTAAGGATTGAAAGACTCAATATTGTAAAGGTGTTAATTTTCTGGGCAGCGCCTGTGACTCAATGGGTAGGGCACTGGCCCCATATACCAAGGGTGGTGGGTTCAAACCTGGCCCTGGACAAACTGCAGCAAAAAAATAGCCAGGCCGGCTCGGCGCCTGTGGCTCAAGCGGCTAAGGCACCAGCCACATACACCTAAGGTGGTGGGTTCCGAATCCCCAGCTCAGCCCGCCAAAGAACAATGATGGCTGCAACCAAAAAATGGCCAGGCGCTGTGGCGGGTGCCTGTAGTCCCTGCTACTTGGGAGGCTGAGGCAGGAGACTCGCTTGAGCCCAGGAGTTGGAGGTTGCTGTGATCGTGATGCCATGGCACTCTACCCAGGGGGATAGCTT
>NW_003852644.1:966705-969542 GCF_000181295.1 Otolemur garnettii | reverse complement strand
AAAAAAAAAAAAATAGCTGGGCATTGTGGCAGGCACCTGTAGGCCCAGCTGCTCGGGAGGCTGAGGCAAGAGAATCACCTAAACTCCAGAGTTGGAGGTTGCTGTGAGCTGTGTGGTGCCACGGCACTCTACTGAGGGCAATAAAGTGAGACTCTGTCTCTACAAAAAAAAAAAAAGTCAATTTTCTGCAATTTTATTTACAGATTTAATGTAATGCCTATTGGAATCATAATATAACAAGCTGATCTAAACTTTGTATGGAAATGCACAGCCCCCCCAAATAGAAGTTATGACCAATGAGGAGAACTTGGTCCCCCCCATATGGAGCTTAATTTTAGCATTATGGCAGCTAGTACATGGTTTGAGGCAGGGAGAGACTGAATGGAGAGTCCAGAAATAGTCCCTCGCTTATATGTGTACCTGGCATGTGACAGAGAGGTAGCACTTAGGGCAGTGAGGAAAGGATGAATCTTTTAATAAATTGTTCCTGGACAATTGGATTTATTTGGAAATAAAATGAAACAGTGAAAAAAAAAAGAGAAAAGAAAGGAAAGGAAACTCTACATCACATCATATGTAAAAATCAATTTCATATTGGTAGAAAGCTAAATATGAAGGGCAAAGACCAGGCGTGGTGGCTCACACCTGTAATCCTAGGATTCTGGGAGGCTGAGGTGGGTGGATTGCCCTGAGCTCACAGGTTCAAGACCAGTCTGAGCAAGAGCGAGACCCTGTTTCTAAAAATAGCTGAGCATTGTGGTGGGTGCCTGTAGTCCCAGCTACTTGGGAGGCTGAGGAAAGAGAATCACTTGAGCCCAAGAGTTGGAGGTTGCTGTGAACTATGACACCACAGTACTCTACCAATGGTGACAAAGTGAAACTCTGTCTCAAAAATAAATAAATAAATATGAAGGGCAAACTATAGATCTCTTAGAAGAAAATATGAAAATCTCCCCATTACTAGGAGTAAGCAAGGGGTCACATGGGTGTTTGCTTTAGAATGTTTCTTTACACTGTATTATACATTTCATGTGCTTCATTTCAAACAGCTTTATGGAGACATAGCTTACACATGACAGAGTGTATGTGTTTAAAGTATACAATTTGACAAATGTATACACCCAGCAAACTACTACAATCAAGGTAATGCCCCCTGTAAATCCTCCGTCTAACCACATCCTACACCCCAATCTCCAAGCAGCCCTAATCTGCTTTCTGTCGCTATAGGTTAGTTTCTGTTTTCTAGAGTCCCATATAAACAGAACCACACAGTGCATCCTTTCTGTCAAATGCCTCAGCCTCTCAACTAGCTGGGACTACAGGCACCTCCACCTTGCCCAACTAATTTTTCTATTTTTAGTAGAGCTGGAGTTTCCCTCTTGCTCAGGCTGATCTTGAACTCCTGAGCTCAAGCAATTCACCTGCCCCAGCCTCCCAGAGTGTTAGGATTGGCACTGAAGCCTGGCCTCCCTCACTGAGCATAATTGTTTTGAGGTCCATGCAGGTAGCCGCACTCCCTTTTGGTGCTGAATAGTGCCCCTTTGAGTGGATGCGCCACAGTTTGCTTATTATTCACCTCTGCAGGACCATCAGAGACACTGTGAATAAAGCTGCTACAAAAATGCACAGATGGAGATCTGCTGTCTAATTCTGCACCCCAGTAAAGCTGCAGTGAAGCAACTTTGGGGAGAAGTATGGCATAAATCTACACAAAAGGGGAGGGCAGGGAGTGAGACCATAGCAATAAGGTTTTGGGAGCCAAACAGCTCCCAGAAAGCCAGATGGCAAGCTGGCAGAGAGGGAGCTGAAGGCCCAGGAATTGGATCTGGGAGTGCGAGAGGCGCTGGGTAAAAGGCATTTAATAAGCACATTGAGGGCCAGGGACTAGGGTGACCCACTGTGCTGGCTGCTTTTAGCACTGCCAATCTTATGTCCTGTGAAACCCCTCAGTCCCAGGCAAACTTCCTCACCTCTGCGCCACGGGGCAACTTTGCCTTTTCCATAGTGTCAGAAATTAGGGACTTTATTTTCTGGAGAGGGCAAACAAGGGGTCAGTGGACTATGAGACATCAGTGAAATTCTCTCTGGAACAGGACAATGCTGTGAACATGTGCAGCCTGTATGCACAGAGCAGGGACCCTGTTCTCCACTCAGCTCCCAGAATTCTGCAGCCAGTCTCCTACCCTCCTGTCAAGGTGTCAGAAGTGTCTCCTCTTGGGAATCTGAATAAAGTTGAATCCAGTGGAGTCCAAAGGGGCCATGCCCCACTGACATACCCACAGCCTCCCATCACTCTCTCAGACTGGGAAGGCCCATGGCAAACCCTGCACATGGGTGAAAACAGGCCCTCATCAGGGCATATCGCCACGACATTTTAGAGTACTAAAGACAAAAGGAAGATTCCACAAGCTTCCAGAGAGAGTATAGAGCAGGGGTCCTTAAACTTATAAACAGGGGACCAGTTCACTGTCCCTCAGACAGTTGGAGGGCCGGACTGTGGGCCCTGGGATGAGTTGGCTGCTAAGCAGGATAGGCAGTGGCGGCAAAAACACCCGGTGGGCCAGATAAATGTCCTAGGTGGGCCACACGTGGCCTGCAGGCCGTAGTTTGAGGACGCCTGGTATAGAGTGAGGAACCAGAATGGCTGTTTTGTATTGTTTTAATGAGATAGTCACTCAAGTGCTGCCACCTGAGGAGAGGCTCAGGGTTTCCACAGCAAAGGCAAGGCAGGGCAAGATGAACATTTAAGATTGACTAGTTTGGCTCGGCGCCTATAGCTCAACCGGCTAAGGCGCCAGCCACGTACACCTAAGGTGGCGGGTTCGAATCCCCAGCCC
>NW_003852644.1:964537-966524 GCF_000181295.1 Otolemur garnettii | reverse complement strand
AAAAAAAAAAAAAAAAAAAAAAAAAGATTGACTAGTTTGAATAATTCTAGAAAGCTTAGGGCTGTAGGGATGGTCCCTAGTTGCCAGCACCTGGCTCTGGGATGATTAAGGCAGAGGAATATTGCCTCCTGGGGTGTGTGTGGGTCAAAGAGAGGAGGAGGCTCCAGTCTTCGCATAGCTAAGACTTGCTTCTGGCTGGGTCCTTCACTATCTAGGAACTAGCTAGCCCTGAGAGGGGCAGTCTCTTCCCAGCCAGGTAGGTTTTTTGTTTTCGTTTTTTGGAGGTTTTTAAGATGTCAAAACATGGTAACATACAGCTAATTTACACATGCACACACATATACATATACATGCACACATATGCACATACACACAAATATAAGGTAACACCTGGAACAAGGGGCAATTCCTTCCAAAGGCTGGAAGAAAATCATTTCCAACCTAGAATGCTATAAACAGCCATGCAAGTTCTCAAAAATGTATCTCCCACATGCTCTTGCATAACTGCTAGAGAATACACCCCACCAAACTCAGGGACAAACAAGCAAGAGGAAAACAAGGGCTATAGGGATACCAGCTCCAACAGAGGAGAGAGCACACCCCAGGAGGTGGATTCAGCCTGCCCGCAGGTCCCAGGCTTAAGGGAAGCAAGTGTGGATTAGAAGTGTGCCGTAAGAGATAGACAGGTGTGGTTCTCTATCGTAGCTCTGTCAGATGCATGACTGGGGATCCCTGTTACCCAGGAATTGCTCGTGACCTTGCCCACTAGTCTCCTGAGGCCACAACCCATCCAGCTTCCTTCTCCTGGGCACCTTAACCTGGAACAATGGGCTGGCCCTTTCCTTACTCACCACTCAGATTTTCTATTCTTCACTTTCCCATGCATTTCTACAAAGTGAAGCTTCCCTGTCACCCTATCTAAACTTGCAACCCTCTCACTGCCTGTCATTCTAGACTCTGGAGCTAGAATAATGAAGAAATCCAACAAAGATGCTTCTTCCTTCTTGACACTGATAACAAAGGTGATAGAGGTGTGAGTATGTTTGGAGAATTTCTCTGTTCAATCAACTGACATTTGAGTGATGGGCCAGGCACTTTCCAGCACTAGATGCAACAGAAGACAATATATGGCCCCCTGCTCTTGTGGCACTCACCTTTTACTGGAGGAGACAAAAACAAACACACCTCTAAAACCTTTAACCTGGAAGGGAGGCATAGCCAAGATATACAGCAGGACAGGGTAGTGATGGCAGTTAGGGAAGAGGACAGAATTAGGATTATTCTGTTTGAGGTGTGGTAGGTGGGGTGGGCTTCTCTGCAGACACCTCAGTAATTGATTCTTATTTCCTTTGCAGCTTAATATATTATCATTTTTATAAATTTCTCATTGAAAAATGTATTCTCTGTAGTGTTTACAGTTTGATGCACAGTTAGAAAGCTGAAGTCATGCAATATATTGTAGTTTTACCCAGCTTGTTTCCTTCTCTTGGTTTTTCCCCAAGAAGAAAATTGTTATATTTCTGCCCATTTCTTCTTCACATACTTCCAGCAAATTGAGCTTTCTCTCCTCTAATGAAATGCTGCCTAATTAATAAAGATTCATTACAGCTATCTCTGTATGGTAAAGTGGTCTCCTTATTGACCTAAAACTATACTTTTGGCCAGGCATGGTGGCTCACGCCTATAATCCTAGCACTTGGGAGGCCAAGACGGGTGGATTGCCTGAGTTCACAGGTTTGAGACAAGCCTGAGCAAGAGTGAAACCCCGTCTCCAAAAATATCCAGGCATTGTGGCAGGCACCTGTAGTCCCAACTACTGGGGAGGCTGAGGCAAGAGGATCGCTTGGGCCCAAGAGTTTGAGGTTGCTGTGAGCTGTGACACCATAGCACTCTACTGAGGATGACATAGTAAGACTCTCTCCAGAAAAAAAAACAAAAAACTATGTTTTTTCTTTTCTTTTCTTTTTCTTTTTCTTTTTTTTTTTTT
>NW_003852644.1:962149-963565 GCF_000181295.1 Otolemur garnettii | reverse complement strand
AGGCAGGAGACTCGCTTGAGCCCAGGAGTTGGGGGTTGCTGTGAGCTGTAATGCCACAGCACTCTACCCAGGGGGACAGCTTGAGGCTCTGTCTCAAAAAAAAAAAAATCAATCTTATCAATAGACATTGCCTAATGTCAGTCAAGTAATAAAGATTTGAATTATTATTTTAAAGGTATAAATAAAACCACTAGAAGATGTAAAGTTAATAATACCTAGTATAAACAAAAATGCTACAGGAGCAAGGGCTGAGAAGGAGGGAATATGGCAAGGATGAAACTGCTCCTTTCCTTGTCTTTTACAGAATAGTTTGATCTGTTTGGTTTCAAATCCATTCTTCACATCTGCTTCCTCACATGAAGAGCTTCAAAGTTGCCACTCCAAGTAAAGAGCAGAATGAACTGAAAAATAAGCAACTCTTTTAAGAGAAGCCTAAACCACTGCCCTTGAAATTGGAGAGACAGGTTTAGCGCCTGTGGCTCAAGTGGCTAAGGTGCCAGCCACATATACCTAAGGTGGTGGGTTCAAATCCAGCCCAGCCCACCAAACAACAATGACGGCTGCAACCAAAAAATAGACGGCTGTTGTGGTGGGCACCTGTGGTCCCAACTACTTGGGAGGCTGAGGCAGGAGAATCACTTAAGCCCAGGAGTTGGAGGTTGCTGTGAGCTGTGATGTCACAGCACTCTACCCAGAGTGACAGCTTGAGGCTCTGTCTCAAAAAAAAAAAAAAAAGAAAAGAAAAGAAAGAAATTGGAGAGACAGGCAGGTAGACACAGAGAACCACAACCAACTGGAGCAGAACCCTCCACAGGAACCACTGCTGGGGTAAGGAAACTGGAACTGAACTGTAATCAGCAAATTGCTGAAGGCTAGGTATGAACAAGTCTAAGAGTGAAAAACTCTGGGAAAGGAAAAGTACCATGCTTTTGTGAGTTTTATCTACAGGACCTCAACCAGGTTCTCACAGAAAATATCACAGAAAAATCTCCTTTTGCTCTGGTACAGGGTGGGAAAGAGGAGCCATTTTCAAATAATTACATCTGACTTCTCAGAAACAGTACAAGCAGGAGAGTGGAATGAAATATTTAAAGTTTTGAGAGAAAAATTCCACCAACCTAGAATTCTGTAGCCCATGAAATTATTCTTCAAGAGTCAAGGAGAAATACTTTCTCAGACAAACAACAACGAAGGAATTTGTTGCTAGTAGACCTGACTTTCCGGAAAAGTTAAAAGTTCTCTAGAGATGGGTGGCACCCGTAGCTCAGTGGGTAGGGCACTGGCCACATACACCAAGGCTGGCGAGTTCAAACCCAGCCCAGGCCAGCTAAAACAACAATGACAACTGCAACAACAACAAAAAATGGCTGGGTGTTGTGGCAGGCACCTGTAGTCTCAGCTACTTGGGAGGCTGAG
>NW_003852644.1:958543-960948 GCF_000181295.1 Otolemur garnettii | reverse complement strand
CCAGGCATTGTGGTGGGCGCCTGTGGTCCCAGCTACTTGGGAGGTAGAGGCAGGAGAATTGCTTGAACTCAGGAGTTGGAGGTTGCTGTGAGCTGTGATTTCACAGCACTCTACTCAGGCCGACAGCTTGAAGCTCTGTCTCAAAAAAAATAAAAAAAAAATAAAAAATAAATGTATAGCAAATGCTAGGGCACCTGCTCGAAAAGGTAAAAAATAAAGTATAACTGATAAACTAAGAAAAGGAGAGAAAATAGAATCATATAAAATGCTCAATTAAAACCACAAAAGACAGAAAAAAAATGGAAAACAAAAATAGGAACAAAGACAAAAAAATAGAAGACAATACCAAATATGGTAAATATTAATCCAGTTACATCAAAAATCATTTTAACTGTGAATAGTCTAAATATACCAATTAAAAGAGATTGTCAGAGTGGGTCAAAAAATGTGCCCTAACTATGTTTTGTCTGTAAGAAATTCACTTTAAATATAAAGACACATATAGGCTCAGTGCCTGTGGCTCAAATGGCTAAGGCACTAGCCACATACACCTGAGCTGGCAGGTTCGAATCCAGCCTGGGCCTGCCAAACAACAATGATGGCTGCAACCAAAAAATAGCCAGGCGTTGTGGTGGGCACCTGTAATTCCAGCTACTTGGGAGGCAGAGGCAGGAGAATTGCTTGAGCCCAGGAGTTGGAGGTTGCTGTGAACTGTGATGCCACGGCACTCTACCCAGGGCAACAGCTTGAGGCTCTGTCTCAAAAAAAACAAAAAGACACATATAGATTAAAAGTAAATGGAGAAAGAGATACTATGCTAACACTAATCAAAAGAAGGCAGGAGGGGCAGCGCTTGTGGCTCAAAGGAGTAGGGCCCTGGCCCATATGCCGGAGGTGGCGGGTTCAAACCCAGCCCCGGCCAAAAACTGCAAATTAAAAAAAAAAAAAAAGAAGGCAGGAGTAGTTTTACTCTGAAATAGCAGAGTAAACTTCAAAGCAAGGAAAATTATCAGGGACAAATAAGGCCATTACATAACAGTAAAGAAGTCAATTCATCTCCTGGGAGCAGGACACAACTGTAAGAGGGACTTTACCTAACAAAGGCAAACAACATAACCTAATTCTTTGTACCCTCAATTTGAGAACCTGAACAAATAAATAAAAAAAAAGAAGTCAGTTCTTCGGAAGACATAATAATCCTTAATGTGTAAGCACCTAATAGCAGTGTTAAAATATGTGAGGCAAAAACTGATACAACTACAAGGGGAAAACTAAATGAAACCATTATCATGGTTGGAGACCTCAACACTCCTCCATCAGTAATGGACAGACTCAGCGGGCAGAAAATCAGGAAGGACATAGTTGAACTCAACAACACCATCAATCAATTGGATATAACTGACATTGATAGATGGACTACTTCATCTAATAACTGCAGAATAATAGAATAACACATTCTTTTTTTTTTTGGACTAGGGCAATTCTCTTGCCTCAGCCTCCCAAGTTGCTAGGACTACAGGCGTCTGCCACAATGCCCGGTTATTTTTGTTGCAGTTGCCACTGCTGTTTTAGCTGGCTGGAGTTGGGTTCAAACCCGCCACCCTTGGTATATGGGGTGGCTCCCTACCCACTGAGCCACAGGCGCCGCCCAACACATTCTTTTTAAACTTGTATGGAGCATTCACCAAGATAGACCACATTCTGGGCCATAGAGCACCACAGTGGAATTAAACTAGAAATCAATAACATAAAGATAACTGGAAAATCCCCCCCAAATACTTGAAGATCAAACAACATGCTTCTGAATAACTCATGGGTCAAAGAAGAAATCTCAGGAGAAACTTAAAAGTATTTTAAACTAAATGAAAATGAAAACACAGCTTACCAAAATTTGTGGGATACAGTGAAAGCAATGCTTAGAAGAAGATTTATAGCATTGGATGCATGTGTTAGAAAAGAAGAAAGATCTAAGATGAATAATCTAAGCTTCTACCTAGGGAACTAGAAAAAGAAGAACAAATTAAATCCAAAATAAGCAGAAGAAAATAAATAATAAATATTACAGCTGGTGGGCGGTGCCTGTGGCTCAGTGAGTAGGGCGCCGGCCCCATATACTGAGGGTGGTGGGTTCAAACCCAGCCCCAGCCAAACTGCAACCAAAAAAATAGCCTGGTGTTGTGGTGGGCACCTGTAGTCCCAGCTACGTGGGAGGCGAAGGCAAGAGAATCGCCTAAGCCCAGGAGTTGGAGGTTGCTGTGAGCTGTGACATCATGGCACTCTACCAAGGGTGACAAGTGAGACTCTGTCTCTAACAACAACAACAAAAATTACAGTTGGTATCAATGAAATTGAAAACAGGAAGTCGGCTCGGCGCCTGTAGCTCAACCGGCTAAGGCGCCAGCCAC
>NW_003852644.1:948202-956989 GCF_000181295.1 Otolemur garnettii | reverse complement strand
AAAAAAAAAAAAAAAAAAAGAAAAGATAAATGAATCTAGACACAGATTTTATGCCCTTCACAAAAGCAAACTCAAAATGGATCATAGACATAAATATAAAGCACAAAAGTATAAACTCCTAAAAGACAATGTAGGAAAAAATCTGGATGGCTTCACATTTGGCAATGACTTTTTAGGTATGACACCAAGTGGATAATCCATGAAGGAAAGAATTGATGAGCTGGAGTTCACTGAATAAAAAGTGCTCTCCCAGGCCCACCAAGCAACGATGATGGCTGCAACCAAAAAATAGCCAGGCATTGTGGTGGGTGCCTGTGGTCCCAGATACTTGGGAGGTGGAGGCAGGAGACTCGCTTGAGCCCAGGAGTTGGAGGTTGCTGTGAGCTGTGATACCACAGCCCTCTAGCCAGGGGGACAGCTTGAGGCTCTGTCTCAAAAAAAAAAAAAGTGTTTACTCTGTGAATAACACTGTCAAGCAAATGAAAAGACAAGCCACTGACTGGGAGAAAATATTTGTAAAAGACATATCTGATGAAGGATTGTTATCGAAAATATTCAAAGAACTCTGAAAACTCAGCAATAAGAAAACAAACAACCTGGTTAAAAAAATGGGCCAAAGATCTTTACAGAAGTATCTCCAAAGAAGTTATACAGATGACAAAAAGCATATGAGAAGATGCTCCACATCATATGTTATGAGGGAAATGCAAATTAAAGCTATGATATACTACCACATGCCTGCTAGAATGGCCAAAATCCAGAATACTGAGAATACCAAATGCTGGTGAGACTGAGGAGAAACAAGAACTTTCATTCATTCCTTGTGGGAATGAAAAATGATATAGCCACTCTGGAAGACAGTTTGGTAGTTTCTTTTTCTTTTCTTTTCTTTTTTTTTTTTTTGAGACAGAGTCTCAATATGTGACCCTCAGTAGAGTGCCATGGTTTCACAGTTCACAGCAACGTCAAACTCTTGGGCTTAAGTGATTCTTTTGCCTCAGCCTCCCAAGCAGCTGGGACTACAGGCGCCTGATACAACCCCAGACTATTTTTTTGATTGCAGTTGTCATTGTTGCTTAGCAGGCCCAGGTCAGGCTCAAACCCACCAGCCTTGGTGTATGTGGCCGGTGCCCTACTCACTGAACTAGGGGTGCTGAGCCAATTTGGTGGTTTCTTATCAAATTAAACATACTCTTAAAATCATACATCTAAGGCCAGGAATAGTGGCTCATGCCTGTAATCCTAGCACTCTAGGAAGCCGAGGCAGGTGGATTGCTTGAGCTCATGAGTTCGAGACCAGTTGGAGCCAGAGCAAGCTTCATCTCTAAAAACAGCTGGGTGTTGTGGCAGGCACCTGTAGTCCCAGCTACTTGGGAGGCTGAGGCAAGAGAATCGCTTAAGCCCAAGAGTTTGAGGTTGCCGTGAGCTGTGATGCTGTGGCACTCTACCAAGAGCCATAACGTGAGACTCTGTCTAAATAAATAAATAAATAAATAAAATAATTTTAGCCAGGTGCAGTGGCTCACACCTGTAATCCTAGCACTCTGGGAGGCCGAGGCGGATGGATAGCTTGAGCTCATGAGTTTGAGACCAGCCTGAGCAAAATCGAGACCCCCTCTCTACTAAAAACAGAAAAACTGAGGCAAGAGGATTGCTTGAGCCCAAGAGTGGGAGGTGGCTGTGAGCTATGATGCCATGGCACTCTACCCAGGATGACAGCTTGAGATTTTGTCTCAAAAAAAAAAAAAAAACATGCATTCAGCTTCTTAGTATTTACACGAAGGCATTGAAAAGTTAGGTCCACACAAAACCCCCTGTACATGATGTTTATGAGAGCTTTGTTCATAATTAACAAAACTTGGAAGCAACCAAGGCCTCCAGTATGTGAATGGATAAATAAATTGTGGTACATCCAGTCAATGGAATATTACCCAGCACTAAAAAGAAAGGAGCTATCAAACCATGAAAAGAAGGGTGGCACCTGTCGTTCAAAGGAGTAGGGCACCAGCCCCATATGCTGGAGGTGGCAGGTTCAAACCTAGCCCCAGCCAAAAACTGCAAAAAATAAATAAATATATATATATATATATATATTTGGGCGGCGCCTGTGGCTCAAAGGAGTAGGGTGCCGGCCTCATATGCCCAAGGTGGTGGGTTCAAACCCAGCCCCGGCCAAAAACTGAAAAAAAAAAAAACATGAAAAGAGAAAAAGCTTAAATGCATATTACTAAGTGAAAGAAGCCAGTCTGAAAAGGCTAGCGACTACATGATTCCAACTATATGACATTCTGGGAAAGGCAAAACTATGGAAGCAGTAACAGATCCATGGTTACCAGGGGCTGAAGAGAGAGAGGGAGCTACATAGAGGAGTTTTAGGGCAGTGAAACTATTCCTTATGATGCCATAATGGTGGATACATGTCATTATCCATTTGTCCAAATCCATGGAGTGTCCTACACCAGAAGTGAACCCTAATGTAGACCATGGCCACTGGCTAATAATGATGGGTCAGTGTAGGTTCATCTGCTACATCAAATTCACCATCTGGCAGTGGGTGTTGATCATGGGGGAGGCAGGATAGTGGGTATAGGGGAACTCTATCTGTACCTTCTTCTCAATATTGCTGTGAGTCTAATACTGCTTTAAAACAGAATTTTTTTTTTTTTGAGACAGCGTCTCAAGCTGTTGCCCTTGGTAGAGTGTCGTGGCATCATAGCTCACAGCAACCTCCAACTCTTGGGCTCAAGCAATCCTTTTGCCTCAATTTTTCTATTTTTAGCAGAGATGGGGTCTCGATTTTGCTCAGGCTGGTCTCGAACTCGTGAGCTCAAGCAATCCACCCACCTCGGCCGCCCACAGTGCTAGAATTACAGGCATGAGCCACCACACCCAGCTAGAAATTATTTATTATTTATTTATTTATTTATTTATTGAGATATAGTCTCACTTTGTGGCCCTCAGTGGAGTGCTGGGGCATCACATTTCATACCAACCTCAAACTCTTGGGCTTAAATGATTCTTTTGCCTCAGTCTCCCATGTAGGTGGGACTACAGGAGCCTGACAAAATGCCCAGCTTTTTTCTTTTTCTTAAGAAACAAAGTCTTGTTCTGGCTCACGCTGGTCTTGAACTCCTGATCTCAGGGCAATCCACCTGCCTAGGCCTCCCAGACTGCTAGGATTACAGGCGTGAGCCACGGTGTATGGCCTAAAAATTATTTTTTGAAAAAACTTATTTCTGGCTTGGCACCCGTAGCTCAGTTAGTAGGGCGCTGGCCACATACACTGAGGCTGGTGGGTTTGAGCCTGGCCCATGCCTGCGAAACAACAATGACAACAGCAACCAAAAAACAGCTGGGCATTGTGGCAGGTACCTGTAGTCCCAGCTACTTGGGAGGCTGAGGCAAGAGAATAACTTAAGCCCTAAAGTTTGAGGTTGCTGTGATATGTGATGCAACTGCACTCAACGGAGGGCGACATAGTGAAACTCTGTCTCAAAAACAAAAAAAACCCCCCAAAAACCGCAAGTTATTCCTCACCTCTTTCTCATCCTGCAGGGCAGGCCCTGCTGCATACCTTTTGCAGGCTCCAGGATCAGCTGGTTTCTGGTTAGCCTTGACTAGGGGGGCATGGGCCAGAGAGTGGAGGGAAGGAGGAAGGGGAGGAGCCAAGAGATTGCCTCTCTGCCTCTCTACACCAGAGGCATCTCAACGGTCACTGTAGCTCCTCCCAAAAGGCCCATATGATTCCAGGTCTTCTGCTTGAGTCCCTCCAGTTTAGTGTTGTTTGTGGCTTCTTGCCTATGCTGATCTCCACCTGCCTCACTACCCCTCTATCAACCTCCCAGCACTCCTAGGTACCCCTTTCCTGGCATTCAATACATGCAGCTGAAGTGGTCTCACTTTTCCTAGGAGGGGCCTAACTGATGAAATAGCTACCTGGAGACTACAATAGGGAGCAGAGCATGCTTAGCCTCAGGCAAAGGGAGTGATGGAAGAACTACTGACTAAATTTTTTTTTTTTTGCAGTTTTTGGCTGGGGCTGCCCTTGAACCCACCACCTCCGGCATATGGGGTCAGCGCCCTACTCCTTTGAGCCACAGGTGCCGCCCACTACTGACCAAATATTAAGCCAAAAATGATCCTGAAGAAATTCCAAAAAAGAAAAGTAATAATACAGAACGCATTCTTGAGATAGAAAGTTTAAAAACTGGAAAAGAAAACAAACAAAATCCTACCTTTAGAATTTCCTTTAAAAAAAAAATTGCAGAATACCTAGAAAACAGGAATGATGAAAACAGATAAAGTACCATGTCAGAATACAGAGATACCAGACAAGTAAATCAATCCCTAAGCTGGTCCTTTGACAACACTAAAACAAAACAAAAAGATAAAGCAGTAGCCAACCTAAGCAAAGAGGTGGAGAAAGAAAACAAAATTAAAAACCAAAACTGGGAAACAACTGATAGTGACAAAGCCTCTAATCTCCTAAAACCTAGGAGTGGCCATAAGCCCCCATGGATTACAAGCAACTTGTGATCAAGGAGATAGAAAATGTAATTGAGGAGTGTTAACCATAGATAAGGTTCTCATAATGAGACCCTTGATGCCTGGTTGAGCTGCTGCCACCGTTGATGTCACCTTTAAACCTAACCCTGGCTAGGAGGAGCAAATGGCTGCAGCTTCCCAAAAGTCACTATACTTCTCATTGGCCACAGCTAGTTCACTGGCCACTACAGTTCACATCAAGATTTCTTCCTGAAACACACAGAGACAGTGCAAGTTGGAATATAACCAGGGCTCTACCAACAAGGCAGGAAGTGGAATTTGCCCCACCATGTCTGCTTCTCTGAGACTCAATTCAGTTCCATTGATCACTCATCTGTTTTGGTACCAAAGCTGCACTTTTTTCATTGGTGTTATTTCATAGCATGTTTGGACATCTGGTTAAAGCAAGTTTTCCCTTTGTCAACGTTTTATTGGCCAATCTTGTGTGTGTATGCTAAGGAAACTTAGGGTCATATGGTCAAATTCCACTATACTCAGGTA
This sequence comes from Otolemur garnettii, assembly GCF_000181295.1. Lineage (NCBI taxonomy): Eukaryota > Metazoa > Chordata > Mammalia > Primates > Galagidae > Otolemur > Otolemur garnettii. The sequence continues at coordinate 951,943 of NW_003852644.1, read as the reverse complement.
GGGAAAATTTGATATCACTTATTGGGACTCTTCAAATCCCCTTTCTTCCACTCTCTCCCTCTCATCTTTATCAGGATGAAGTATAAATGTTAATCCTAACAATGTAAAATTAAAGTGTAGCTGATACAAAATAGTCAAAGGTAACATTACTAGTGAAAATTAATGGAACAACAGGTTTAAATGTGTTATTTGAACTCAGAACTAAAAAAAAAACATTGTGTGGTATTACATATATGGTCATATATGGTGTGTCAGGGTCCCCAAGACCCGCTTCAGGAATAGCCAGGCCTGTTGAGTTAACTCATTCTACACATAAGGGGAAGAGAGGTGTGTTCAATGCAACAACAGTAACCTCTCCCTCCACGTTTTGTGCACAGGTTGAAAAACAAAATTCACAATATAATATCTATAGAAATATTTTTCAATGCCAGGTCAAGAAGAAGAATGCTAGGAATATGTTTCTTTATTATAAGTCTAATTTGATGACCCTTGAGCCACTTAAAAAGAGAACTTTCCTAGCATCAAGGTCCCAGTGGATTCTCTTTTCTTACCATCATTTGGTGAAATTATGATATATTCTACTTTGCTTCTTATTTTGACTGTAACTTTCCTGTATAGTTTTTTCCCTCGATATTTCTAAGACTATTTATCATCATCATATCCAACCTCATCAAACTGCCAATCACACCATCTGTATGTTCAATTCACATATATATATTCTTTACAAAAAAAAGTTCTTTCAGTCCTCGCTCCCAGAGCCTACCATCCCCCTACTCTAAGCTGGTATTTCCTATCACTGTTCTGGAGTACATCCACTGTCTTGTGGATCAACGTCTTCCTTTTTCTTGGCTTACACCCTTGTTTTGCTGCAAAGCATCTTCAAATGGCTTCCCTAAGAAAATATGGAAAATTGTGTTAATTATTTCATATCTGAAATATATATATATTTTTTTTGAGAAAAGTTCTCATTCTGTTGCTTGGACTAGCGTGCATAGTCACAGCTCCACTGCAGCCTTAAACTCCTGGGCTCAAACAATCCTCATGCCTTAGCCTCCCAAGTACCCGAGAATACAGGCATGCACTGGCTAATTTTTCTATTCTTTGTACAGACAGAGGTCTCATTATGTTGTCCAGCCTGGTCTCAAATTCCAAGCCTCAAGTGAGCCTCCCATCTTGGCCTCCCAAAGTGCTAAGATTACAGGTGTGAGCTGCCACGTCCAGCCAAGCATTCTTCCTGGACTTCCTAGATCACACTTCAAAGTCCTCTTGTATTTTTTTTTTGAGACAGAGTCTCAAGCTGTCCCCCTGGGTAGAGTGCCATGGCATCACAGCTCATAGCAAACTCTAACTCCTGGGCTCAAACGAGTCTCCTGCCTCTGCCTCCCAAGTAGCTGGGACCACAGGAGCCTGCCACAACACCCAGCTATTTTTTGGTTGCAGCCGTCATTGTTGTTTGGTGGGCCTGGGCTGGATTTGAACCCACCACCTTAGGTGTATGTGGCTGGCACCTTAGCCACTTGAGCCACAGGCACTGAGCCACCTCTTGTATTTTTTGTCTTTGCTGTTTTATTCTATTTTTCTGGGGGGACCTCTTTAGTTTTATCTATCAATATTTCTACTGAAATGTGAACTCCAGTAATCATATTTTAATTTCCAAAAATTCCTTTTTGGTCTCTGCTCTTTTTACAAGATATTCTGTTCTTGTTTTATGGATACAATAAATTCTCATAGTTCTCTGAATGTGCTAAATAAATTAGAATGCATTTTTTCATATATTCCCTGAATTTCTAGGATTCCAATTCATTTATTTTCTATATGTTTATTTGGTCTGTTTCCCATGTTGAACGCTTTCTCCAAATTCCTGGTGAATAATTACAGCAAATAAATTATTTCTGGCTGCATAATTATTGTGGATTTATTCTGCTGTTGGGCAAATAGGTATGCTTTCCTGCCCTGACTCTCTTCTGTGTAGGGCAGGGAACTGAAGAATAGACATAATAGCCCCCAAATGTTAGAATGAGGAAAAAAGTGTTCAGAGGTAGTGAATATCCATGCTGGAAGCCTTGGCTTCCATACGCATTTCAATTGATTTCTTTAGAGAGAATTGTCAGGTGTTTTCCCTGAAGGCCTGTGCCAGCTTCCTGGTGGGAAGAGGAGTTTCCAATTGGTACAGTCATTCTGTCCTAGGGCCTTCATTTAATCCCTATGTGTTGACTCTTATTTAATTCTATCATTTCTACCACATGCCTGCTGACTCTGGCAAACTGACTCCCACATCCTGTGTAGCTCCCTTGTGAAATATTTTTGCCTGGACTTTTCCTGCCTACTTTATCCATCAATCAATTTATATCTATTTTGTAAAAAATTGTTGAACTCTGTCCATTGGCGATAACCTCCCAGGGGTTTACTCCTTTCTGTTTCTTTTAGTGAATGTCTAAGGGTAAAGAGGAAAAATGTGTACATATATCATAAGCACGTGCTCATGAGTATGAGCACAAGACATTTTATATAAAAATCAATTCATTTCTTATCTATTTTTCTATTTTTATTTATTTTTTTTGAGACAGAGCCTCAAGCTGTCCCCTTGGGTAGAGTGCTATGGCTTCACTGCTCACAGCAACCTCCAACTCCTGGGCTCAAGCGAGTCTCCTGCCTTCGCCTCCCAAGTAGCTGGGACCACAGGTGGCCACCACAACACCTGGTTATTTTTTGGTTGCAGCCATTATTGTTGTTTGGCGGGTCTAGGCTGGATTTGAACCTGCCACCTTAGGTGTATGTGGCTGGCGCCTTAGCTGCTTGAGCCACAGGCACTGAGCCTATTTTTCTATTTTTAAATAAATGTAGTCAAGGCTATTAATTTTGCTAGATGACCACATTGGCCATATCTCCCTAGGTTTCAATATGTAGGGCTCTCGTTGGCCATTTCTGAAGAGTTTATAGTTTTAGGTTTTGTTTCCTCTTTAACCAAAGAGTTTTTTTGAAGCCTGTTCTAAAACTTCCAAGTGGAGAATGGTTTTTTTTTGTTTCTTTGTTTTGTTTTCCTTTCCCCATTCTTTTTTCCCTCATTTATAATTTTACTGTATTGTTGCCAGAACCTGTGCTCTACATGAATTCTACATTTTGGAAACACTGAGATTACTTTTTGGTGGGTGAATGGTTCAAAATTTAAAAACCACTTTTTTTTTTTTGCATATGGAACATTTATGTTCCGTAAATGTTTGAGTAAATTTGTGTCTCTATTTTTTGTGGTATCATATGGGATGTTAGTTAGTTCTAAAATTTTCAACTGTTTTACCTTTCTCATTTTCAGAATTAATTTTGGATTCTCTCTACTAAAATATTTTTTTCTATCAGTTCAAGAGATTTTTAGACAAATGATGCACATGTTTGTGCTCTTCCGTATTGCTAAAATCCTTCTGGCTGTGAGTTTTCTGTGAATTGCCATCCATACTATATTTTCCTGATTTTTATTAATATCTTCTATAGTCCTGTTATGAAGAGGACCTTAAAATGTCATAGCCCTGGCTCAGCGCCTGTGGCTCAAGCGGCTAAGGGGCCAGCCACATATACCTGAGCTGGCGGGTTCAAATCCAGCCCAGGCCCGCCAAACAACAACGACGGCTGCAACTAAAAAATAGCCAGGCATTGTGGCGGGTGCCTGTAGTCCCAGCTACTTGGGAGGCGGAGGCAGGAGACTCGCTTGAGCCCAGGAGTTGGAGGTTACTGTGAGCTGTGATGCCA
>NW_003852644.1:945755-947496 GCF_000181295.1 Otolemur garnettii | reverse complement strand
CCACCTTAGGTGTACGTGGCTGGCGCCTTAGCCGGTTGAGCTATAGGCGCCGAGCCCCACTACACTATTTTTAGTAGAGATGGGGGTTTCGTTCTTGTTCAAACTGGTCTTCAACTCCTAAGCTCAGGCAATCCACTAGCCTCTCAAAGTGCTAGATTACAGATGTGAGCCACCACGCCCACCTTTAATGGCCCATTTTAAATTCTACTAACAAATACTTTTGATTATAGTATATTTTATACTATTTAATGATAAACATGAAATTATATTACTTAAGTCTCATTTATTCAGCCTAAGGAATTTAGCAAGTCCCCCTTCATTGTTTTTATCTTTCAAGAATTTCTTGACTTCTAGTCTTGCATGCTTCTTTTCCCAATCTAGGGTTAACTTGTTACAGTCCCTGAAAACTCTTGGATTTTAATTGGGGCAAAGAACTTCCAGATTAATTTATGAAGAATTGACATTGTTATTATGTTCACTCTTTCCTTCTAGGAATATGGTGGTTTCTATTTTCTTCAGGTCATCTTTTATGTTTTTCAGTAAAGATTTATACCTTTTTAGTATATGTTTTGGCATTTCTTAATAAGTTTATTCCCAGCTGTTTTATAATTTTTGCAGGGAGAGTGAGTTGAATTTTTTCTCTCATTACATTGTCCAGCTATTTTATTACTGGTTGGATTTATATGCCTGCACCCTAATATCAGGGAACTGACTTGAGTTCATGAGCCTTTCTACTTATAGTACCATGGAATAGGTTTAAAAGAGGATGGAAGAAGTGAACAGACAGCAAGATGAGAATTGCACAAAAATTAAAAAACAGAGAGTGGAAGAAGGATGTGTGTGGGTTTAAAAAAATTTTTTATTAACACATTATACATATTTCTGGGGTACAATTTGATGTTTCATTACTTATGTATGTTATATAATAATCCAATCAGGGTGCCGAGGGTATCCATCACCTAATGCATTTATCTTTTCTTTGTGGGGAGAACTTTCAAAAGCCTCTCTAGCTATTTTGTAATATATGATATTTTACTGTTAACCTTAGTCACCACACTAGGCAATGGAAACTCAGGATTTATTCCTCCCATCTAATTGTAACTTAATACCCATTAACCAACCTCTCTAAGTTCTCCCAGTCTCCTTCCCCTTCCTAGTTTCTGGTAACCACTGCTGTCACTCTGATCTTCTATACTATCAACTCTTTTATTTTTAACTACACATATGAATGACACCATATAGTATTTGTCTTTCTGTGTCTGGCTTATTTCACTTAACATGATGTCCTCCAAATACTCTACATTGTTGTAAATGACAGAATTTCATTCTTTCTTACTGCTGAACAGTATTCCATTGTGGAGCTACACTGTGTATTTTAATCCACTGATGGACACTGGCTTGGTTCCATATCTTGGCTATTGTGAACAATCCTGCAACCAACATGGGAATCCAGATATCGCTTCAACATTTTTTTAGATGTATATCCAGAGTGAAATTGCTGGTTTGTTATACGGTAGTTTTATTTTGGATATTTTTGAGGAAGCTCTATAGTGTTTTCTGTAGAGGCTGTGCTAATGTACAATCCTACCAATAGTGTGTAAGTGTTCCCTTTTCTCCACATCCTCATCAACACTTGTTTTCTTCTGTCTTTTCATTATAGCCATTCTAACTGGAGTGAGATGTTAGCTCATTTTGTGGTTTTGATTTGCATTTCCCTGATGAATAGTTGAATAATGATGGT
>NW_003852644.1:943358-945725 GCF_000181295.1 Otolemur garnettii | reverse complement strand
TGCAGTTTTTGGCTAGGGCTGGGTTTGAACCTGCCACCTGTGGCATATGGGGCCAGCGCCCTACTCCTTTGAGCCACAGGCACCGCCCTGATGGTGAATATTTTTTCATGTTCCTATTGGCTATTTGAATGTGTTCTTTAAGAAATGTCCGCTCGGCACCTGTAGCTCAGCAATAAGGGAGTTGGCCATATACACCAGGGCGGGCAGATTCAAACCTGACCTGGGCCTGCTGAACAACAATGACAACTGCAGCAAAAAAAATAGCCAGGTGTTGTGGCGGGCGCCTGTAGTCCCAGCTGCTGGGGAGGCTGAGGCAAGAGAATCGCCTAAGCTCAGGAACTGGAGGTTGCTGTGAGTTGTGAAGCCACAGCACTCTACTGAGAGTGACAAAGTGAGATTCTGTCTCAAAAAAAAAAAAAGAAAGAAAGAAATGTCTATTAAGGTCTTTTACTCATTTTTAAATTAGATTATTTAGTTTTTGCTGTTCAGTTTTTTAAGTTCCCCATATATTCTGGATATTAACTCCTTGTCAGATGTATTGTCTGTGTTTTATTTTACGAGAATGATTATTGCACAATAGATCTTGTTCTGTTTCTTGGTTGGTTCCCACTTAATGCTAACATTAAATATGATGTTTGCTTTAACTTTTTAATAGATACCTTCAATCATATTAAGAAAGTTCTTTTCTATTCACAGTTTTATAAGTTTTTTTTATCACAAGTAGATGTTGAATTTTGTCAAATGCTTTTTCTGCATTTACTGAAATAATCACATGATTTGTTTCCTTTAAATCTGTTAAGGTTGATTTTTAAATTTTGAATCATCTGGCTGGGCGTGGTGGCTCCTGCCTGTAACCCCAGCCCTCTGGGAGGCTGAGGTGGATGGATTGCTTGAGCTCAGCAGTTGTAGACCAGTCTGAGCAAGAGCGAAACCCCATCTCCACTAAAAAGAGAAAAAACAGGCTTGGTACCTGAGCTCAGTGGCTAGGGCGCCAGCCACATACACTGGAGCTGGTACGTTCGAATCTAGCCCAGGCCTGCCAAACAACAATGACAACTACAATCAAAAAATAGCCAGGCATTGTGGTGGATGCCTGTAGTCCCAGCTACCATATTTGGGAGGCTGAGGCAAAGGAATCACTTAAGCCCAAGAGTTTGAGGTTACTGTGAGCTATGACACTATAGCACTCTACCCAGGGTGACAGCTTGAGACTCTGTCTCAAAAAAAAAAAAAATAGAAAAAACAAGCTGGGCGTTGTGGTGGGCGCCTTTAGTCCCAGCTACTCAGGAGTCTGAGGCAAGAGGATCACTTGAGCCCAGGAGTTTGAGGTTGCTGTTAATTATGCTGGCATGGCACTCTACCCACCACAGAGTAAGATTCTGTCTCAAAAAAGAATTTTTTGAACCATCCTTGCAGTCTTAGGATAAAACTCAATTTGGTTATGATATATCAGCATAACCAAACTAGATTTAATTTACGTATATAGAATTTGGGGGCATATTTCCACATCCTGTGTCATGCTTTCCTTGGCTCAATATAGTAGTTATATTAGTCTAATAAATAAATTTGGAGAAATTTCTGTGTATGCTTGAAATTGCTCACTCATTGAAAATTTGGTATAAGTCATCTATAAAGCTGTCCAGGTCTGTTTGGTGTATATGTAGGGAGGGGATTAAGTTTTTAAATACACAGTCAATTTCTTCCCAGTTATAAAGAGTCAATCCACTTTGTTTATGTTTATGTTTTCAAATTTGCTGACACAGTTCATAATATCCTTTAAAAAAAATATCTTGCTCGTTTCTAATATAATTTACTTGTCTCCTTTCTGTTTATGTCCAGCTTATTAGAGGGTTACTTTTGTTTTTCAGCTTTTCTTTCTTTCTTTTTTCTTTTTTTGCTGCATACGTTTTTCTCTTCTGTAGATGTAGTTTTTCAGCTTTTCAAAGAATCAGCTTTGTTATTTTCTCAATCCTCTCTATCATTTGTTTCTATTTCAATTTTTAACAACTTTTATTTCAAAATATCAGGGGGTACAAGTGTTCTTGTTACATGGATGAATGACACAATGCTGGAGTCAGGGCTTTTAGTGTGCCTGGCACCAGTATAGTGTACATTGTATCCAATAGGTAAGTTTTTATCCTAAATCATTAATTTTTGCTCATCCTAATTTTTCTTTCTTCTACTTTCTTCAGGCTTACTCTGCTGTTTTTTTATTTTGTGTGTGTTTTTGAGATGGGGTCTCACTCTTTCACCCAGGCTGGAGGGCAGCGGTTGGATCTTAGCTTACAGCAGTGGTTCTCGACCTTCCTAATGCCACAATATATTGTCTTTTCTTTCTTTCATTTTTTTTGTAGAGACAGAGTCTCA
>NW_003852644.1:925476-943308 GCF_000181295.1 Otolemur garnettii | reverse complement strand
GGGCTTAGGTGATTCTCTTGCCTCAGCCTCCTGAGTAGCTGGGACTACAAGCGCCCGCCACAACATCTGGCTATTTTTTTGTTGCAGTTTGGCCAGGGCCGGGTTTGAACCTGCCACCTTCAGTATATGGGGCCAGCGCCCTAATCACTGAGCCACAGGTGCTGCCCTGTATTCTCATTGTTACAAAGCAGTCGCGACCCACAGGTTGAGAACTGCTGGCTTACAGTAACCTCAAACTCCTGGGTTCAAGCAATTCCCCCAGCTCAGCCTCCCAAGTAGATGAGGCTATAGGTGCATGTGCACACCTAGCTAATTATTTTTATTTATTTATTTTTTTAGAAATGAGATCTCACTGTGTTGCCCAGGGTAGTCTCAAACTTCTGCCCTCAAGCGAGCCTCCTGCCTTGGCCTTTCAAAGTGCTAGGATTACAACTTTGAGCCACTACCACTGGCCTCTAATGTTTCTTTTACAGTTTCTTAAATTAAATGTTCAGCTTGTTGACTTGTTGACTGCTTTAGCTATATATCTAGATTACAGCATCACAGGCCCAACTGCCTACTCAACATCTCCACTTTCTCACCATTAGGCACCCCAAGCTTAATATGGCCCAAACAGAATTCTTGATCTGCACCTCTGAAAAAGTGTTTTTCCTCTAGTTTTCCTCATCATGGTGAAAAGCACCCTTATTCAATTAGTAACTCAAGCTCAAAACTCAGGATTCATCCCTGTTTCTTCTCTTTTGCCATATCCTACATCCAGTCCTTTGGCTTGATTTTGAAAACATATCTTGAATCTCATAACTTCTCTATCATCTCTGGGTGGTGCCTGTAGCTCAAAGGAATAGGGCACTGACCCCATATGTCGGACGTGATGGGTTCAAACCCAGCCTCAGCCAAAAAAAAAAAATCACTATCATCTCATTCTCCTAGATTGTTGCCAGGGCCTCCCAACTGGCCTCTTGCTCTTAGATTTGTCCCACCACAGCCAGTTATCCACTCTGCACATACACACATAGGCCTAATAATGTGTGCTTCCAGCTCGAAATCCTCCAATGACTTATCATGCTGGAATAAATGCCCAGTTCTCCTAGTGGCCCTGGCTGCCTCTCCCATCACCAACAACATTGGCCTCCTTGTTGTTGCCCAAGATGCCAGGCATAGTCTTAAGGCCTTTGAATTTGGCCAGAATGTTCTTTCCCAAGATATCCATATGGAGGAATAAAATGAGAGCAAAAGCCAGTGCATATGTAAACAGTGCTCTCTTTACTCTTGCTTTACCAGTCTCAAAGCTCTTATCACTCTGTGAAATTATATGCTTGTTCAGTACGAATCTTCCTCACAAGAATGTTAATTTGTTGTCTTGTTCAGTACTGTGCCATTCATTTTTTAAATGGGGATAGGGACCCAAATCAAAATCAGAAGCTTCCTTGTTAAGTATAGAACTAGCACAAGGAACACTGAATGGATTGGATGAGAATTGGTACAGGCTAAGGTCACCTTAAAATATTCTGTTGAACACCCATTGTCTAGAACTTTTCTCATACTCTTTAAATATTTTCCTGAAACAGAATTTCTGGATCTAAGCTCCAAATCACCTCGCCCAGAAGAGGAAGTGCTGGATCTCAGCTCCCAAATTACATCTTCCAGGCAAACCTAAGCGCTACTTCTTCTGGGCTCCTATTGTCCCTTATTCACACCTCCACCAAAACATCTGAGTTGGAAGTGACAGGTCTTAGGTAGCCTTGGCATGCACCCTCTCTCCCAACCAAAATTCTGCGAAGGCTAGGGCTGTGATTTGCTGTCAGTTTACTCCCAGCTCTTATGAGACTGTGGCACTGGGCAGGCTTGGATGAAATAATGCAGTGAGTAGGCCTCTTAAACCAAAGTCCCTTGGCCAGAACGTCAAACTCCAAGGCAGGCAATTTTGCTGCTTGTGCTGAAGATGGTGATATTGAGAAAATGCGGATGCAGCGAAATGTTTACTGCAGCATACTCAATGCATTTATGGATAGCAGGTTATCAGCCCGGTAGAGCCGCGCAAACGGGCGTTCCGAGCCTAGGCCTTCGCTTGCCCAGCATCCGCAAGGGCCCCATTAATTCCTAACATTCAAATTACGCCCAGTAAACCAGTTCTTCCACGCCCCAGCCGCCTCTTTTCTGCAAGTGACAGCCGACTGCAACCAATCGGCAGCTGGATAGGGATCTTCCCCCTTTTCCCTGGCTGAAATGGGCAGGAACTCCGACCAATTGACTGCGTCGCCGCTGATGCCCCGGCCCGGCCTAGCCTCCGCAGCCAATAATAAGCGGGCTCGCGGCGGTGCCGGGGGCGGGGCGAGGGCGCGCAGGTGCAGCAGCGCGCAGGCCGCCCGGGAGGGCGGGGCACGACGTCGGCCGTGCGGGGTCCCGGCGTCGGCGGCGCGCGCGCTCCCTCCTCTCGGAGAGAGGGCTGTGGTAAAAAACCGTCCGGAAAATGGCCGCCGCCGCCGCCGCCGCGCCGAGCGGAGGAGGAGGAGGAGGCGAGGAAGAGAGACTGTGAGTGGGGCCGCCGCCGCCGCGGGCTGGGACCTTTGCCGGGGGGCGGGAGACAGGGGCGGGACGTGGCGCGGGAGGGACTTGCGGGGTCGGACGACACCGCTGGCGGATGGCGTCCCTCCTCTCTACCCTCCCCCTCCCGCCGGTGGCGGCTCTCCCCTCGGTCCGTCACCCGCGCTCGTTGGTGACCGTCCTCGGCGCTGCCTCCCCGGAGGGAGCCTCCTTCGCTTGACGCCACCCTCCCTCTTGCCCGCTCTCGGCGCACATCCCGGCCCCAGCCCCGAGAGCGCCCCTGTCGCTGGGGCTTCGCTGGTTGGGGCTGCGCGCGCTCCTGCCCTTTTCGGGGTTTGGGCCGCGGCGCCGTCGCGCGCCCGCGGCCCCGGCCTCTTTGGATTGCTCTCTTCCCTCTCCCTCCCTCGCGCGCCCCCTCTCCCGTTACTCGGCTCCCCCCACCGCCGGCGCGCGTGCGCAGTTCGCCTCCCGTCGGGAGAGTGCGCCACAAGGGCTTCGGCGCTCTCACCCCCATTTCCAGGCTTTGCCTCCCCCTCTTTCTCTCCCATTCCGTGACTTTTGGCCCCCACTGCGAGCGAGTCGGTCCACCAGTTTCTCTCCCCATCTAACAGGAACAAGTAGGTGGGGATTATTGTCCATCCGCAAAAGGGACTAGACATTGTGTTCCTGGGTCCCACAGCTCATAAATAGGTGATTATAGTTCCCATCAAAGCGACCGTGCAACCGGCCACACCTGAGGCTTTTTGGTGGGAGCGTACTCGCAGGGCGCTCAGAGGTTCTTTGGGGGTGCTGTGGCCTCGGAATATGAGCGCTCTCCCATCCTCCCTCCTTCGCCGGCGATCATCCAGTTACATAAGTGGAATGGGACATAGTATGTAACAGGCTCTCATTGCCCTGGAGCTCTCAGGATCACCAGTACCAGATGGGACAAGTTCATCACAACGCTGTCTCTCCTGTGGATTGTCCCTAAAAGTTTATTCTTTTTTTCAGTTTCGTTATAACTGAAATCACCCAAACTGAAACTCAGGTGACTTTTATGTGGCAATGGCAATGTTTCTGTGGTTTTGTTCTGAAGACGTAAGCTCATGATAAGTCTAAACATGAGACTCACAGAGAGACTGTTAATGACGTTGCTAAGTGTGGACCTCGAGTGGGAAAGGGGAAAGCTTGCTGTGAAATATCTCCATGACGGTTGCTTGTGTTGTGAGTGTGTTTGGGTGTGGGTTGGTCACAGCAGAAATGGGCTCCACCACAAAAATTGATATTCCTGACTCATGGTCAGGCAGATGTGTGCTTCTGGTTTTTCCAGGAACAGGAATGGGCTCTGGTGTGCCATTTGTACTTGTGTGTTTGGTGTGTGGAATTAGTACCCCCCAATTGGGAGATGATACGGTGGAAATTCAGGGGGTAGTTGGTGATCATGGTACCAAACCTATTGGTGTGTGGCTCTCAGTGGCTTAGATGTTGTAGGACTCTCAAGTTTTAGGCATCTTGATATCCTGTAAAAATGAACTGTATACTGGCCTCAAGAGTAAAATTCACTCATAGGCAATTATTACTCCAGGTAATTTTGGGTTTTGTGACTGGTATTTTCATCTGGATTTCCAGTCAGGAAGCTTGGTTTTATTTTCTCACTGGGAAATGTCAGAACCTTTAAGAGCACAATCAGTCTAGTAGAGGTATAATTGATTAAGTCCCCATAGATATCCATTCATGGCAGTTCAGCTAAGTGGCTGATGACTAGGGTGGGCACATTCACATCTACACGCAGACACATAAACCTCATTTGGCGAAGATTCCAGGGTTTGCACATCTGAGCTTGAGACATGACAACTTAAGATTTCTGCTTTGTTTTTCATAGTTGGCACTTTGTTCACCCCTTCAGAAACCCTGTACCCCTTTAAACAGCGCAGGCAGCTTCCAGAATATAGTTTCTTGGGAGGCGCCTGTGGCTCAGTGAGTAGGGCGCCGGCCCCATATACCGAGGGTGGTGGGTTCAAACCCAGCCCCGGCCAAACTGCGACTAAAAATAGCTGGTCGTTGTGGCGGGCGCCTGTAGTCCCAGCTACTTGGGAGGCTGAGGCAGAAGAATCGCCTAAGCCCAGGAGTTGGAGGTTGCTGGAGCGACTCCACTGCACTCTACTGAGGGCGAAAAGGTGGGACTCTGTCTCTACAAAAAAAAAAAAAAAAAAAAAAAACCCAGAATATAGTTTCTCTCCAAAGTGCCTGGTGGCACCTGAAGTCAGCATGCCCTGACAGCTGGAAGAAACCTTCTACGGCTTTCTTGCCAGTACCAGCCTATTATACCTTCCTATTTTCTGTTACTAAAAATGTGCCTGGACCCCTTTAAACTTAGATTATCAGGTCTTTGTTTCAACAGATAGGAGAGCATCATGCAGTCAGTCCTACTCTGACTTTTGTGCTAGTTGAATCCTGAGATAGGTCTGGGGTAAGGCATGGATCACTGTGATTTCAAAGGGGTACTTGCGTTCTGTGTTTTTATTTTATTGTATTTTTTTTGTTGTTGCAGTTGTCGTTGTTTAGCTGGCCCAGGCTGGGTTTGAACCCACCACCCTCCGGGCATGTGGCCGGCCCCATAACCATTGTGCCACGGGAGCCTGGTGTTTTTATTTCTTATTTTTTGAGACAGAGTCTCACTCTGCTGCCCAGCCTAGAGTGCCATGGTGTCAGCCTAGCTCACACTAACTTCAAACTCCTGAACTCAAGCAAACTTCTGAGCTCCTGCCTTGGCCTCTATTCTGTGTTTTTATTTCCAGCCAGAGTCATTTGCTCTGCCTGCTTTGCCTCCATGCAACCTAGACTAGTGGGGCAGGGAGGCAAAGCTGTGGAGTTTGAAAGAAAAACTGACTAGATGAGCCCACTGTGATACTGGCCCCACCCAAACATTCTTTCCACCACGCAGAAATGGAAGAAGTGCATTTCTGTAACCTAGGGTAAAGAATAGTAGAGGTAAAATTGTTAGTTCCTTCCTTGAGCCTGCTTTCTACTACTAAGGTTGGGACTATTTGCATGATAAATGACGTGTTCTAGAACCTGAAATAAAGATGAATATCAGTGGAAATCTTAATTGATTAAGAGCATTTTGTCACCAGGCTGCCTATCTGAAAAGGAGGAAACATTTGACGTTGGTAATAACTAATGTTTTAAGTGCATGGGGTAAAGCACAGTCCTAGACTGTTGAGTTCCAGAGAGCACGGCAGGATACTTGCTTGTTTTTGCTGCTCTCTGCTTTGGTGACAGCCATGCAGACCAGTCTTCTGTGGTTGTTAGAAAAAGTCTTTTGGTAGGGGGGATAGAACAGTATTGTTGCTGCATTGGAAAGGCCTTGTCTTTAGTGCTTCCAAACCAGCCCTTCCCAGTCAAGCTGCTGCTGTTCAGTCAAATGCTGTGCCTTTACATCATTTTGGGTAGGACAAATGTAAATAGTCTCTCCTCTTTCAGCTTGTTTACACAAAAGTTATGCCCTTCTGCTTTTACCTGTTCTCTACTTTTCCCTTGCAAAGAACCTTTTCCTAATGAAAGCTTGATTTACATGCTGTTGCTTAAATACTAGGTTCCACCACTTTGATAGTAGGTATGGTGCTTGGGTTTACTGAGTGGGAGCTGGAATTTAGGGGTAGGCAGGGTATCCCCACTCCCATATCAAGGGAGGGTGACTATCCATTAAAAAATAAAGCCTGGGCCTTCATAACTTCTTCAGGGCACACTTATGCTGGGTCTGCTGGCTTATGAATGTGTCCTCACCACAGTGTGTAGCTACTGTTGAGTTTCTGCAGATGTCTGGACTCTTGTTATTGCTTCTGAAGTTGACAGGACCAAGCCTTAATAAGGATGTGCTTCCTTGTCTAAGAGCCAGAAGATGTTATATATATGGACTTTTTTATTGGGTTCTCAACTGCTCTTATTTTCTGGCTTTTTTTTTTTTCCTTGAAACCTTGAATTAATCAAAGACCATAAACTTTCAGAACTAGAAGGAATCTTAGTCCAGCTCCCTCAATTTGCAAGGTAAAAAAATTTTTTTTGAGACAGTCTCACTATGTTACCCTCAGTAGAGTGCTGTGGCATCACAGCTCACAGCGACCTCAAACTCTTGAGCTTAAGTGATTCTCTTGCCTCAGCTTCCCAAGTAGCTGGGACTACAGGTGCCCACCACAATACCTGGCTATTTTTGTTGTTGTTGCAGTTGTTGTTTTAGCTGGCCTAAGCCGAGTTTGAACCTGCCAGCCTCGGTGCATGTGGCTGGCTCCCTACCCATTCAGCTATGGGTGCCACCCTAAAAAACTTGTGTCTGTGAGAAGTTGTGACTTTTCCAGGGCCTCTCAGCCAGGATTTGGTTTTTATTATATGGCTAACCAAGTAATACTATTAACTTGACATCTGGGATTTCAAAGTATTCTAAGATTTGACTGTTCATGGGAATTATGAGGCTTCACTGTACCCCAAAAGATAATTCTAAGTGCTGGTAGCTATAGACCAGTAAAAGACTTGATGGGAGTTGCCCTTCTTGTGAGTTTGAGTAGATGAGTAATTGTTGAATAGTCCCTAAATTGTATACGATGAGCTTTTAGTCTAAATTTAAAAGTATTACTCTTGGGATTGCCCTGGTATTAGAGATTAGCTAATTAACATGCTGCCTTTTAGGTTTTAACATGGTAATGATGGTTATCTTGTGACAAACAATACAGTGACAAAAGTCCTTTTTTGAACAATATTCAAAAGCAAAAGAGAAACTATCAGCTTAATAACTCAGTTTGTTGAACCTTCAGATTTACCGATCTGAGAGGCTTAAAAGTGATTGCTCTGAAATAGACTTGCTTATTTTAGATGATACTTTTGGAACTCTCAGGGTGCTTGGTTTCCTTTGCTGCTGCTTTTTCCCCTTGGGGTTAAAGCACCTTGGTGTTACAGCAGCTTGTTCTAAGTTCAGTTGCTTGAAAAAGAAGGGAGACTTTGCCATGTGTTCTTTGGAGGGTGATATTTTGATGTCGTGTGTTATCTTGAACATGTATTCTCTCCCCAAGTATTTCTGTATGACGTGGTGGAAAAAATACTTGTCAGATGTCACCACTCATGGTAGGCTTTGTAGTGTCCAAGTGTCCCCCAAGGTGACAAGACTTATGATAGTGTCAATTCTAAAGAGCATGAATCTTTCCTTTATTTTGGCACCATGTGTTACTTGCCAGTAATTTGCAGTTTGTCCTTTGTTTCTAGCTAGGTAAGCTGGGAAATAGGGTAGTACTTTGTCTATCCATTTATCTTATGCGTTTATCTTCAGAATGTCCCAAATAGCCTTGGGAAAAAGGTTGTGCAGCTCAATGGGAGCTTTCAACTTACAATTTTCTTTGTTTTAGGCTCCATAAAAATACAGCCTCACCAGTTCCTGCTTTGATGTGACATGTGACTCCCCAGAATACACCTTGCTTCTGTAGACCAGCTCCAACAGGATTCCATAGTAGCTGGGATGTTAGGGCTCAGGTAAGTAACCTTCCTTTTTTTTTTTTTAGTATATGTCCTGGTTTGGCCATCTGTTTTTAAAAACAAAAGGAAAAAAAAGATATACAACTCTTGGACAGTATAAAAGTACCCCAAAGACTAAAGACTTAACTGTGCCAAACTGTGCCATATAATAAAAAAAAGTCACTTCCCTGAGCCCTGAAAGGTTAGTTTTGGTAGGGTTACTTGGTAGCTACAGGGTGTTCTGAGGGCGGGCATCAGATTAGAGCCGGAACTGGTGATCTGCAACTTCAGTTCACCTTTAAGCAGGTTGGCTGACCTGAGAGCGCGGGTACTGGGTTCTTCACTTGTGCTGCCGCTCTTGCCTAGTGGTCTTCACCATGATTTGTTTGCTTTGCTTTTGGGTAAATTACTTACTGGCTAGGATTAGTGAGCAGTGGTAATGTATTTTCAGGTATGGGGACTAGTGTGGTCCCCTAAAAGGATACCTCCTGAAAGCTGTCACAGAATAGCAAGGCCCCTGGCTAGGTGGCATGTGCCTGCCACACTCCTATAGCAACTGAAGACAGTGCCTAGACATACATCTGGCTTTTGGGGTTCTAGAGCAGGATGAGTGCTTTGTGAAATGTGAGGATCCGAGTTATTCTAGGTCTGACATTCAGGTGCTCTATCAGTTGCACTTTGAACTGCTTTGGTACCACTGTGTGGACTTTAGTTTTGTAAAAATGAATGGTTCCTTAGTTTCCCAGCTGTCAGGCTCAAAATCTCAAGTTTTTGTTTGTTTTGTTGTTGTTTTTGTTGTTGTTGAGATAAGGTCTTGCTTTGTTGACCAGGCTGGAATTCAGTGGTGTGATCATCACTGCAGCCTGAAACTCACGTTGTCTTCCTGCCTCAGCCTCCTTAGTAGCTAGGACTACAGGGCTCATGCCTCCATGCCTGGCTAATTTTTTAATTTTTCGTAGAGTCAGGGCCTCACTTTATTGTCCAGGCTGATCTCAAAACTCCTGGCATCAAGCAATCCTCTCTCCTTGGCCTCCCAAAGTGCTGTGATTACAGGCATTAGCCACCCCTACCTGGCCCACATTTGATGTTTTGGCACCTGGATTTTAAAAATTCTGTGTGGTAAAGCAAAGTGTTCCAATTGAATTTTCTTGTTTCTTTTCCTAAGGAAAAAAAAATGTGAGTTTTCGCATATGCTGCCATTGTGATTCCAGCTGAGACCCCAAGTAGCACTTTGTTGTGTCTCTCTAGTGCAGTGGTTCTCAACCTGTGGGTCGCGATCCACTGGAACTGTATTAAAGGACCACTGCATTAGGAAGGTTTAGAACCACTATTCTAGTGGTTTCTGATACCTCAGTATAAAGCTATTGTAGACATCCATGACAAATAGCCCATTTGGGGATTATGGTGGGGGCAAGGTTTAGGTGGAAGAGAATAGAAAGTGTAAATGGAAGTGAAGGGTGTCAAGCTGCCTCCAAGTCTCAAATTTGGTTCTACTGATCCTGTGACTCAAATTGTCATTCCCCTTAACTGCTGCGGGGTTTGCGCTGGTCTCTGCTGACAGGATGTTCTTTGTACTCCACATATTTATGCTTGTGGGAGTTGGATGGTTAGTGCTTTGTGCTTTGTCTCGGAAATTGTGTGGACTAAATGTAATATGGGCAGTGAATGGGTTTCTTCTGGTAGATGTTGGTCCTGAGGGTGGTTTGTATTTTTTAATAGTCACAGATTACGAATGGATTTTATAAAAGAGGCAGTAGTGATGCTATACAGTTTTTCCTAAGAAATATAGACAGGAAGAGTTCTTTTTAAAATCTCTTACTGCTTATGAATGGGAAAGGTGCAGCCATTTGAGCTTCAAGGAACTTTTAAGGGAATTCTCAAAAGACAAAACCTGTGTTTAGTAGATAAATGTTTGATATCTTACTATTTTTCATCTTTTACCTTTTAAAAAATTGCAAAAATAATACATGCTTTTATCAAATCAAACCACTTAAAAGTTTATCAAGTAAAAAAAAGAAAGCTCCAGCTCAGTGTCTGTAGCACAGTGGTTACAGCACTAGCCACATATACTGAGGCCGGCAGGTTCGAACCCAGCCCCAGCCAGGTAAACAGCAGTGACAACTGCCACAAAAAAATAGCTGGCCGTTTTGGTGGGTGCCTGTAGTCCCAGCTGCTTGGGAGACTGAGGCAAGAGACTCGCTTAAGCCCAAGAGTTTGAGGTTGCTGTGAGCCATGATGCCACAGCACTCTACGAGGGCCACACAATGAGACTCTGTCAAAAAAAAAAAAAAAAAAAAAGAATGAAAGCTCCTTACCCTCTTCTCCCACTGCTCAGAGTAACTGCTGTTAATACCTTAACGTAGATCCTTCTAAATCTTCTAAGACTATAGTATGCACTTTTGTGTTTTTAAGAAAGAAGATGGTATTACATATACATATTCTGCTATCCATCTCACATATTTATTTCTGCCTCATTTCTTTTAAATAGCAGTGTAGTCTGATGCTGACTTACCATCATGCATTTCATCATCCCTCTATTGGATTTCCCAATGGTTTGCTATTAAAAATACTGTGAGATTGAACTTCCTCATGTGCCAGTCTTTTTGAAGAACGGCTGCCTAGACTTGGAGTTGCTGGTGGTACTGCCACATCACCTTTCAAAATGGCTATCCCAGTTCCCACGACAATCTGAGAAAGTATTATTTTCCCAATCCCTCTCAGAATCAGATATGCATCTTTCAAGTTGATGTTCGTGGATTATTACTGAAGCTGAACCTCAGTAATCGTTGGCCTTTCGTATTTGGTCTTTGTGAATTGCCTGTTCTTGTTCTCTATTCATTCTTCTATTAGGATATGTCTTTTTAAATTGATTTGTAAGAATTCTTAATGTATTAAAGTTTAACTTTTTGTCATTATGTGATATTTTTCCTACTTTGTCATATGTCCTGATTCCACTTGTCTTTTTGTTATAAAAAATTTCTCTTACTAGGTCTTTTGTTTATATACTTAGAAAGTCCTTTCCTACTCTAAGAAAAAATCAGTAGTCACCTGTGTTTTCTTTCTTCCTAAAAAAAATTGATAATGTGCTATAGTCACACAATATTTAATACATACAAAAGAACCTTATAGGTAAGTTGTCCTATGTTTTTCCTGTGTTTTTTTAAATACCTGTTTTTGTATTTAACTGTGGGATAGGATGAAGTCTAGGACCCACTTAGCCAGTTGTGTCTTAGCCATTTGGTGAATCAGTCATCTGATCATCACCTTTAACAAATGCTGATTTATTCAAGTAAAGAATGTTATTTCTTAAATTTTTTCCTACATTTTCTATAAAGTTGCTTTATTTCTGAATTTTTTTCTTTAGGGGGCTTAATGACAGGCCCATCTGCAGATAATCTTTATTCACCCAACAACTATTGAGCACTTGCTTAAAGCCAGGAGTAGGGCTGAGCCCAGAAGTAGCACCTTCTCTTTGTCTGGAGTTAAGGTTACAGTGTTCATTTTAGAAGACTTGAGAAAATAGCAGATCATCACAAGAGCAGGTTTTAGATAAATAAGGAGGAATCCAGAGGGTTGTGTGTATATGTGCATGCTTTAAATTCTGGCATGTGAATTAAGAGATTTACGATAGACCATGACATAAGCATAATTTGTTTTCCAACTCGTGTAACTGGTTTTAAATTATGATGATGGTAACTTTTTTTTCCATCGAAACAGTTCTGTATTCATCTAGCTTGGTTATGATGGAATGAAAGTTGTATACTGGTAAAAATGATAATTTTCTTCTATGATGATTTTGAAGCTTTTCTATAATAGCTAATAAAAATAAGATAGGCTTTTAGTGAATGTATTTTTTTTTTTTGAGACAGAGTCTCACTGTGTCGCCCTCCATAGAGTACTGTGACATCACAGCTCACAGCAACCTCAAACTCTTGGGCTTAAGCGATTCTCTTACCTCAGCCTCCCAAGTAGCTGGGACTACAGGTACCCCCCACAATGCCCAGCTATTTTTTTTGTTGCAGTTGTTTAGTTGGCCTGGGCTGGGTTTGGACCTTGGTGTATGTGGCTAACACCATAACCACTGTGCTTTGGGCGCCAAGCCAGTGAATGTATTCTTAAGGTAACAAGTTTAATCTTTGGAATTTCCATCACTTAAATCTAATAAATATCCTCAAAATCGAATGGAATTCTAACTTAGATTGAAAACAAAATTTTTTTTTTTCAGACGAAGTCTCAAATTCTTGCCCTGGGTAGAGTGCCATGGCATCGTAGTTCACAGCAACCTCAAACTTTGGGCTTAAGAAATTCTCTTGCCTGAGCCTCCCAACTAGCTGGGACTACAAGTGCCTGCCACAACACCTGGCTATTTTTTGGTTGTAGCTGTTGTTTGGCAGGCCTGGGCTGTATTTGAACCCGCCAGCTCCTCTGTATGTGGCTGGTACCCTAGCTGCTGAGCTACAGGCACTGAGCCTGAAAACAAAATTTTTTTTGAGACAGGGTTGTGCTCTGTTACCGGGGGCTAGAATGCTGTCATAGCTCACTGTAACCTCAAACTCTTGGGCTCACGTGATCCTTCTGCTTCAGCCTCCCAAGTAGCTGGGACTACTGGTGCCTGCTGTAACATCCAGCTAATTTTTCTGGGTTTTTTTTTTTAATTTTATATTTTTAGTAAAGATGGGGTCCCTTGTGCTCAGGCCTGTCTCAATCTCCTTGCCTCAAATGATCTTCCTGCCTCGGCCTCCCAGAGTGCTAGGGTTACAAGTGTGCCCCACCACACCCAGCAAAAATATATTTTACTTAAAGGAGAAGGATATAATAAATGACTTACAATTAAAGGCAAGATATCTTATATAAGACTGGCGTTTTTAAAATTTTTTTTATACTTAGTTATATTGATACAGAACGAAAAAGGCAATATGAAAAGTTATAGAGCAAAAGGTCTCCCCACTACCCTGTTTCCAAGCATTGATTTTTCTCCCCAGAAGCAGCCATCATGATGATTTTAAAAATTTCTTCTTTTAAAAAAAAAAGTGTGTGTATTACATTTTTATTGTGGTAAAATAGATGTAACAAAATTTACCTTTTTAATCATTTTTGAGTATACAGTTCAGTGGCAGTAAGTCCATTCACATTGTTGTACAACTATCACCACTGGCCTCCAGAAATGTCTTCATCTTACAGGACTAAAATTCTATACCCATTAAACACTAACTCCAGTTATTTCCTCCTCCCCCACCTCCTTGGCAACCACTGTTCTGCTTTCTGTCTATATAAATTATATGGGTTTGTGTGTATACACAAGCAAACAAGAGTGGGGGTATTTTTGCACAAACTATAAAATGTAATGCACATTTGTAAAGTTTGCTCTTTTAGTTAGTATACCTTGGAGATTGTTTGGAATCAGTTCATGTAGAGCCATATCATTCTTTTTTAGGCTTGGGTTTAAATATAGTACATGGATGTACCATAATTTATTTAACCAGTTTTCTATTGATGGGTATTCGTGTTTTCAGTTTTTTAATTTTTTAATGTTGTAGTGAATATTCTTTTACATATACTATTTTGCTCACAGGCAAGTTTATCTGTAGTAGAAATTCCTAAAAGTGGATCTTGCTGGGTGAAAGGGTATATACTCCTTTTTTTTTTTTTTTTGAGACAGAGTCTCACCTTATTGCCTTCAGTAGAGTGCCATGGCTCTCTAGGGTGCTGTGGCTCACAGCTCATAGCAACCTCAACTCTTGGGCTTAAACGATTCTCTTCCCTCAGCCTCCAAGTAGCTGGGACCACAGGCGCCTGCCACAATGCCCGGCTATTTTTTCTTTTTTTTTTTTTAAGAGACGAGGTCTCGCTCTGGCTCAGGCTTGTTTCGAACTCATGAGCTCCGGCAATCCACTTGCCTCAGCTTCCCTGAGTGCTGGGATTACAGGCATGAGCTACCACACTCGACAGGATATACATTTTAAACTTTCATAGATACTGCTGAATCAGGAATGGACTTTTAATTTCAGATGTTAAAGAAAAAACTACATATGAGTAAGCACAGAAATTTATGCCTACAGTAGTTAAGCACACATATTTATGCCTGCAGTACTATTTGTAGAGATTAGAGAGCTGTTAATTAGGCTAGGAAGTAGTTCTTAGTACAAGAAAGCAAAACTTAGGAAGGTTGTGTTTCATCAGATGTAACCTCTTGTGGGCAGGATATATGAGATAGGACCTTTTATTTGATGAGGGAACTTTAGCCAGTTATTTTTTGTGAAGTTTGAAGAAAACGGAGCATTTTTATTTGGGGAGCATTCTGAGTTGTGGTAGCTGGGACTCAGAGTTGGAGATTCTCCCACAGCTGCTTGACTTTCTGCCTCATTTGTGTTGTGATATGCATAAGGAGTATCCTAGAAGTATATAAGACTACATTGCTGGTTCTTCATTTTTCTATGACTGTTGTACTCTCCCCCCCCCCACCATCTTTTCCTGTACTCTGCATAGAAATACTTTATTCATTTAACCCATAGTAACTGAGCAGGTATTATGTGTCAGTTACTGTGCTAGCTGCTGTGAACTGTTCTACCATTAGTAATCTTCTGGTCTATGGGAGGTACAGAAAGGCAAATGGGCCCTAAATTTACAAGGGGCCAACTTCTGTAATGGAAAGAAGTACCGGCCACTAAGGGAGCACATAAAAATATAGAGAGGATCCCACATAGACTAGGGGATGGGATCAAGCAAGAGACTGCTTTGAAAAATGACACTTGAGATCTGAACAATAAGGAAATGTTAACCAGGTCAAGGAGAAAGCATTAATGGGGAGAGAGGAAGGCCCAGAAGGTATGGAGGCTCAGATAGGAGAGAATCTCGAGTCTGTTCAGAGTAATTCGGTGTGTGGGGATGAGGCAGGAACACCAAGTCAGGCCGTGTGGAAGAAAGGGTTTCCATTTTCAGCTTTACAGTCAACAGATTTTCGGGCACCACTGCACCAGGTATGCTGAAAAGGCCCTGCTTTCCTATCAGGCTACATCAAGCTTTGAGATATTCCCTGCACCCCAGAAGGCAATGTAAGCTGCTTTGTCCTTCCATCCTGTCCCCACTTCCATTCCACATTGCTCTGGAGACCATCTGCCTTGAGCCACCTTCTGTTGCCTTCCTACCCCATCCATTGGTCCCCTGAGTTTCCCACTCTACTCCAGGTCTCTTCACAGAACCTTTTTTCTCTTTACTTCTGCTCCATGAGACCTAGGGGACCCATGAGGACAGGGCTTCCCCTTTTCTTGCTGTTTGTTCTTTCTTGCTCTTAAGTACTGCTCTTGTAGCTACTCAGGTAGTTTCTACCCAGACTTAGGAAATGTTAGCAGTTTGACTTATTTCTGTTAGCAGCCTTTTATGGAACTCCAGTATAACAGATCTAGCTGAATCCCAGCCCCTGGTTGTACTCTTTGCCCTGTCTTCCCAAGGTGGCCCATCCCCTGAAGATCAGGTTACTTTCTATGCAAAGTTTCTGTTGTATTTTACATTCAGTGTGCTGTATTCTATAGTGCTTTGCATATTTTTACAGTCTGATAACCCTACTATATGAAACATTCTACAGCTTACTTTTTTTACTCACCACTTGGGTTTTGAGCCAGGTCTGTGTTGCTCTGTTTAGACCATGTTCATTCATGTAACATGTCACCTTGTGCCTTGGGAACAATTTTACAACAGAAACTCAACTAACTAGAGCCCCGAGGGAGAATGGAACTGTAGAGAAACATGGATGGGCATCTGGTTTATGTTTATATCCTTTGGTCCTGTTAACCAAGAAGAAGAAATTTTTATTCCTGTGTTTGTGAAAGCTTTCCACAAAAAAAGGCACACATTTTCTAGACTTACTAATAGGGCAGTCCAAAGGTTTTATTTTTAGATTTGAAAGAAAGCAAAGCATGCTTCTGAGATATGCACATTTTACTTTGTCTCCATCTCCTTGGCAACATTCCACATTGCTGCTAAAACTTGAACTGGAGGGCAGTGCCTGTGGCTCAGTGGGTAGGACACCAGCCCCATATACCAAGGGTGGCGGGTTTGAACCCGGTCCCTGCCAAACTGCAACAAAAAAATAACCAGGAGTTGTGGTGGGCACCTGCAGTCTCAGCTACTCGGGATGCTAAGGCAAAATCACTTAAGCCCTAGAGTTGGAGGTTGCTGTGAGCTGTGATGCCACAGCACTCTACTGAGGGCAATGAATTGAGACTCTGTCTCAAAAAAAAAAAAAAGAAGCACTTTCAAGAATGAGCTAACTTTGTGTATCATTTTTGAAAATCATTAAAGAACAAAAAAAATCATTAAAACATTTTGGTTTCTTGAGGTATGTAATTTTAAATGTTATTTTTAAAATACAAATCCCATGTGTTTCTGGGTTTTGTGTTTTTGTAAACAGTGGAATGTATTAGTCCATATTTAGTACTAATTTGCTCTGCTATTTTCAACTGTTTTTGGAATTAACTTGGCAAAAAAAAAAATAGACAAATGTCTGCAGTTGTGACAGACATTTTGTCTTTTTGTTCTTTTTAACTTGAAAGTAATAATGATAACATTTAAGCACTTAGGGAAGGTTGGAAGTCTATTTATTGTTTTGAGACAGAGTCTCACTTTGTCACTCTTGGTAGAGTGCAGTGGCATCATAGCTCACAGCAACCTCAAACTCCTGTGCTCAAGCGTTCCTCTTGCCTCAGCCTCCCAAGTAGCTGGGACTACAAGTGCTGGCCACAACACCCAGCTATTTGTAGAGATGAGGTCTCGCTCTTGCTCAGGCTAGTCTCAACCCATGAGCTCAGGCAATCCACTCACCTTTGCCTCCCAGAGTGCTAGGATTACAGGCGTGAGCCACCGCGCCCAGCCTGGAAGTCTCTTTTCTTAAGTGCTGTCATTATGTTAAAAATGTTAATATGGCTCGGCGCCTGTGGCTCAAGTGGCTATGGTGCCAGCCACATACATACCTAAGGTGGCGGGTTTGAATCCAGCCCAGGCCCGCCAAACAACAATGATGGCTGCAACCAAAAAATAGCCAGGCGTTGTGGTGGGCGCCTGTGGTCCCAGCTACTCCGGAGGCTGAGGGAAGAGAATCACCTAGGCCCAAGAGCTGGAAGTTGCTGTGAGCTACGTGATGCCAGGGCACTCTACCCAGGGCGATAGAGTGAGACTCTGTCTCTACCAAAAAAAAAAAAAGTTAATATGGCTTGTAATCAATTGTATAAAATTTTTTACTCATCTTTCCAGGTTTAAGACAAAACAAACAAAAATATAATGTTTATTCAGCTCTTTAATTATGTAAGTAAAACATCATTGTAGAAAACTTAGAAAATGAATAGATACATTTGGTGTTTATCTTTCTAGACCAAAGGATTTGATTCTGGGGTTGAGAAATTCGAGGGAGGTCTGTGACCATGGATGGGGAAAACATTCCATCTTTATTTTCACTGACCTCTCACTGAAAATCCACATTTCTTTCATTGGCAATTATAGGCACCAGACCATGGTGGTATCTGGACTATACATGAGTGTCACCAAGAGAGATCAGAGATGCTTTTATATCATATTGTAGTTGTTACAAATATTTTGGAATATCATGCATGCTTATTACTTCATTACTGCATTAGGGTAATTATTAGATCCTTCTCAAGGTCTGGTTCTTTAATGATTACTGAAGAAACACATATTATTCTAGCAGCAATTCTTAAGATAATGTTGTTGGCTCGGCGCCTATAGCTCAACCGGCTAAGGTGCCAGCCACGTACACCTAAGGTGGCGGGTTCGAATCCCCAGCCCGGACCCGCCAAACAA